>NC_086226.1:73043039-73350097 GCF_035770615.1 Melospiza melodia melodia | reverse complement strand
TGAAAAATAGTACTGTAATGAAAAGTGATCTCAAGCAATGGAATAGAGACACTAGAGTATAAAAAGAGTTTCTTTCTGCTCAGATCTCCTAATCAAAGGACAATAATTTTAATACATGGAATTTGGGTCTCAGATGGAAATATTTTTCTGTTTGCAAAGAACCAACAGAACAGTACAGAGTACAGAACAGGAGAGAGAATCAGCCTAATTTACTTCAACAAAGACCTCCAGACAGAGTCACTGTATTTCCAATTCACCTAAGTATCAAAAAATATCAAGCTAGACTCAGAGCAGGTGAGAGAGTCTCAGGAGTCTCAAAAGTGTCAGAGTCCTCTTCTTTCATTCCTAGTTACAATCCATTAAATACTAACTTTTCCAAAGAAGCCCAGTAAGGGCTTTTCAACCTGTACAAGTAAGTATTTCTAAAATAAGTTACTCCAATATTATAGTATCCATTGATGATGCATTCCCTCATGCTATAACTAGGTTATTATAAAAGCCCTGTATATTTATTTATCTTTCCTGTCCAGTTGGATGGCATATGGATAGATGCTTTTCTCGTAACTTTTCTTCTACATAAACTCCAAAACAGAAAATATGGCAAACTCTCCCACATGCACTGACAGGCCAAAGTTAACATTAAAGGAATAAAATGAAATAACCACACTGAGACTTACAAATTCTGAAGTGAATTGGTTTTGAATATTCAGATGTTTTCTGTACCCTTAAGTTATGGAAAACAGACAATTTGCCTGTAGTTCACTCATTATCTCTCTAAACAAATAATTAGTTAACTATTCAAATGAAAATATGTGGAAACATATGAAAGAAAATACTGTCTTAATAAAATTGGTAAATGCTCAACTTTGAAATTTCATGTTGCAAAAAGTGGTAGAAGAAGATGTTTCAGAGATATATTTTCTTCTCCTGAAAATTTTAATGGTAATCTGAAGATGTAATACGCTCATCATCATCATCGTCTTTAGTGTTAGTATTACTACTAGTATTAGTATGAGTATGAGTATTGGTATTATTCTATAGCATTGTATTATTGGACAGACAGATTTTTCAGGTCTTTGCAGGGCCAGTCTAGAAACACAGTCATTGTTGCTGCTGTGATTCTTGGGTCAGAGGAGTGGAGTGCAATCATTAATTAGGGAATAGGCCCGACAATTAACAGGAGCAGCTTTCTGTAATGGGCTGTAAAAAGTTTGAATGTTAAGTTTCTGTAATTTGAAAGAGCCTTAATCAAAAGATATGTTTTGTTTGCGGTGTGAAGAAGATGATTTATCTGAATGAGTAGAATATGAATGTTTAATTTTCATGTTACTTCTGCTGGTTTATTTTTATTGAAGTACACAGCAGTTATAATTATAATTATAGTTAGAATTAGAATTAAAAATTACTCAGCTAAAAGTAACTTTTTTCTAGCTGTTTTTTTAATTGAACTAGAAAACTAAGTATTTAAAATAAACCACCTCTAGTATTAGAATAAGTGTTAACTTGCAGTTATAAATAATTTTTTATAAATTTGGGGGTGTTCTTATATTTTCTCCTGCCCAAAAAATAAAACAGATTTTTTTTTTCTTAGAAAAAGAGAAGGAAAGATGGAGAAAATTTTGCTTTCCTCCAAGAAAGTAATTTCAGTTTTTTCCCTTCATTTCCTCAGAGGATTTCTGGGAGGTCTAAGGATAAATTAAAGTGCTCCTCATTCCTTATAAATAATTCCCCAGAACTTAAAAGGGGGTTTAGGTTGTCCAGATGGGAGGACGTTTTCTACATGTTATTATTTAAATCCTGCATTATAAAGTGGTTTACATTTATAACCATGCATACATATTCCATTCCAGAATCTCTATTAAAACTAGTAAGAACCAACAGACCAAATACTAACTTGTGAAGTGGTTGTAACATTTCATGTACAAAAATATTCAGCAGTTAATTATAGTTGGCTAATTAATAGAAGCATAAAAAATAAGTTAAAAACCTTTATTTTTTTCTCAATTTTTGTGATACTGCCATTTCACTGTTTTTTCAGTCTGACAAGTTCACTATTATAAAAAGGCCACTGCACACACTTTGAACATTTAGAGGGTATGTCTGCTAAAGAAGCATAGGGAGTATAAACTAATTCTGATTTTCCAAGAATCCACTTGAATCAAATATTTGGTTTAGAGATATAAGAATATGGGTATAAGTGAGAAGAGGTAAACAAAAATGTTGTAAGACTGGTAATACTACCCCTGTATCAACTTCCATCTGGTGTCTCCAAAGTATATAGATTATTCAGGGATGCTGCTTATACTGGGGACTAATATTGGAGATTAAGGTTTTTCCTTTCAGACACTGTTCTAAATTATTCATTCTTTAATTATGCTTTAAAAATATATTTACACTGTAAAAATACTAATTGCAGTTCAGTCCAGTGGAAGCTAGATATTAAGTAGGCTTATTCTTCACACCCTCTTGTCACCTTCATTAGTACAGCATGAGATAATGTTCATTTTAAATTAGCATGCATCCTGAGCTATGATACTGTGGCACAGTGATGAGGCCACAGCTTTCAAAATTTTTCTAACTGCCTCCAGAGTACCTTTGGTCACCAAATGAATCTCAGCTACCATTAACTTGAATAATTCTTCTTCCTAATATCAAATACCACTGTCATGTCAAAATACAAAAC
This sequence comes from Melospiza melodia melodia, assembly GCF_035770615.1. NCBI lineage: Eukaryota > Metazoa > Chordata > Aves > Passeriformes > Passerellidae > Melospiza > Melospiza melodia. The sequence continues at coordinate 73,347,414 of NC_086226.1, read as the reverse complement.
CAAATAATCAAAAGAAAAGCTTACCCCCAAAAAATCCCTTTTTTAACAGGTTTGAAAGTTTTTCTAGTAAAGGTTATGAATTGCTTTTTCCAGTTAGAGCATTGGTATGTTGGAAGAGACATTATTTCTTCCTACCTAATACATCCCACAGAACACACAGGTATCTTTGTGATTTGTTTATCATCTTTAGTGCTATAGCAGTTCTGCTAGCATGACAAGAAAAACAGAGGGGTAAACTAATAGGGCCAAACAGAACTATTCAGTTTCTTTATCATTGGAGGCAAGCTGATAATAACCAGTGGCATTTGCTTAGCTGTATTTCAGGGCAATGTTGGGGGGGTTTGGGTTGTTGTTTTGTTTGTTTGTTTTGTTTTGTCTTGTTTATTTGGGGTTTTTTTTGTTTGGTTTGGCTTTGGTTTATGTTTGTTTGGTTTGGTGTGGTTTGGTTTTTGTTTTCTTTGATTTCTTTCTTGATTTAGGTTTTTTTTATTATTATTATTATTTATACTGACCTAATTCTGGCTTTAAATTTTTGTGATGCTTGAGCATCACTAACTTGTGTTACCATCTCTGGTGTCATGTGATGAGAGGGCTAAGACTTATCTCATATGACTGTTATTTGGCTTAAGCTTAAATCTATGTAAAATAAATTATAAATAAATTTTATTGAGATTATTTGGGGCAGAGCAGACCTGAGGCTAAAAGCATTGTAAAAACCCACCCATTTTGTCATGGCTTATTTTTTATATATTTTATGCTGCTTTATTTTACTGTACAAGGCTCATGAAGACCATGAACTAAGAGTATTTAACTAGAGAAAAACACTTGTGTTAACATGGCATTAATGCATTTTAAGTGTATACAGCATTAGGGAAGCAGACACTAACAAAATAGCTAATTTGACAACTCATTAACAGTAAAAAACTATTAAGTCTTCTTTACAGTTCTGTCAGCTACCTTGTGTCAATAATTTCAATAATTAAACATCTAACAGTCACTAATGCTGCATTATTCCTTACAGATGTCATAAGCTTTATATAATTGCAATTGCAATTGCTGAGTGCTTTTAATTTTACTGATTTGACAGTTTACAAGCTTTCTAACGGTGTTACTAACAAGGACTTCACACTTGAAACTTCTGGTTTACCATTTCCCTTGTTGTTTCCCTTATCATTTAGCACAACTAAGCCTTGTCGTTAAACCAAATATCCTTTCCTAATTATTTACTCAGTGCCTTGCTGGCAAAGAAATAATTTCTGTCACAACTGCAAAAAGTTTGATTGCTGTGCAATATTACAACAATCTGTCCAGGTTCTGCACATATACTTCAAATTCTGTCAAGCCTGCCTTGCTCTGGGAAATAAACCTTTCTTCTGGAGATAAATCTTAAGTACTCTTGAAACAAGTGGTTTATGTATTTATTTAATGGTGTTTTTCAAGCTCTGAGAAGTTAACATTCATGTAGTCTGAAATATTAACTAAACATTATGACACTAAAATCCTGCAAACCTGAATAGATGTCTGTTAAGTAGAACATGCAGTGAAAATATACATTCATAAACTACATAAATGTCAGCTAACTTAAAATCTGTAAAATAGGCCTCTGGTTATGTTGAGTTAATCTTCTAGATTTCTCTTGTTCTAGTTTCTCATACAAGACTGTTTAGCATTAAGATGAATCTTCTACACAGTACAAGATTATAAGAAAGTTTTGCTCTTACTACTTGCTACCCTGCTCTATTATTAATTAGAAATAAATTAAATTAAATTTACTCAAGTGAAGTCTATTTTGACTGTGGCAGCAATTCATAAGCAATCTTCTGGTCAATATCTCGACCCACAAGTCTTTTCACTGCATTTTGTAACTTTGTCCTTCAGAGGAGAGAGAGTGAAAGAGCAGCTTGGTAAGCGCCTGAAAATCAGCTGAGTTCCATGTCCCACTCATGTCAAAACTTGTGGGCCAATTTTTCTATTTGCAAATACAGATAAAAGGTTTTGTTTGCCAATGAACCTCTGAGACCAATGCCTACTTTTTGGGCAATGCCAAATACCTGCCAATACCTACTATTGCTGTCTTTGCTAAAGATTGAAAAAAGTTAGTAAGCTCTCCACTGCTTCAAGGAGGAAATGATAAGCTACTTCGTTTTGTTTGCTCTTAATGACATTCCTGAGACTATTTGGTTAAAATCTTGCTTCCTTTTTAGCTCTAATTGAGATTAAGTGATAAGCAATGGCTAAAGCGGTGTGGCCCAGGAATTCTATAAAAAAAATGGGTTTCCCCTTTTCCATTGTTTTTGAGGTCAGATTTTCATCTATACTGAGGTATTCTAATACTTTCCTAACAAGTGAGGAAATTCTGAATTGTCTGATTTACACTCTCTGGGTCAAGTGCAGAGAGACTTTTAAGCTCTTTGTTTGTCTTAGTGACAGAAATTGCACCAAGACTGGTTTACCTCCTAGTAGAGGCTGAGCCACTTATTCTGCTTGGAATTCAACTCCTTGGTTGAAAAATGGAGAAAACCTTCACTGTTCCAAAAGACATTTAAAAGTTACATGTGGTGAGGTGTAAACTAAACAACTTTGTGGATACAATTTGTGACAGTGACTGTATAGACTACCAGTGGACAGTGAATTGGTATTGGTTTGCTGTGAGGGAGGTTCTTATCATCCCGTGCGATATGCAGATTCTTTTAGAAGCAGATTAATCTACAGAGCATGTAAAAGTAATTGTACTTTTTCCATGGCAGAAAGTAAAACAGATCCATTCAGAGTTGCTTTTCTTATAGTTTGTTGGTTTTGATATGGAATTTGGCAAAGAGAAATGTTAAAATGCATTTCATAGAATCATAGAATCAAGAATGGTCTGGGTTGGAAGAGATCTTAAAGACCATCTAGTTCCAACTCCCCTGCAGGGATGGGCAGGGACGTCCTTCACTACACCAGGTCGCTCAAAATCACATCAAACCTTCTCTTGAAAATTTTCAGAGGTATAGCATCCACAATATATTTCCTGTCCTCACCATCCTCACTGTAAAGAACTTTTTCCTCATATGGAATCTCAGCCCACCCTCTTTCAGTTTGAATTCATCCCCCCTTGAATCCATCCCCCCTGTCTCTACATGTTTCTGTAAATAGTCCCTCTCCACCTTTCTTTTTGCTCCTTCCACGTGCTGGAAGGCTGCAATGGGGTCATCCCAAAGCCTGTTCTTCTCCAGGCTGGACAATCCCAATTCTCTCATCCTTTCAACACAGGAGAGGTGCTCCATCCCTCTGATATATCCCTCTGTATATCTGGACTCACCCCAACAGGGCTCCTGTGCTGGGAACCCCAGAGCTGGATGCAGTCCTCCAGGTAGGATCTCTTTAATTGGCTTCATTTGGACTTTCAGTTAATGAGAATTTCTCTTAAAGAAAAAGTGCTGAACATTAAATCTAGAGTGCATGAGATATACAGGACTCCTGACTTCACTTCTATCCCAGTGGACACAAGGACTCTGTATTCTTTGATGTAGTACTTTCCCATTGCCCGTCTCAAAATTCTGCTAAAGACTGGGCTCCTGAAGATAGGTAATAAAAAAAATAAAAGCATCTTCCCTTTATTTAGTAGAATTAGCCTCTGAATGTGTTAATTCCTTGCTTAAACTGTGCTTATACTGATGAATATTCAGACTTCATAAATCATATTGTAGAATAGTAGAGATTTAAGTGATAGCTTAACTTAAACTGCACATTAAACTTGCAAAAGAAATATAAATATTTCATTATATGCTGCAGTGAATGTACTTAAGTAATGTGTCTTCCTATTTAAAGTCAAAACAAATGAACAATTTAATGCTGAACTGTGCCAATGCTTATTAGACACTGGTGAACAAGTGTTTGAAAGGAAATGGGAGTATTTAAACAGAAACCATATTTACAAATACAGAAAACTATTTCTGCTATTCTGCAAGTGGAGATTTAATGCAGCTATGCAGCATGTTTATTAAATACCACATTGTGACCTGCACTAGTCGTCACTAGAATACAGTAAAAAGTACAATCACTCTTTTTTTTTTGCCAAGAAGGGTAGAAAAGAATTCAAAGAGTTCATCCACTCAAATTATGCTGTATAGAGCCGTTACAGCTGAACCGGCAACGTGAATCTGTCCAGAGAAGACCTGATGTAATTTATTGCTTTATAGATAGACAAATAAATAGTAGATAGATAGATAGATAGATAGATAGATAGATAGATAGATAGATAGATAGATAGATAGATAGATAGATAGATAGATAGATAGATAGACAGAAGAAACAGTGGATTCATTAAAATGGTTAGAATTTGATAATGAGTCAGCAATAGAATAAAATTCAATTGTCAAGCGATCTAATTTACACCAAAGTAAATGTCCAAAACCAGACTTTTTCCTGCTGTTTTTATTATAAAGTAAGCTCCAGAAGGCAGGTTAAAGCAGACTCTGGAGGCAGCATGTAGTCTACCATGTAGGTGAAAAGTGTAGCAGAAGAAAGGCAATCACACCCCTACCCAGCTGTCTTTGAGCAGTGTGGCTCTGCTTTTGTTCTCTGCATTTTATGGCTGTCATCACCTTTCTGTCCTTTTGCCCTCAGTCATGGGGCTCATTTCCATCCACCTTTACTGTTTCGCTGAAGGGTGAGCATTAGTTGTAGGAGTTCTACTATGAAATGAGTTTTTTATGAATGTGTTCTCAACTGATTTTTCCTGAGCTTTTTTGGTTTGGAGGGGCAGGAGGGGAAGTTTGTTTGTTTGGTTAGTCAGTTTTTGATTGATTGTTTGATTAAAAGTCCTGTTTTCCTGTGTGGACCAATTCTGCATGTCTGTTTGAAGTGGTCTTTCTGCAGGTAGACATGTTTGGTTTTAGCAGAAATAAGTCACAAAATAAATTCCCAATGTTATACAGCATAATTAAAATTTCCCTGAACTGAGAAACTTGTGGTAGTGAACAGTGTTTTTTAGGAGTGTTCTTCCTCACAAGTCTGATGAGAACAGAATTTGTCATACAGTTCAATGTTGCTAAGTAAATATTCATTTTATTGTTTTGATAAACCACCATCTGACTTGCTTTTTTTCATGCAAAGTAGTGTAATTATGTGTTATCTTCGCAAATATGCAGAATGTTAATTAGGCAGCATTGTTCTGAATGCCCACTTCACAACGTTGTCTTTGGTTTTATACTGATTTCAGTTAACAAAGTAATATTTTCATGTGATGCTAATACTGAAGGAAAATTTGCATGGTTTTTTTTCTTGTGATTCGTTTAGAAAATGTTAAAAAACATTCAGACTTATTCACAATTATACATCTGAGTAACTAGAAAAATGGTCAGTTGTTTGAGGTAATCATTTTGCCTTGGTCTTTGGAAGACCTCATTCAAAGTGGAGCATTTAAAATCATTGCTACAGAAGACTGTCCAATCTTTGTTGTAAAGAGCAATTTGACAAACTAGTATCATGCATTTAGAAAATTAGCTTGCATCTTGGAGTGGCTCTGAAAGACCATTTTAGCTCTATATCTTATAAAAAGAGGTCACAAGATACTGCTATCTTTAGTCACCATATCTTTATACATGCTGTTTTTCTCTTTTGCACAAACAAAATCTATTTAAAGCATGTGTTAGGTTTTATTTGTCTCCAAGTGGAAAGAGGAAAGCTAAAGCCTAACGAGGTTAAAACTAATTTAAAAAAAAGCAAAAGGGTCACAGAGGAATGAAAATCAGATTAAGCTCTGAAACAGAAGGAGGAATCAGCAGCCACAGCCATATCGTGAAGTGCCATAATGAGTGGTGACAAACAAAAAATAGTCTCCAGGATAGTGAATGACCCCAAGACTTTTACTGAAGTGCTGTAGGAGGATGCTTTAGAATGACAATTTGTAAGTGTCATATCCTAAATTATAAGGATTTTCATAACGAGAGCCTAGTTTTAAAAAACAACAGGAACTGGATCCCTTGAAAGACATTTGCTACTTTCTCAGAAATATTAACAGGGAAAAAAATTTAAACACTGAAAAAGCCCTTGTCCTTGTTTTTTCCTTCACATTTTTGTCTTCGTAAGGAACTTTGTACTAGCACAGTTGGATGTCTCTGCAGAAGCAGTATTTTAATACCTACAAGATTTCTCAGAAGTGACGCTTTGAGTCATAGAGTGGAAGTTACTCAGAGTTGAACTCAGAGAGACAGTTAAACTTTGCAGGCATTTGAGGAAGAGATAAAATAAAGTGCATTTTAGAAGGAAAAAGTAGTCAAATTCAATTTAAGAGAGATTGATTGCTTCCTCTTCAAGCTGAGATGTTTCTTTTCCCATTCTTGACAAACATTGAAGAGAGAGTATTTTGGAATCACTTAAAAAATGAAAAAATAATTATGCTGGAAAATTAATTTTCATAAATAAGAGATTAAGCACTGATCTCTGGAAAATATTTAGTCATCTATACAAGGAACTAACTTTCATAATAAAAATATTCTTCTAGCAAAACAGCTTTACATCTAAAGTCACATCCACTGAAAGAGAAAAGGACAAAGTTAGAAGAATTCAGTTAGCACCCAAAGGAAAAAAAAAAACTTTTATTAGGAAATATCTCTGAAGGATAATTCACATTTTTGATTGTCAAAGTGATGGATTTAAGAAGAAAATAACAAGTCTTGTGCCATCATTTTCTCTTTGGCATCCTAAGTGTCAAAAGTGTGTAAGAATTTATGCTACTGATGCAGACTTTCTATACTCTGAGGCTTCTAACATGTTAAAACTTGTGTTATAAGGCATTTTTTGGATCCCTTGTGGGACCACTTGCTTAACTGATGCCCTGAGATCAGTCAGAGTAGGCAGGAAAAATGTATTTGGAGTCACATAGTACTTGATGCTAAAATACTTATCATTGTTTTATAACTGTTATTTTGTTCAGGAAAATTTAAGAAAAAACATTATTATGAAAATTAATGTTAAAATTCTTTATTTATTCTTTGTAACTCAGACATTTAATGAAGCTTTGGATGTTACCTGTATAATTTATTAATGTGCAAATACATTAATATTTAGTACAGGTTGAAGAACATCATCATGTTGATAGTTTTTATTAGAAAATATTGCTACACTGAGCTTATAACAGGGTTTAGCAGTCCAATAATAAGAAAATATTTTTATGGTTTTTATTTCAGAATTTTTTGATTTTTTATGTCTTCATTATCCACTTCCAAATTTTCTCATGTCCACACAAGCAGAAATTAGAAAAAACAAAACACCCGAAGGGAAACGCGACTGCAATTTTTTAAAGGCAGAAAAGGAGACTACAGATTAACAGCCTGGTAAGAACACAGGGGAAATCCTCAGGCCAGAAACAATAAGGTTCATGCAAGACTAGCAGGTCTGACACCTGGCTTCAGTAAAAGCAAATTTTGTCTGACCACAGACCTGGTGGTCTTCTAGCGTGCAGGGCTACACAAGTTGACAGATGCCATCCACTTACACTTCTGTAAGGCCTTCAACATGATCCCACATGCCACCCTCATCTCCAGACTGGGCTTGAAGGGTGGGCTGCTCTGCAGGAGAGGAGCTGGCTGGCTGGGTTTGAGGGAGCCTGGTGGCAGCAGTGTCCCTTGGCTGGATGGGGCCCCGAGCAACAAGGTCCAGTGGGTGACATCCATGCCCGTGATGGGGGTTTGGAAGATAAATGTTGAGATCCCTTCCAAATGAATCCATTCTATGATTTTGTGAGCTACAGAAATATTTGTATTGCAGCATGCCCAAATCTGGCTAGCACCTCCACTAACACTAATAATAGCTTTAATTACTGTTTCTTTCACCCTCTTCCTTTGCAGCAAGATGTCAGATATATGGGACATCATCACTGACGCATTACATAAGTATGACTCCTCAAAGGCCCAGCAAAGAGTTAATCAATAATTAAGACTACATACTCAATTGAAACGTGAGCCTTACACACTCAAAGGCCTGTAGAACTTCTCTGAACAGACCTACTAATATAAAGTAATTTTTAATTGATCTTCTGATTCCTGTGAACACCATTTTTTGTTTGTAAGGCAAGGATATTCTGTCATTCTAGTAGGACATCCTCAGAAAATATCTTTTTTCTATTTGCATCATATGAGATTTACCATAAACAGATCACAATCAGCTGACAAGACTTAAAGAGGTAAAGATTTTTGGTCAATTTGCTCTATGGTTATTACAAATATAACAAGTCTATGCTTCCAATTCACATAAAAATATAGTTTTGTTGCTCAGCTCTCAGAAAAGCGCTACATGATCAGCCTATTCTGAAGGTTCTTTTGTATTATTTAGATTTTTTTTTTCCCTAACTAAATTTGACTACTAAATTCTGTACTAAAATTGACTAGAATAATTAAGAGGCATAAGTGTAGTACAGGGATCTACCACCTGAGAACCCAGCAAAGACATAGGGAAACGAGCAATACTGCTAAGCAAGAACAGTTAATACATTTTTTTATAAAAGTATTTTCAAAAGATAGTTCATATTTTAGGACAAAACCACACTGTCATGAATGAATGTTATCATGTGTTCACAGGAAATCAGTGGAATGAATATGTTTGAACCTATTGTGAAATTGCATGCATATGTATTTGAGAGGGAGATAAAAGGAGATCTGGAGTTCCCATAGGTACGCATGTCGTTTTAGGGGAACGATTCCCACATGCGTCCAGCGCTGTAATAAACATACCGGCTTTACAACTTCCACAAAAGTTGTGGAGTTTTGTTTATCTCCGCAAAACACCACAGTCTTATAGTACACATTGAGGAGGAATTTAAATATTTTGTAGGATTCTTGGAAAAATATGTTCCTATGTAAAAATAAATCAATAACATCTGAGACTTTTACCTGTATGGAAGAGCTTCAAATTTATCTGAAATCTCACAATAAATGTAATTTTAAACAATAAAAAATTTCAGCAGGAAGATTTGCTAAGTACTGCTGCTATGCAGGTAAAGGGACTGGAAATCAGAGGTGATAAAAACCATGTGAAATTAACATTACTAAAATTGATTTTACAAATTCCAAATTTTTATACTGAAAGCCTGAGAAGTTCTATGAAACTATTCTTCATTATATTTCTATTCTAAATGAGGCATTTTCTTCCCATTATATCAGCCTTCTTTCATCAAAGGTGCATTTACTTTCCTTTTTTTAGCACTTGGCATGAGAGCTTTCTATGCCTGCCCATCAGGTGGCATTTCTTGGCATTTCAATAAATTGGTCTCACCAGTTTACATCACAAAAGTATTTTGTCCCATAATGTTCAGCAAATGTTTCTTCAGTTCTATTATATAAGGCATAACACTTTGCAGTTAAATCTCATTAACTTACTTGATTTTTATATGAAATGCACATACTAGTATATGTTTCTGCCTACTCAATACTTCAATGATAAAATGAAAAATAAAATCATTCCAGTTTTAGTAAAAGAGCCATATATGTTCTGCATTTAAACAGCAGCATCTGAGCAGCTGAGGCTGAGATAAAGAATGTAAGATGCAAACCAAATTGCAATAGAAGCTTTTTAATTTGTTTGCTGGAAAAAAAAATCTAAACCTTAAAATGTTTACCCAGTCAATAGAATATCAACAGTTTCTAAGCTATTATTTTGGAAAGGAGTAAGACGTGCAGAAAATTCTTAGAATTTAAAAAACCGTTCGGAATGGAGAATAAGAAAAATTACTTTATCACAGGTACCTAATTTTTAGAGATACTGAGAAGAGAAAGTTACTCAGGGCTTTTACTCACACATTTATCACTGATTTACAGAGTTTGAAAGAAGAACAATATAACAGCCTAGGGATGGAAAATAATACAGGGTGAAACTTTTTAACTGGCTAGGTTTTGTCATCACTTGGTTCATCCACTTCATTAATTAATCTACCAACAAAGTTGCTGCTGAAGTTGTCAGAAGGAAGAAAAGTTAGCCTCCTATTTCTAAATAGCGAACCAATGTCTCTTTTTAACACAGTAATTAGCAACATGCTGTGCCCTCTGACTAATGACTCAAGCTGTTCCCATATGGACCTCTAGGATGACGGTGGCTTTTCTGCCAACCTGCAATTCTGCTAAGCAAGGACTCCGCCATGGCTGGTGTGGACGCAGATGCCACCCCCACCTGTGTGTCCAGCACCTGGACACTGCCACCTGCCCAAGGGAGAGAGGCCTTTGCTCAGAGTGTGTCCTGTCACGCACCAAGGACTGTGAATGGACACGATGGTCTTTCCGCATATCGGTCCTAACGCCAAAATACACATCTTTTTCCATGCTTGCTGTTTGGAGGTGCTGGGGTTTATTGTTAATCCATAGGCCAGCCCAATGGCAAACATTTGGGTTTTGTCAGCTCTTTTTCCCACTGAGCTCATGGCTGCCAGCTTTGGTGTGAATGCATCCCCAGGGCTCAGCAGCAGAGGCTGCTCACAGCACAACCCTACCAGCAAACAGGCTGCACACACACACAGCCACATCCACATCCCTTGCACACACACACAGCCACATCCCCTGCACACACACACACACACACACACAGAGCGACATCCACATCCCCTGCACACACACAGCCACATCCACATCCCTTGCACACACACACAGCCACATCCCCTGCACACACACACACACACACACACACACACACACACACAGAGCGACATCCACATCCCCTGCACACACACAGCCACAGCCACATCCCCTGCACACACACACACAGACACACAGAGCCCCATCCCCTGCACACACACACACACCACATCCCCTGCACACACACACACAGAGCCACATCCCCTGCACACACACACACACACACACACACACACACACACACACAGAGCCCCATCCCCTGCACACACACACACACCACATCCCCTGCACACACACACACAGAGCCACATCCCCTGCACACACACACACACACACACACACACACACACACAGAGCCACATCCCCTGCACACACACACAGCCACAGCCGCATCCCCACCAGGCACTGGGAGACACCTGGTGCCTATTCTGACTGCTGCTCCTGAGATCCTGAGATACACCAGGGTGAAAGACTTCCGAAAGGACAAGTGTGAACAGTCTGGAAAGAGTGGCGCGCCAATATGACCTGTGGCTAAAAAACCTCAGTTGCTACGGCTAAAATAACCCCACTTAATATAGAGAAAGAATAAATGGACAATTGTAGTGCCATGTAAATAGACATTGATTTATAGAATAAAGAGACATGTACAAGAATGGGTAGCCAACTTCCTCAAAAAAGTAAAATTTCCATCATGCTGATTTATTTTATTTAGCCAAACCAAAGGAAAGAAGGTAATAAAAGAAAAAGCCTCTATTTTTTTTTCATAATCAGGAAGAAGGTAAAAGGAGACAATATTGACAGAGCTTTTTACTTTCTTTTCTTTTTAGAAGCCTTTCATGCAAACTTCATTTAAAAAATTGTAATCAGTCCTCATATATTATGAGGACTTTTGGCAATACCTTCTGGTTAAATTTAACTCCATTATAGAACACACTATCAAGATTACTGCCTGCTCCTAAAGGTGTGAAAAATATTTTTGCAATAATTTATTTTAACCTCTTTCAAAATTGACAGTTTCTTCATTAAAATTGATGAAAACATTCAGCTAAGCATAGCAAAAATTATTACAGGAATGACCTGATGTTAATTAATGTCAAAAAAATATTAGTTAATAAATTACTTAAAACCAGGAAAAGAGAATTATTATATCTGACCACATTGATCTCTGCAAGATATTGTGATTTCTTTTCTTGAATGAAACTTTAACGTATTTAATTTCCAAATTGTGGCAAAAATGCTCAGTTTTAAACAACTTGAATAATGAGAAAACAGAAGATTTAGCCCTTTTATTGGTCAGCAACACTAAAATTAATTTAATGGTAGCATAGCCAATTGTATGTTTTAAAGGTACCCTCCTGAGTTTTTTTATTCTTACTTCAACTTAATTTGAATATGTTCTTGAGGTATTTTTTAACTGAAACTGAGCTTGCACAAATGAAGCTGAAATCTACAAATCAACTCCCAGACATTTTTGGAACAAAAATGTGATGATTTAAACAGCCTTGGATATTGTAATTAACTAACTTTGAAATGAAAAATAGAAATTAAGTTATTTTAGTGCATATAGTATTCTTTACAGATTGCATACTTTTCAAAAAGTGTCTAATGTTTCATTATGCAGATGTTTAATATTCTAGTTATATATGGGTTTTGTCTTATTGTGTTGGTTCTTCACAAACTGATTGCAACAATCCCTATAAAACTTATCATTTTTTAACAGTGCCTTAAATGTCACACAAACACATTACACCGATAATGGTCTTACAGTTGTCATTCCAAACTGGCATTGTTCAGACTTTCCCTTTTTATTTTCTGGGTGAAACTATTGGCCTGTTGTGTCAGATTCTGACTTGGAAACCTGAGATTCACAGAAGGATGCCTGCTTTCTCTTCAGAAGGACAGCACAGAGGGTGCGTTTGTGTGACGCGGCCGTGCCGAGGCTGGCTGGCCCCATGTAGAGCCGCATTGTGCATGACAGACTGGCCCTGCAGTAGCACTGACAGTCAGAACTGTCAAGAAGTTGGCCAGCCTAATCAGAGTCACTGCTCTAAACAAGCTTCTGGAGTGCCTTCCCCCAAATGGTTAAACTTTCCTCCTTCCCCATGCGCCTCCTTCCCCATTCCCACATAGAAAGAGATGAGGAAAACAGGTGTCCTGGGTTGACTATAAGATGCTTTTATCCCCAATCATCTCATTCTGTTTATGTTGAATAATAAGTTTTGCACCTTTAAGAGCGTTCCAGAGAGTGAAGGGGGGAGAGAAGAAGCGCGCAGTTTGTTTTCAGACACTGCACTCCGCTCCTCCACATTCCTGCTCCTGGACTGGTGTTGTCTGCAGACAGACAGCAAGACAGAGCTCTTCTTTTGCTTTTTAGTTAGTTTAGCTAGCTGAGGCAAAGAAGTTTCCTGGACTGTGTTTTTTTCCTTTTCTTTGGACCTCTTGAAACTGCTCTGGACTGAACACCCAGGGGAGCACCGGCAGCTGCAGCTGTGGCCCACCGGGCCGGGCCTGGCCTGCGACGATTCCAGCACTGAGGGACTGATCAGAGACTGAGTGAGCTGAGCTGCAACCCGGGGTTTTCTCAGTTTGTCATCTCTTTTAGAGTGGCAAGGGGTCTCATTGTTTGATATTGTTTTGGTTTTATTGTTTAATAAACAGGTTTTTTCCACCTTTCTCCAAGGAGGTATTTTTCCTCCCGGACCAGTTGGGGGGAAGGGCCGATTGGATCTGCTTTTCCCACCGGAGCTCCTTTGGGGAATTCTTCCCCAAATTTGCTCTAAATCTGGACAACAGAGGACAAGCAAAAGCTTCAGGTCTGTGTGCCCATATTAAGAACATGACAATTGACCTCTGTCTGCAGGGAGCTGCCTCACCAGTACAGATCTAAACTGCTGGTCTCGAGTAGAATGGCCTGTCTTAAACACCATGTGCTCTGCTGCGACAGGAAGGTGAAGCCAGATTATTTCCTTTGAGGGGAGTTGGAGGAATCAATCCCGGTGTCCCTGATCTTACATTCAAGGTAGTTATGTTAAATAATTTTTAGTCTATTAAGGGGGTAGTAGACGATGGAATTACATAGAGATTGCTGCATGAGAGGAAAGAACAGCCGTCTCCTTGCCCATATAGGTTGGTTTATGGTTATGTGTACATGATGTAAGCCAGGTGGTCTGAAAAAGAACATAAACTTATAAAATGTTTTCAAAGCTGTACTCCCTGATAGGAAAGTTTGATAATACAAGTGGACTGAGTCCTTTTTAAATTGAAGGAGCTGGTTTGGCTCTGGATCTAAATAATTTTTATTAATTTTATAATCTATCTGTTGACTGAGACAGCTTGTCCCCAAAACACTCTGCTTATTCTTATAAGACTGCCTTTAGTGCTTCTGACACTGAATTCCTTGTTCATTTAAAGTGGAAGGTTTACCTAAAAACAGCTTGGAAATGGGAAAGCTGGCGCTGTAAATGGAGTCTTAAAATAGCGAACAAGCCTGTATGAGAAACATATTTGAGAAACATACTGTTTTTGCCTCACATACTAGTTGCTACAAACCTGTTTGATTTGAAGGATAAATGCAAACCATTGTGCTTGATTTGCACACAGATGAATAGCAAGATTATAGAATTTCAGATAGAAAGTTAAATTTTTTTTATTATCTTCCTCTTTTCCATAACTTTATTAAAAAAGGAAAGCTATAATAACATTATGCAACTAGGAGGAAACAAAAAATCCAACATGAAGTCAGGTACACAGTCTGCAAAGCGAGAATAAGCATGTGGAAGTGCAAGAACAGATCAGCACTGACAAGGTGGTCTAAGGTGTGAAAAGCTCAACCTTTCTTGGCCACAGTATCTATCTCCACAGAATCAATGTATCTGGGCGTGAGGTTCAACAGAGTGGAGTAGGCTGAAGGGAAATTTTCAGTTTTCTTGGGCTGCTTTGTTAAAGAACTCTGGAAGCTACATCTTAACCAGGAGGCTAAGAGGTATCCCATGTAATGGATCTCAGGAGAAGTGTAAGACTAGAGGTATCATAAATCCATAGTTTCACTGGTGTATTTGTTTAACACTTGGAGTTTAACTGTTAGCAGGTAAGTTGTCTGGTAGCTGCAGAGAAGTACATTGGAACTCTTTGAAGTTGCTTGTTTTCTCAGTCTCTCAGGAAACTTCCACCATGTCTCCAACAATATTAGCAGAAATTCTGGTCTTTCAGTTACATGCTGTGTTTATGAAACTAGGTGAATTGATAATAAAAATTTTAATTAGTTCCTACTTCTTCACTTAACATTAAAATAAAAATTTTATGATTTCTTATGATTTAAGCTATGTTTCTTATGATTTAAGCTACGTAAACAGTTTTTGCTATTTGATAAAGAATAGCCTCCAAAATGTAATATTACCTACATTTCAACTGATATCTATTTAATAGTCATGTACTTTAGAGCTTAAATATTTCAGGTTACATGAGGGGAACACTCTTTCTTACCAACAGCTACGTGGTAGGAAAAGCTCCTCAGAAAATAGCTGCTGAAACAGGTGACCACAGCATAAGCCACTAGAGGTTATGCTTTAAACCACATTATGTATTAAATCACTCTCTTCTAAACGGAGAAACATGAACATCTCTTCCCCTTCACAAGCCCAGAACCTATGCATCTTGTTCCAGGAAGGATTTCTCCTGTATTTTGTAGACACAGAAAGGTGTGTTGACTTTTTTTGATGTATTGTTCTCCTCTAGTGAGGAGCTCTAAGCCTGCACCCATATCAGAATTTTCCTGCCAAATTAAAGGCTGGGTCAAAGATATATCCTTTTGGGGTTTTTTTGTTTTGTTTGTTTTTTTTGTTTTTTTTTTTGGTTTTTTTTTTTTTTGTTAGTCTGGCTGATATGAATGGATTGCATCAACAAACCATGTGAATCCAGTCCATTTCTGATAAGAAGGAGAAGTGATAAGTTAGTCTATTACGACTAACTTATAATGTTAATATAATAACAGAAATACAATTTTGAATAGATCAAGAAAAAATTAAATAAAATGTTGAATTATTACAATGAGACCATTTATCATCCACCCAGGCATAATGTAAATATAGAGCTACTAATGCCCTACAATCCATTATTTCTGATGCTTTTAAATGCTGATCTTAGGAGAAGAAAAAAAAATTAATAGTGCACAGAAGTATCATTTGCATTAATTTCCTAAAGGAAGAAGCATGCAAAAAATGATTTAAAAAAGAAGTTTGCTTTTGAAAAAATTCCTGTGATGTGTTCTCTTAATATTTTCAGTGGCTCTTCTTTCTTTCTTTCTTTCTTTCTTTCTTTCTTTCTTTCTTTCTTTCTTTCTTTCTTTCTTTCTTTCTTTCTTTCTTTCTTTCTTTCTTTCTTTCTTTCTTTCTTTCTTTCTTTCTTTCTTTCTTTCTTTCTTTCTTTCTTTCTTTCTTTCTTTCTTTCTTTCTTCTTTTCTTTTCTTTTCTTTTCTTTTCTTTTCTTTTCTTTTCTTTTCTTTTCTTTTCTTTTCTTTTCTTTTCTTTTCTTTTCTTTTCTTTTCTTTTCTTTTCTTTTCTTTTCTTTTCTTTTCTTTTCTTTTCTTTTCTTTTCTTTTCTTTTCTTTTCTTTTCTTTCTCTCTGGTTTGGTTTAATTTGAAAATAAGGAAACTGAGGGAGACCTTGTTGCTCTGTGCATCTTCCTGAAGCAGAAGATGTGGAGAGGAGGCACCGAGGTTTTCTGCCTGAGATCCAGTGACAGAACAATGGGAATTACGCAAATCTGTGAAGGAAGGGCTCAGTCATGGAGATTGGGAAGGATTTCTTTACCAAGAGGATGGTCAGACCCTAGAACAGGCGGACGCCCCAAGCTCCTAGGTGTTCAAGAAGTATCTGGACAGTGCCCTTAAGAGCGTGCTTTAATGCCTGCACAGCCCACAAGTGCTCAGGCAGTTGGACAAGGTGAGATCTGTAGGCCCCTTGCACCTGAAATATTCTGCTCTGTTCTAGGCCATGCTATTCGTCATACACAAGTACATTTAATCGAAGTGAGTAAGCCAGACAGGTTCACATAAACACACATGTAAAAATAAAAAGGAAGTGTTGCGTTATGACTCGTGCACTACTGAGTAAAAATTGTAGCCACTGGCCTTGTCTGAATGCACATTATTGAAATAGCAACAAAAGATTTTCAAAATTAAATATAAAATGTGCACCTGTTGTCTTGTAGGGATATTACCCATCCACTATTTTGGAAAATCTTGCTCAGTAACAGAAGCATTTGCCTTGGGTGAGGTTTTTAAATACTTACTGAAACAATATTAAAGGTAGACTGGGATTAAAATTATGTAACATATGAAGGAATTCACAGGTAAAGGGAGCAGTTAATGACTGATAAGAGAATCTCAGCTATTTGTAACTGTTATTTATTCAAGAGATAAAAGCTTTAGAGAGATGTCCAAGGTGCTTACTCTTTCTAGACTGATAAACAAATGTTGTTTCAAAGCTATTAAATTGTTTATGCACACTGTTTTGAGAAACATAAATAATCCAACTGTGGCAGCATCTAGTTCTGAGACAAAAGATTCCCTAATGCACCACATCACCTTGGACAGAGAACTGGCATAGAACTTAGAACTGACTGCAACTTAATGGCAAAATAAATGCTTCATTACATGAAGCTATTTTTAACTAACTAGCCTGACCACTGATATTACTACAACTGTGGAGAAAAATCCTTCAATCATTCTATGCACTATTTCAAGTTTCATCTGTTCTGTAAGTGGAACACAGTGGCTGTTATACCTTACCAAAGAAAACAAAGCAAAGCAAACACCAGCTACAGAAATACTCAAATTTCAACTCTCAGTGTTCTCCTTTGGCATACATTTGGCTTTCACTCCAAATCCGTGTGATGGCTTCCACAAGTTGCACAAATATCTAGGATTGGCACGGTTATCCTTTCATCTTGATCTACTGAGAAAGGATTTGAAAGCTATTGGGGCGGTGAGAGAAGACAGAGGGAAGTAGTGAATGCTCAAAAGATGTGATGTAAAAATCCTCATTTCTCTGGAAAACTAAAATAATACTAAAAAATAAAAAATAATCACATTATGAAACTTTTCTGCAGTTGCAATCCTTAGTTTAAAAAAATGGAGTTTTTTATAAAACAGAATGAGCAATTTGTACATCAATCTATGAATCTTAGTGTAGCTGACTAGTTTATTAAAAACAGTATTTCTTTAAATACAAAAAAGCCCTCAAACTTTCCCTGGTGACAATTCTCCTGGCATTTTGTGCTACAATATTTTCTGGTGTCTGTCACAGGCAAAAGTAGGAACAGAAAACCCCATATACGGAACAGAAAAAAAATTATGCAGGACTAAACACTCAAAAATTACTAGAACATAATGCAGCATTTTTGTTAAGTGTTTGGTATTCTTTGGAAATATACAAGATAGGCAATTTCTATGAAATTAATCCAGGTTGTATTCACACATCACTAAACAACAGAGAGTGGCAAATATCAAACTGTGAAAACTCAGCCTTTCATCTTGTTTTTGTGAAAAAACCCCAATTCCTATTAAAGAATGCCAAGCACAAATAAAGATATGCTTTATTCAATTTAGTGAAATTTAAATTCATAAGATATTATTAAAATACATTTGTTCTGCAGATGTCTAAACATTGAAGTCAAAGCCATATATTATTTAGGTTGGCTATGTAATTTTTATTTTCCTGATGAAAATCATAAATTAGTGTGAAAGAGTACTTCATGTTATTTTTTGGAAATAAGTTCCATGCCAGGAAATCTTACTTTTCATCATACTGTATGAAAGAAAGTATATTTTTAAAAAATACCAACAAAAAGACCCAAATCAAAACAAAGCAAAAACCACAATGCAGACTTCATAGATTCCCTACATCTTTCAACTGCAGTTCTTCTAAAGCTGACCATACAGTAGAATAATAGCAGTGGGTATTTTTGGAAACAATACTACAGTTTTTAATGACAGGTTTTGTATAATTTTTAAATTTTTCTTGCTTAGTAAATAGTAGCTGGTAAACAAGAAAAGCAAATATTCAGAATCCCTTTCTGTCCTTCCTAACAGCTCCAAAAAGCTTCATTCAGTCCCTTTGTCATATTAATGAGGTCTTGTTAATTAATCTTCTCACGTTTTACACCTTTGTAACTGCATATAGTAATTCAGTAGTATAGTAATACAAAACTGCTTTTTGTTAGCCACAAAATATGGTTTAAAATGTCATACTTTCATGGAAAATAAATGAAATTGGATCTTTAGTGGTGAGACGGCAGGGAATTTAGTAAGGGCACTGGCATTTCGGGTCTTCTTTTAGAGATTGTAGTAGCCAGCAGCACTAATGTTCTAGGAAACAGAAGTTCCATGATGGATAAACTCTTTAAGCACACTAAATAAATGCAGAAGGGTTGTGTTGTGGTTATTGTGGCATGCACTCTTCTAAACTTGAGGTTTATTTAAGATGTTACTACAGCACTAACACTTGACCATTCTAAACTCCTATTTGATATGTGGTCCCCCACCTTAGGAGGGAAAAGTATTCTGCTTAGAACTCCCAGTGCTGTCCTCTCCACAGGTGCATGATCCTCTGTGAAACAGCCTGGAAACCAAGAATGGCTAAGTTTGTATGCTGCACAAACCTAGCACCACAAAGGGGCAATCTCTCGCTATTACTAAATGCAAATAAGAATTTAATCTTCCTAGAGGCATAACTGATGGCACCAAAACAAATCCCAGCTTTTCCATCTTTATGTAATCTCTGCTGCTGAAATTGTATCTGTAGACACAGCCATAAAAATGTTGCAGTGTGAATAATAATATAACAGGAGAAAGGTTTTCATTGCTCCCCAAAACTGTCAGCTCACATTCAGTAAAGGAGAGCAGCTGATAATGTGCACAGACTAATGAAGCATAGAGAATATCTTTGCTCATGATATCCTGACAGCCTGAACAAATTTTAATCAACAATTACTTTCTTTGTGCCAGTATGTTATTGCATTTTTCTTTGTGACAACGTGAGCAGCTGAGGGAGCTGGGGTCCTTCAGCCTGATGCAAAGACAGCTCAAGGGTGACCTTATCACTCTCTGCCTGAGAGGAAGGGCCACAGCCTCTCCTCCCAGAGCACCAGTGACAGGCTGAGAGGACATAGCCTCAAGCTGCACCAGGGAACATTCACTGGGAAACATCAGGAGGAATTTCTTCCCAGAAAGGGTTGTTAGCCATTGGAACAGGCTGCCCATGGATGTGGTGGAGCCACTGTCCCTGAAGGTGTCCAAGAAGTGACGACACATGGCACTTAGTTCTACCTTGTCTTGTTGACAAGGTGATCAGTCAAAGCCTGGACCTGAGGATCTCAGATGTCTTTTTCAAATTAAATGATTCTGTGATTCTGTGTGATTTATTTTACTGAAATATATCATTAAGCAGATGTCTCATTCAAAATTTTGCTTTTGCATAAAAATAATACCTTCCTAAAAATGTTTCTCAGGGTCATTCAAATATTTTATTCTCTGTCAACTATTTTTCATAAAATTACTGTTTCAGCAAGTGAGTTTACCATAACCATATGGACGATTTCAATATTTTAAGATCGTGAAAATTATATCTTCAGTTGATTAATCAGAGAATGGCTCAGATTGGAAGTGATCTTTGAAATCATCTGGTCCAACTCTTACCTAAGAATAGGACTGGCTTTCCTGTTAGAACAGGTTGTTCATCACCTTGCCCAGTTGAGATATGGACATACCCAGCGGCAGAAATTCCTGTATTGCCTCTGGTAATATGTTCCTGTGCTAAAACAACTCTTCTACATATTCTCCTCCATTCCTTCTCCTCCTCAAAACAAAACTGTTTTGTTTGATTTTCTTTTGCTGCATTTTATGTCACTTGTCTCCTGTGTTTGTTCTATATCTGTCATGGGAGCATGGCTTCTGTCTTCTCTATGATAAATCTGTGTACAGCAGGTGGATGTGATGTACCTCCCTGTCCTCAGCTTTTCCGCCCTCACAATAACCAGGTGCACTTTTCAGGCTGTTCACCACATGATACAGATCCTTTATCTGTCTGGTGCTGCTCTGCTGAGCTCAGTTTCTAAGTACTCTTACAGTGGAGTGCTGCAAGTGCACCAGAATCCCACGCAGTCTCCACATGTGTGAAATGCCTTCATTCTACATTATTTTCCTAAGAGAGGGACACTTCCTGTACTTTAAGATCTATTCATTTTCCTCATTGTGTTAGTTTAACCATAGATGGGATATCACCTGATATTTCTTTCCTGTGGTCAACTGTCAGCTATAGTAGAGGGGTTGGAAAGGCAAGTTTCTGTACCTCATCTGAAATAGCCTTATTCCTTTACTCAGTCCACCACCATTCCTTTACTCAAACCACTTCAAAGCCTACCCAGACACAACACGGTTCTTGCTCCTTGCAAGACCAAGTGGATTTCTGACCTTTACACGTTTGGAAATTGACAGATAAACAGAGAGCTCTTTTCCATTTCTGAGTCTGATGCCATGATTGCACTCCTGTCCTCCCTAGAACATGACTCACTGTGAAGGACAGAAGTGCATGACTCAGCCTTGCCAGTCTGAGATCTGGCAATCAATAGCTGAATTTAAAGCCCCAATAAGATATAATTAAATGATAAATATTGTTCTTAAGCTTTTCTCTATAAATGTTTAAAAGAAGGATGTAATACCAATATAGACCACATTTTACAAAATGAGAGCAGAGATACAGTAATTCTATACTGTTGTCATCTATTAACCTTGGTCCCTACCTTTGGGTCTTAAAAGTGATACAGATTTTGAGTTTCCATATTATGGGGCAATCTTTTAAGTATGAAAAAAATATATCTTCTGCAGCTAGCATTTTTGAAGTGTAATTAAGACTAAACCAATCACACTATTACTATCTAAATTTAAAAAAAAATATATATTTTTTTCTTGTTGTAACCTCTAAAGGGGAAGAATTCTAAAACTCAGCAGCTGCCAACAATTCAGTGTTACTTTTACAATCTTTGCAAAAACAGCTTTTAGCAATGGACCTGTTGCTCCTCTGCATAGCATCACTCCTCTCAGTAGGTTTCATCTATTATTTCAGTACATACATAGTAATGGAAGCTTCCTGACAAGAATCATGTGCTACAGAATATACAGGAATGACTCTTCAGAAAAGAGTAAGAAATCACTGCTCCACTGAATGGTCCAAGCTGGATGAATCTGTTTTATTTTTCCTGCCAAAGCTATTCATAATCCCTTTTCCTAAGAGCTGCATGAATCTCTCTGTTCTAAATCCTCTCCATTTCCCTTCTATTTCCTTTCCCAGACCAGAATATCATTGGCTGTGTATATTTCAGTGTGACAAAGCTGTTTTGTTTTCACATGTAGGTCTATATTCAAATGCATTTAACTTGAGAGATGATTCTAGTTGACTCCATGGTTCAAAAACATAAGAAATCTTTGGTAGGATGTGTGCAGCTCAACAAAGTGAAGCTTTTCTCTGTGCAAGCCCACCGCAAAAAAATTTTGGTTTCTCGTTAGCTGTTGCTTCCCTTAACTTTTAACTCGTGACTTAACTTGCAAGATCATTCTTCTGTTTGTTGAGATAAATAAAAGACATGATGTCTTATAGTGCCACTCCTTTCCACACTGATGCTAGAGTTCCAACTGCATCCTTTGTGATATTTCAGTCCACATTAGAATAATCCACTGCTCCTCTCACAGAGATCCCGAGTAAAGCCCACACTGTATAGTGATAAATTTACAGTGCAAGGCATGGAAGGGAATTACTGAAATGGTCAAATGGAAGGCAAAGCTCTTTTAAATAAAATTACAACTCTTTTTGATTTTGTTTGTTTTTATTCTTTTAGTCAAATACGCCTGAAACTGTAGAGCTTTGAATACCTAAATGTTATATACTGTTTTACTCAGCTTTCTTTAATGAACAAATACTTTTTCATTAAAGAAAAAGAAATGAAACCCCAAAATGGCAGCAAGTCATCTTGTTACATTAGAATAGTTTTTCAAGTAGCTTTATTCTTAATCCTTACTCTCAGATGTACCTGCTCTTTTCTTTGAAGGGACATAAAAAATTAAGATTTAACTCTCTGAATATAGTCTGTAACATTCAGCATATGATAGCTGGAAGCTATTATTTCAATATTAATATTTTTTGGCAAGGATTAGGGACTTATAAACTTCAGGTATGCACATTCTTGTTGCTTGCATTCCTTTGTGCATTTTTTATGCAAATTAAATTCTCATGAAATAGAATTTTATGACTGAAAGATGTATGATTAAGATTCGAACATTACTGTGTTCAGTCGCAGATAATTCATGCTGACTAACTAGAGGGCATTAATACTATATGAATATATTTCTTCAGCTCTTGAAATATATTTTTCAAAGCTTTGAACAACTAACAATTCTTGCAAAATAAGAGTAATATAATCTGAATTTTGATGTCTTATTCTAGTGAGGATATAGGTGAGCATCACAGATAAAACTTTCCTATGTTCAGCAGTGTTGATAATAGAACCAAAATTCTATGGATGAAGAATAGGTAAAAGACAACAGCTAGGCAGAACACACCACAGTATACAGAATAGCTGCAATACAAAAACGTTGAAAGAAGTAATAATTTTACTTGAAAAAGGTACCTTTAATTGGCTTAAAAGCATGACAGAAAGAAAGTGGACATTCTTCTCTTTGCAGCTAGCAAAAACAAAAACAAAACCAAAACAAACAAACAACAAAAACTTTGTGGAGTTCTAAGTATGGACAAAAAACCAATTTTTCATCAATTAACTATTCCCTGTTGCATAGCTATTTGTTTCCTGCAAATGTGAGGAAAATTGCACTTGTTTTTTTAATGGCAGAAGGGTGAGCCATCTGCACTTGCTGTTGAATATCAGATGTGAACAGGTGGTTGCTATGAAAGACTATGAATCTGCTAAACTCATTCTGAAGCTCATGATGCTAAAGCTTCTTAAAAGGTTTCAGCCCAATGTAGACTCGACTACATTTTTCACACACTTTAAAAACCAATCTCTAAACACATTACAAATTCTGATACATCAATAGCAAAAAGCAGAACAGAAAACTGTACTTCAAAACATCTTCTTGTTTATGCCCCTGTTGTAATGTTGGTTTATTTCTTCTTTTTCAAAGCAGAAATTTATGGGTTGTATTTTTAGCCCAGTCACTGGAAGTTTCAACATAAATTTATCAACAGTAGAACTAAAGCAACACTAGAAGTATCTAAATGTAATTGTGTTAGGATAAGCATAGTTCATATGATACTTTTAAAAAACTCGAACACACCCGATTCATGAATCACTTCAAGACATAGGATAATATAGTGATCAGCCAGAAGCAATTTGTATCAGCTTTTGATGTCTTTTAATACAACAGAATTTTAAATGGGATATTTGAATGTTTGTGATTCCTATATGCTATTATATGTCATCTGCTTAAAATGATAGTATTTATCTGTACTGTAGAGATAATTAATTTTTTAACATCACAGCAGTTAAGATCAAAACCAGTTCAAAGGTTTTCACTGCCAAGAATGAGTGGAAAGAACAGCTACATGCGTCATAAATGCTTCAGCAGTTATTTTAACTCTGCACAAAACCACTGGCTCCTGGCTCTGAGTAACCAAGGATGACACAGTGCGTGGCAGTGTGCTGACTCTAACTGGAGCTCACCAGAGTGCCAGGAATAGCTCAGCACGGGGACAGGAGACCAGTTTGGCCTAACACACTGTGCTTTGGAAACATTTCAGTGCCTGCTTCCCGCTGTCTCATAGGCACAGGACCCAACAGATCATCTGCTCCTACCTAAGGCTGATAATGAGCCAGTGCTAGGAAGCACAATAGGATGTGTTTGCTTGTGCTCTAGCCAGGATCTGTTACAGGGGTGAGTAATCACCAATTAAGATGCATGAGAGCATTTATTTGTGCCTCTGCTCGGCATGAACACTCACGATTTTCAGGCATCATACATCCGCTCCTGTTGGTAAGTGAGGCATGCCCACACAAACCAGAAAATACATGAATTTTGCTCTACTGGCTTCCATTCCCATCTTCTTCCTTGTTCTGGTGGAACTGGAAAGGAGGCTTGTTCAAAAGGAGCTTCACCTTCGGGGTGTTCCCGTACAGCTGGTACACAGAAGACCTTCTAATATCTCCTCTAAGCATAGCTTAAGATATGTCTACTGAAATCCAGAGCGTCTTCTGAAATCTAGAGTGATAGGGAAAGGTGGCAGACTTAAGGCCCCCAGAGAAAAGCCTCTGGGCTAAGGCTTCATGCAGGGAGCTGGAGCCAGGAGACCAGAACCAGTCTAGAGAAAATACAGACAAAAATGCTGACAGATGAAAGAGGAGAATGAGAATGGTGTCTTCATCTGAGGGTGTCAGGTCTGGAGTAGAGACTGAATGGGCTTATGTGGAGATCCTCACCCATTTTTGCACAGTAATCTGGTTAACAGAACTAGATATGCAAATCAATACCCACTTGGCTCTTTGCAATAACATCTTCTAAGTGAAAACTTGGCAGGTCGGTGGTCTCCTGTTTCTTGATACTTAAGAAGAGTAAAACAATGATTCAAGCTGCATGTGTTCTGCCCAGCTTGAGGAGCAGTGATACAAAAATATTCTAAAAGATATCTGAGAAGTATATTCTATCTGAGAATTGAAGCTATCTAGAAACAGTTTTTCAGGAAGATACATATTCATTTATGCCAGAAATTTTTTTTCATAAGATCAAAAATAATTGTCTTCTTATGACTCAAGGACGCTAGTTTGAAATCTGCAAATTTTTAATCTTGCTTTCACAGACTCAAATCTGTTTCATTTGAACAACAAGAAAGGAGGTGAATCTGAAAAAGTGAGATCTCTTTATTCTTCAGTGGAGATTACAGTGTCAGCTGCCAGAGAAACAGGTTAGAAGCAGCACTGAGCACCAGACATACAAATGCATGCATGTTCTGTTAAAAAATATTTACATTCTACCAATTAATTCATCCTCTGTTTTCACCAGTATCTGGGTAAAACATAATTATTACAAGTGCTATTGTTTAAATGTAAAGACTTATTTGCAATTTTAAATTAAGGGAGTTGCACTCTCTATGAGGACAAGTACTTCAGCAACAACAAAGTTGTCATCATAAATGGTACTGAGAAAGTTAAAATCCTTGGAAGTTTAAACTACTGCTTGGAGTAGTGTAAATACTAGGTCTCAGAGTTACTTCTGAAGCAGAAGCATGACAGGCACAAGAAAAGAATTAATCATATAAATTAATTTTTCATAGGACTTGAAATAAAAAATCTCAATTTATAGAAAATTTGCTTGCTTATAGAAAATATGAAAAACTAGATCTAAATCAAAATGAAATATGCCTCTGAAAATTTATAGTATCTCATATCTAAAATATCAATAATTATTTTCCATATTTTAGTAATAATATAATGTAAAATTAATGGCTATAATGTTTCTAACATTAATTATTTTTAAATGCTTTCTTTTATAGTTGATTTAAGAATTGAAAAATGCTCAGACTCCTTTTTTCCCCAACAGCTGAAAGGCTGAAAGAGAAAAAACTGTGGGTCATAAGCACATTATTGTATCCTGGCAGAATCTTTTTGCACAGCTTCTCTACAATGAGCTCTATTCCTTACAAGTTAAACATCATTATTTTAATTATTTTAGATTTTCATCAGTAGATCAAAGTGGTGGTAAACTTTCACATAATCTCTTTTTATCACAGTTAGAGCACCTTAATATCTTATGGATCACTTTTTACTAATGTGTCTTCATTAATTTCCCTCTAAAAAATTCCAGAAGAATCTTACTTGATTTTTCTAAGAACAGATCATTTGGGCTGTTTTTTTCAACTCTCAGGTTTGTTTTTAAATAAATCTACCTTTGGTAACTCCAAATTCTTTTCAGAATGAATTGATGTTAATGAAGAACCAAATTCTGCTTTCTCAAAAGGTTTTTTATACATGCCAGAGCAGTCAGAAGGAAATATTAATGAAGTCAAACATAGGGATACATACATTTTTATTTGGAGGGAAAATCTGCACCAATTTGCAAGCTGCATTTTGCCATACGAGTAATTAGATAGTAGTGTTAAGCTGAGATGTTGCAAAGCAATTATAAGTTTCATTGTGCACTACACAAAGAGTAATGTTCTTAGCACTTGAATTGAAAAAATAAGAAGTTTATACTTTATAAATACTATTCAGTTAGTTGTATAAATTTCAGATGAGATACTCCATAACATGTATATTCAGAAGATTTTAAATTTATTAACTCAAGCATTTCAAATCAATGACTACTAAAATTTCAAAATTCAGCAGCCTGTCTGTAAAAAAAATCTACAGACTTTTGACTGAAAAAAAGCCCTGTTTGGTAACAGTATTCACAGAACTCTAGAACAGCTTGGGTTGCAAGGGACCATCTGGTTCCAGCCCTGCTGCCGTGGGGAGGGACCCCTTCCACTAGAGCAGGATGCTCAGAGCCCTGCCCAGCCCGACCCTGAACGTCTGCAGGGATGGGGAACTCTTCTTTCTCTGGAACTGCGAGTTCCAGTTTGTCTGGAATTGCTCTACAATGTGTAAATTGTTCCAGTGGAGATCACAGAGAGCTTGGGCCTGTCAATGTATCAGACAAAAGAGTAGTGCTAGTAGTGCTGGTTTACCTTAACTGCAAAAAAAAAGGAATTTTTTTCCAGAGACTTAGGATAAATACACCTGGAGATTAAGTTGAAATTCTTAAGTAATTTATACTTGTCCCTCCAATATCAACCTCTGCTTACCTTTTCAATAATGAATATAAAATTTTGAATGTTTGACATTTCATATGACAGAGTATTAGTATATTCATGCTTCAGGATGATAATTTCTCCACAATTTAAGATGTTAGAAGGAAATTAAATAACTTGATTCATATTAAGGAGTTGTTTGGATTTTATATTCACTGATGGTTTTTTGTACGAATATGAATTACTATGGTAAGAACAGTCAAGCTCAAGAGCAGCTTCACTGATCAGACCTGGACATTGTTATGAATACAGTAATTTAAATTAATAAATTTTACTAAATTGATTCAGAAACTAATAAGTGAAATAAAATCATATTATATAGTAGCTTTAAATAAAAATTAAATAACTGAACAACTTAATAGACATGCCAGGGTCTTGACCAACAAAAAGTCTGCATCACCTTTAAAAAGTCTATTCAAAGCACAGACAGGAAAAAAAACCACTAATGAAATAAATTAGAAAAATAAATTTTTTTCTCTGTGATCTCTTCCTAGAACTAGCTAATTAACCTCAAAGTGGTGCTGTTTTCAGCACCATGGAGATGGTGATGAAGATGGAGAACCTGAAAAACAATAACATCAGAGAACACTTACAGAGTTGTTTGCTTGGGTGTTGCTTTTCAGAGCTTGCTCTGTGCTGCTCATCTGCTGCAAGGACTCAGATCTCTGCTAAGGACCAACATAGCAATGCAGTCTTTTCAGGCATTCTGTTCTGAGGTGTAACAAGAAACATCTCAGCACAAATCACAAACTGCTGCTTCAAAGAGCCCTCATTGTTCAACGCAGGTATTTCGTTAGCTAGAGCACCCCAGGCAGTTAAAGATTTATTTTTACAAAGAGCAAAGTGAACAGCTTGAAACAATTACCAATCCTGTTGTCCAAAGTGAGCTGACAGAGCCGCTGGTGAAACAGCACAACTTCCAAAGCATTCTTTACACAGCACTGCAAGTACCAAACTGGTAAAGCAACCCACTTCACAGGTTCATCCAGGTTTTCCAGCAAAAGCTACTCTCTTTCTTAGCATCACCTAGGCTAAAGAGTCAACAAATTTAAGCACTTCAGAAATATATTGCCCTGCACTGTGACCTTTACAAATATTTTTCACTTATCCACTCTGGTTTCAGTGAAATGTTGAAGCTCAGGTAGGTTGGAATGAACAGTAGAGTAAGAAGAACAAGGCTGGTTTTTAGAAGGGTATAAGGATTCTCTGAACAGTAGAAATAACAACTTGTGCTTCTTTAAAAACAGGTTTTGGGGTTTTGGCTTGGCTGCCAGGAGGCAAATCCTACACCTCTAAGTTGTTTTTTAGTTTTGGTTAGTGTTTCAACAATCACTGAAGACTGTTAGGCAGCATGGCTCATCACAGGGGAAACGACCATTCAGAACCTGAATGTCATAAATATAAATAAACACTCTGCATAGACTAAATCCCAGGATAATAATGGAATATTCTTGTAGAGTAGAGCATAATTTAACCACAAATTCTCTTACTGAAATAATGAGCTTCAAGTAATGATGGCCTTCAAGGCTTTTTGTCCAGCACTCTTTTAATTGGGATTTAGTTTAATAAGATAAACAAAAAAATAAAAAAAATAATCCAAATAATTTCAGTGTAGGTTGAAATTAAAAGTTTCCATTTTTACTGTAGAAGAGGACATATTTAAATTTCCAAGGTAAGAGGTACAGATCCTGAGTGACCTCTGAAGTTTCTGCAAAGACTCCCTATCATTACATTTAGTCAGGGTTTGAAACAAGCTTTTTCCACAGGCTTTTGTGTTTCTTTACCTAAAAGAAACACAGTGAAGCATGGAAAGTATAATGTAGTTATAATGAAGTACAACTAATGGGAGTCTATTTGTGTAATAAAAACAGAATTGAAACTCCATAAAGTGACAAAGAAAAAGCAATACCATACACCTCATTTTGTGCACAAAATGCTTCTTTCCTCTGCAAGGAGTAAGTTTTAGGTTGTTTCGTTTCTTTTAATACCAGTGATATATTTTCACTGCAGATGCAAACTGTGCTCAGTATTTGCCTAATGACAAGTCTGTAAAATGATATCACAGTTTGCATTTGCCTGCTGAGTTTTCTCCAATATCTCATGAATGCTAGTGCAAACCACCTCGCATAAGTCCAGTGCACACAGCAAAGTCAAATATGTTTCAGTTTTTCATAGCTTCTCCATTTGTCTGGTCTGTATACACAAAAACGTTTTTTGCTACATGGCACCTGTGAAATTTTCTCACTTTGCTAAGAGCTGACTAAACTTAACAAACCATATAATGTTTGCTTCCCGTTCACTTTGAACTACAAGGTGGCATTTACTTCACAACAGGGAGTATATTTTTCCCTGTACTCTCACTACTCCAACCATTACCACCTTGATTAT
Source organism: Melospiza melodia melodia (assembly GCF_035770615.1). Classification (NCBI taxonomy): domain Eukaryota; kingdom Metazoa; phylum Chordata; class Aves; order Passeriformes; family Passerellidae; genus Melospiza; species Melospiza melodia. The sequence goes on along the minus strand of NC_086226.1, from coordinate 73,317,574 downwards.
GTGCACCATGTTTAAAGCAAAAAGCAATTTTCATTACAGCAAAAGAACAAGAAAGAATACTGCTGTCAGACATTGCTATAAATTTCTCTCCTAATTCAAATGACCATCAACTAAAATGTTCTGTCCTGCTGTCAGACACAATGATTATGATTATATCTGGGAATAAAATCATGGAATTTATTATTACCTTAAAATAGGCAGCACCAAAATAAGAAAATACAATAAAATCTTTTCATTATTGAAGAAGCTGGAAAGTTTGTAGTAAAATAATACAAAGAGAAAGAAGCTTCATTGTTGTAGCACGGCATCCCCAGCCAGGTAACAATTGGCCTTGACTCCATGATTCCAGAAGGCTGATTAAACACTTTATTATACTATACTATTAAGAAACCCATCACCCTTACAGACAGTCTGATACAGGCAGACCAGATTGGTCAATTAATCAAAACACCATCACCACTGGCTAATTAAGAAACCACTCTTTGCTAAACAGATCTCCATAACAAATTCTGCATGTTCACAACAGCAGATGCAGCAAGTGAAGATGAGAATTATCATTCTTTTCTCTGATCTTCTCACAGCCTCCCCCAGCACGATGCCTGGGAAAGTTGTGCCTGTTGCACTCTGTGGCCAGAGAGCTGTGGCCACACTTCATAGGCAAGATGATGAAATGATGCTTGAATTATGGAATTAAATGTATACCACATCAAGTGTTTGTGTGATTCTGCACAAATAGCTCCATCATTTTGCATTGTAACAAGCTCTGAATGATGGTGTTTGTCTTCCCAAGTCAAAGTCAAAAATGGTGAAGCCCAGATTTCCTGGAGATGCCTGAGCACCTACCTGTCCATGGGAAGTATTGAATTAATTCTTTATCTTATTTTTCTTTTTCCATTACCTACTATACTGTCTTTAACTCAAGCCGTGACTTCTTTCACTTTTACTCCTCTGACTGTCTCCCCCAGTCTACCAGGGGAAGGTGCGTCTGTGTGGCTCTTAGTTCATAGCTTAAACCACAACAAAGAGAAGGTAAAGCATTGTTAAAATGAGTTGACCAAGACACCAAGAGGTTTGCCTTGCACATCTGCAGGGCACATCTCATAAAAGATCAAAAAAATGTATGCATCTGTTTTCTGGCATGGTGCACTGCAGTGTGTGACCTGAAGTCCCAATCTCAGCACCATTCATATCTTTTGAACTGTTTTGCAAATAATCTTTTGACAATGGGCGCCTTTGCAAGAAAACAAGGCTCTGGGAGATGGCAGATATGTAGATATAGATATAGATTATATAAATCTATATTTATATAATGTTTAATTATTTATATAATGTATAATTAATAAATATATAATTGATTATACATTATATAAATCAATATATAATATATTATATTTAATCAGTGCAGATATTGATGACATAAATATGTATGCATGTATTTAAAACACCGTAGAAACATAACCATGTGCTAAGGCAGGGCCTCAGGCAATATAACTTCTGCAACCAGAAGTTTTGCTTTCATACTAGACTTCAGGAAGATGCTTATTCCGTGACTTGAAAATTAGAATTTTGATTTTGACTGTAATGGGGTTGCACCTGAAACTGCCAGGTTATTTTTATAATTGCTCAATAAGTGAGAGCAAATTTATAAAATTATAGAATAATTAAGGTCAGATAGGAGCTCCAAGATGATTGAGTCTAACCTTTGACTGAACCACCTTGTAAACTAGACCATGGCTATAAGTGCCACGTCCAGTTTTTCCTTGGATGTTTCCAGGGATAGTGACTCCATCACTTCCCTGGGCAGCCTGTTCCAATTCCTCTTTCTGATGTCCAACCTGAACCTCCCTAGCCCAGCTTGCAGCCATTTCCTCTTGTCCTGTCATGAGCTTCCTGAGAAAGGAGGCCTATCCCTACTTTTCTCCAGCTTCCTTTGAGGCAGTTGTGGAGAGCAATGAGGTCATCTCTGAGCCTCCTTTCCTACAAACACCCTCAGTCCCTCAGCCGCCCCTCACATGGTTTATTCTCCAGACCCTTCTCCAGCTCCATTGCCTTTCTCTGGACACTCTCCAGCACCTCAATGTCCATGTTTCCAGGGCCCCATCACTGGACACAGCCCCCTAGCTGTATCCTCACCTGTGCCCAGCACAGGGGGACAATCCCTGCCCTGCTCCTGCTGGCCACACTGTTGTGGACACAGGCCAGGATGCCTCCGGCCTTCTTGGCCACCTGGGCACAGCTGGCTCGTGTTCAGCTGCCACTGACCAGCATCCCCAGGTTCTTTTCCACTGGGCAGCTTTCCAGTCATCCTGCCCCTGTCCTGTAGTGCTGCCTGGGGTTGTTGTGACCAAAATGCAGACCTGGCACTCTGCCTATTGAACCTCATTGAACAGCCTCAGCCCATTGATCAGAACAAAAGTCTCTGTCCACATCAAATGTCTGTCTTTTAAAGGTTCTCTTCACAGTTTACTTCAAGTGTATGTTTTTAAATAACCGACTTTTTATGTGTTGCTGATTCTTGCTTTCAAAATGCAGTGAGATTGTAAAATCATTCAATTTTCAAAAAGTAATATATAGTTATCTTCTGCTAAGTGAATTAGGGATGAGTTTTAGGGGTGAGAAAATAAGTTCTTTACAAGCACTTGAGTCATTAAGCTAATCATCTTTCATACTTAAGTGAACACATCTAGAAACAATATTAATTTCCTTGGGAAATTCTCACTAATTTGCAGATTGTCTTTGCACAAAAGGCAGCCAATGCTGCAAGTGGTAAATGTTCCTTAATGTTACCCAACTGCAAGTAAAACTTTCATTAGGAAAACATGGTGTAAGAAGTTATCATATGTACTAGAAAATACTGACTTTTTGAAAACTAATAATAGAGTTATTTAAACTGTCTCCTGCAGGAAAGTCTACATACCTCAATCAGCCCTCATTCTGAGTATCTTCCCCCAGTTTAGATACTAGGCATTATATTCTATGGTGTGGAATATCCCTTTGCCAGTTTGTGTCATCTGTCTCAGCTATACCCTCTGACAAAAAAAAAAAAAAAAAAAGAATTCTTGTTTTAGGATTAATGTGACTTAGGAAAAAAAAAAAAACAACAACAAACATCAGCTTGCTATCAATATTATCCCCATTCTGGTTCCAAAACACAGCATTGTGCTAGCTGCTGAGAAAAAAATTAACTCATCCCACTTGAAATCAAGAGAGTGTGTCTAAATCACCCACCACCTCCTCAAGCTAAATTGGTATCATATATGCACGACAGGAATGAAAAAGATATTTCTGTGATCAAGCAAGTTGAAAATTGTAATAGCATAAACTGGTTAATTCACGACCAGGATCAAAGCCTAATTGCAGTACAAGCTGAGGAGAAGGGTTTCAGAAGCACAGAGAAAGGTGAAAAAATGTGGCAGTAAAATGTAAGACAAGTGAGCTTATTATGGCATCCATCTGGACAGCAGAAGAATTGGAAGCTGAAAAATTCACTAGTAGATATACTGTCTGAAAACAGATGGGACAAATGAAATTGAAATGAAGAGGAGGAAGAAAAGAACAACAGGATTTTTGTCAGGTAAAAGAAATTACTGGAAGAGTTATAACTCCTTTAGAAATTGATTCAAAATACAGGAAACTAAGAAAGAGAATAAATCTTGGTATTTATAAGATCCTTTCACATGCAATTTAAACAAGTGTTTGCTTTTGTCTCAGCAGATCCTCAACAGATAGTATTTTAGAGTAGGCAATTCTCTAGTATAAGTCTGTTAACATGCCAGATACACAAACAGCATAATTTACACTGTAAATTTTGCCACGCTTGCAATCCCAGGTGAACAAATAATTTGGGTTGCACTATAAGCCTGGGAGCAGTCAAAAAAATTCAAGATTCACAAACAGTGCAATTTATTGACTATTATGAGAGAATAAGGTTCAGAAGTTGCTGCTGATAAAACCACTGATGTCAGAAAGCATAAGCAATTGTATTTCCACAGAATAATGTTTACCCAATGTTCCTGTGGGAGGTGATGGGTACAGTCCTTTGACTTTCCCAGGATACAAAGTAGAGTCTCCTCTGATCTTCCTCCTCCCTAAATTTATATTTTTATTGATTTTTTTGAGTGTAGGGAAAAGATTTCAGTTCATGTCATTTCATGGTCAGGTGGAGTTTGAGTGACCTCATACATGACAAACATATACAGGTTTCGCTTCATTAGCCTATGTAGGTGCTTGAAAAGGAAAATATATTATCAACTGGATTATGCAAAGTTCAACCTTCAGTCACCATTTGGGTCATTCCTTCATCTTAATTTCTCTTAACTACATAGTTTTAAACAGACCATGACCACAACACCTCTATGCTCCTCCATTCTCTGCTCCATTCTCTGTTTCATGCCTCTCTTGGGGCAGCACACCAAGCTTGGTGTTCCTCATCCTAATGTGTGTACACAGTTTATCCCTGGTGAAATATTACCTGCCTAGGTACTCCTCCATGCTGAGCTTTGTCTTCCCACAGCACATTTTTCCACAGCACTTCACAAGATTTCATCAAAACAGGGTGAAAAATAAAAATCAAGATGCTCAGTTCCTGTTCAGTATACATGGCTGAAAGAATTATTTTGTGAAAACTTTCCATATGAAGTACATAAATTATGTTTTGCCTTTGTTAAGCAAAAAATAAATTGGATCGTATTTATCTTTTCTAGCTTCTCTAGGAATTCACTGGTGTTCTGGAAAAGTGTCCTGTGATAAAATCTTCATATTTCCAAAAATCACTGTTCAAATCAGGAAAACTAAAGCCTATGGGATACAAACATCGACACAATAAAAATATAATTCATCTCACTTGGTTGTCTTGGGCAATCATTTATGTTTTGCTCCCTTATTTCTAAATAAGAGAAAGCAGAAAACAGTTGACAACGTGTCAGATGTGACTGAAACCATGCATTATGGTTACTTTCAGTCCTTCTCTGCCCTTTGTGGAGGGATAAAATCTGATATGTGAAGTGCGTGTTCCTCCCCGCACCTGCTGAACTGTGATTCAGGTAGATAGTAATTTCAGATTGTTCAGCCTTCCTTAAGTGCTTTTTGGATCTGAGAGAAATGAGGAAATCTTACTAATGGAGAAGTCTCTCCTTGAGACGTGCTCTGATAAAGGTCAGCAACATTCTTGTCTCTGCTGAGGACCTGCAAAGTCTGATTTGCTGTTACATTGCCAGAGCAGTTTTATTTGTGTTATAGCGATGGATACAGCTTTGCAAGGTCTTGAGCACATGTGATGTGCATGAAGAGGTCAGTGATCAGATTTCAATAATTTTGAACACTTCATAACCAGTACATTAAAGCAATGTATTCAATTGTTCATTTATATTCGTCCTGGTTTTTTAAAGTATGGAATCCTCATCAGCTGTTCTTTTAATGTAAAGGTGTCACTGCGATAAAAGGCATTTGTCTTCTTTTACTGCTCGGTGAGGTAATTACAAATTCAATAAAAATTTAAAGGCAATTAAGCTCTTTGATGGTGCACAGGATCTTATGAATCCTAAATAAGGGCAAAATAATTGTTATTAGACCAAAATTCTATACCATCATTATTCTTAAAATGTCAAATGTTAGATAAAATGTCCAGAGATAAATCTCTGCCCAGCACTCAATCTTTCAGATTCTACAGAACTTCATGCTGGCAGCACATGCTAACCATTATTTTGTACTAACCAATTTGCTAACCATTATTTTGTACTTGTTACATGCTTTTTAGAGGCCATTACCAAGGTCCTGTCTCAAGGATTTTTAAAAATAAATAATCCTTCATGACACGACAGAAAATATTAAAACAAATAAAATCCAGATGGTATTTCCTAATGTCATAATCAAAATGAAACGCATGGTTCTACTGTTCTCTATTAAATATTGAAAAAAATTACACTAAAACTTAGAAAAGAAAGAAAGCAGCTTCTTATGAAAAATACTATTAAATATTTTGCTTTGAACTTGCGCATACTTTCTGGGCACATCACTGTTTTTCAGCTAGAAGTAGTTGTCTCACTCAGTATAGTGTCAATTTTTAAGTTGAATGCAATTCTTGAATTATTTACATAAGCTAGACACTACCTCTTTTTCTATAATTTAATGAGTTTGTTGGAGTTTTCTCTAAGGAGTCTTACTTATCACTCTTTAAAAAATATTATTTAAAAATTATTCTTTGCTAATCTCTTCAAAATATTTTCTTTTCTTTTGCATATTGTCAATGCTTTTTATCAGCAATGTATTGGAAACTTTTGAAGGGAGATTTTACCTGAAGTCGTATCAGAGAAGAGAGGCAATTCAAAAATATTTTAAGAGTTACCCGTGAAAGAAGACAAGAGACCCGTAATCCATTTAGGTATCTTATTTTATTCAAGAAATAAATATTGAAATCTTTTAAAGGGAAAAAAAATGAAGACACTATTTCTAATACTTGTCTGGGGTTTGTATATGTGCATGCTTACATCTGTGTATGCATGTGGCTGTGCATGCATGTACACATTTGTGATTCAAAGTAAAAGTGTGCCAGCAAAAGGAAAAACCTCTTCTTCAACCTCTTCTTCACAGCTGGAATCAGTGGGGGTAAATGAGGATGAGCTCCATGAAAATAAAAACTGCATGCATCAAATGCCTACATGAAATTAAAACAGATTTCAGACATTTCTTTTTAACTACAAAAATAAATAAATTGAATAAAAAGGTTGAGAAACTTGCTGAAAGTACTCCGAATATTAACTCTATTTCACCACGATTTTTTTGACAGATGGAACTGAACACTAAATACTGTCATTTTAAGCTGTTGACCCCTCAGTCAGTAACAAACCAAAGGTGACACAGCTATGGTTAGCACAACACTGGATCCAGGATAACAAGCCCCAGGGTTGGCAGGGACCACCACCCTGAGAGTCCTAGGCTGGACCGTCTTGAGGTTCACTCGGGAACATGAAGGAAAGGACAGGAATCACAAACCACAGAATGGTTTGGTTTGGAAGGGACCTCTCAAGGCCAGCTAGCACAACCTTCTTTAGTGAGCAGTGACACCTTCAGCTCAGCAAAGAGGCCACCAGTGACGTGATGTCAGCTCACCGAATCCTCCTTTCTCTCCCATAATCCAAGCCAATGAAAAGAACAGTAGCAACAGACCTATGACCAAAAAAGAAAAACATTTACAGTCAAAGCTACTTGTCTTTGTAGGAGTTTGGCTTAAAGTCTTTATAAATCACCGAGAGATGCAGCTACCACTGACTTCTCTCAATACAAAACTGTCCTAAGACAAATGTACTACAATTTTACTTTTGCCATGATGTGTTTTGAATTAATATAAATTTTGCTGGCCAAGATGGACCCTGCAGCAAAATTTTCAAGCTAGATTGTCAGAGATGACTAGGAGCAAATTTTACACAGGTAAATTCCAAAAAAATTCCTTTTTTATGCAAAATAAACAAAGAAGTCTTACCCAATATGTGTGATCTATTCTCACAAGCAACAAAGTTTTATATTCGAATGTGCATAGGAACCACATTGTAATTTACTTTATGAGATTCCTAAAACAAATATTTGAATATTATATATAAAAAATTACAAAAAATTGAGATTCTGTCTTTTCAGATGCATTCCATAAACTGAAAGATTAATGAAGGAATTGACATGACACAAATTTTAAAGGTAACTTTATTTGTCCGCTAGCCCACATTCTGCTGCATAAAGCCGAGACTCAAAAACAAAACACTGGCTCTCTAAATACTGCTATGGATAATAAGTGCTGGAAATACTGCTCTATGCAATGAATTTTCTGTAAGGGCAGAGATGTTCTCAGAGTATCAAAAGAATACATGACCATATTTTTTGAAAGAGTAATAAAATGTTTGCTATATAATTTAGTCTAAATCTAACATGTTCCCAGAGGCTATCAAACAAATGAGAAGACAAACTTCCTGTCACAAAAGAATTAACCACTTTTTGAAGCGTTCAGCTAACAGAAGCTTCTCTTTACAAGTGTTACACTGCTGAAACAGAATGTATTACTACTGTGTTTCATGTTGAAAGGAATGCAAACTAAGTACCAGAACAAACTCCTAGATAAACAGGCAGTTTTTCCCTTCTTTTATGTCTCTTAGCAGTGAACTGTCATTTCAATATTGTATATAATTCAGGTGATATGCCTTTGAAATTTTATTTGCCTTCTTTTTCCTCCTCGATATTTTGTTTGATAAGGAGAAATTCAATCCATTGTGGGTTCTGATGACTCAAGTTAGGATGCTAAAGAAAGAACCTGTCCTTCAATATATTACTTCATATGAAAAGAAATCTTCTAGGTGATCTAGGAGAATGTGGTCTAACAGAAAACCCCTGGATAGCTAAGTCAAGTTCACTGATTGCTTTCAATAAATGCATAGATATGAACTCCAGGAAACTGAAAGAATTGCTTAAACAAACTTTTCAACTAGTACAAATAAATCAGATCACTATTAGAAAAGCATTTCAAATTGCTAAAATTCGGAATATCCTTGAAACAAAAATATATAGGAGGTGAAAGAAAAGACCTTGAATGTTTGAAACTGAAGTAACTGGTTGGATATAGCTACTGATGGGGGTCTCATGACACAGTGTTAATAATTTTCTGTTTCAGCAAATACCTCACTGTGCTTCCTTTTTTTTTCTTTTCTTTTTTTTTTTTTTTTTAATATGGGTTTTGAGGTACTGAATGTAGAGATGTATCTTTATTTGATTCCTTGACTGGGCCTGGAATAAGAACAGTATAAAAGTAACCTGCTCTCCTCCTCAGGCTATGAGATCACTATTCCTGATACATCGAGAAACAGCCATAAGCTCTATTTCAAAATTATCATAGAGAATATGGATTATTCTGTCTTAAAGACTGCGTGTCAAGGATATCCGTTAAATACGGCCTTTCACGTGGCTCCATCAAGAATGCATTTTGCACAAGCGGATGTTTATTTTGATGCACTTTTGCAAAAAGAAAAGCCAACTAGGAACAAACTGAAATTATTGGTGACATAATTACAGAACTGAGCTAAGGGGTTTTTTTCCTAGGCTAATCTGAACAGATGCCATGCAGATTACAGAGCAGATTTTAGTGAAATGAGGTGGCTAATTAGTTCACTGAAAATAGCACCTGCTTTCTAGAAAACATGAAGTCTGAGTTAGGGATCACTAAGAAGCTGGTCAATTTTATACAGCGTTCTATTCCCAGGCTATTTGACTTTAAACCAAATTGAGCCAAGATGTAAGAATATGGTACCATTTCGGCCCATGGTGATGTCACAAATATCTGTAAACCTTTCAGAAATCTCGGGATATAACAAAAGTTGAAATCGTGCATTGCCAAGTAGTTAAGGCACTAAATTTTTCACAAGTATGGGCCAATGCTACCTAGATTCCATACACTGACTTTTACACCAGCTGACATTACTGATGATGGATGAAGTTTGGCAAGCAGATTGGCAAGTAATATTGCCAGATAGCTGTTCAAAATTGATAGGTATATTCTAAAACTTATGGGCCTACACTGTGTTATGTTCTTAGCTTTTACTGCCCGCATTACAGGAAACAAGTGATGGTGTTCTCCTTCACGGCAAGTTTTCCAAGCCTGAGAGTGCTGATTGCCAGGTTTGTCTTCTCTGTAAGGAAAGCACGGTACATTTTGAGACAGAGGTGTATTTTTCTATTCTTGCTCATGAGATCAAACCTGCTCTGTAGCCACAAGCAGAGATTCCTGGAGCTCTGTCCAAGCAGTGGTGTGGAGTTGCAGCGGGGCTGACCACCAGGAGAGGACTTTCTCTCTTCAGACCAAAGGTACTGGTTCAATTTTGCACCCAGCAGTACCAGAGAGGCATTAAGAAACCAGACTGAGCTCTGCAGAGCAACATGGTGGTGGTCAGAGCTGGAGCACTGATCCTTTGGGAAGAGGCTGAGGAGCTTTAGGCTTCAGCCTAAATATACGGGTAGGAAAACCTGAGTTCTTGTATGCATTACATTATGATAGTTACACAGAATACTCACTGGGACTAACAGTTTAAAAGAAATTGGGAAAGTTTCTTTTTGTGCATGCTTGAAAGATCACTGGAATGCAATAAATTACTGAAGCCATTTAAAATTTTCCCATTTCTTAGCAGTTTAATGTGCCATTTCTGTAATGATTGTATGATATCAGATTCATTCTTTAGTTATTTTGTTACACACACACTGAGATCCAGCTATCTCTTCCAGATTTGACTGTTTGGTCAATCGTCACTCAATTTAACTAATTTCAGTTCTATGGTTAAATAAGAAAATACAGCTGAAAAAATAAACAAGGGACAATATTGCTTATTGCATTTTTTTCAGGCAATCCTTTCCAAAGTGTTCTTTGTAATACTTTTTGTTTTGAAGCAAATCAATCTGTTACAAAATCACTGAAGTAAAATAAATCCCTATGAACTCATAGTGCTTGAAATTATGTTAATTCCCCCCGCCCCGTTTTCCTGGACATACCTAGAGATGTAGATATCTCTTTATTTAAAAACAGTTAACAGAGTGCTTTTTTAAATTTAAATCTCTGTGTTTTATTAGCCATAGGCTTTTTTTTGTAAAGCTTCATAAGCAGTTAATGACAGCAACTGAGTGATAAGTAGGAAAAACAATGAATGCAAAAAATGCTACACATAAAAAACCAAAAAAAAACCGAAAAAAGAAGACAAAATAAATGCAAATTCTACCATCATTTGGTACTTCAAAGGACCTTCCTTCCATTTGTCTTTCAAATCTTTTCCAAACTGTTTTTTTCCCATAAATTTTGATTTAAGTCATCACGCATGTTTCTAGACCCGCTGTATTAATGCACCCAAGCAAAGATAAAATCTTAGACAAAGTCACCGAAGACTCTAACAAACATGTATCCAATAAATGTTTCACTTAATACAATTTTGAAAGAGAGTTGAGAATGCCACTAGGCTGCTAGGCTGCTCTCTCAGCAGCTGCTAAGGCCAAGGTCTGGCCCTCAGTCCACACTGGGATCAGACCTCTTAAAGACCTTAACGGGAGGCTCGCGATTCACTGTTGCTGTGCTCAGAATCACAGAGGGGGCAATCAGCTGCAACAAGCAAACGCCTTTCCAAGGCTGGATGTTTGCAAATTTTGAAACTTCCTAGATCAGAAGGAAAAGGTCCTCCACTTTCCCAAGACGAACAAAACATTACACTACAGATGAATAAATATTCATCTACCATTGAGCTCTTCTTCCTAACCCAGGGTGTCATATTTTGACTCCAGCTGTCAACTCAAGATCATGCAGACACTCATGCACTGGCCTCCAGGAGGACTGGGGAGACATCAGAAAAGTAAAGGGTCATTTTATTTAGCCTGAAAGAATAAAAACATGATTTAGTGTATCCAGAGACCCGCTCAGGAGTCCTAAAGCTCTGATGGAACTGGAATCTTGCTTGTTAAATCTGATTTCCTTTTATGACAAGGCAATCCATCTCGCCAATCAAGAGAAGAAGTTGCTTGATTCCAGCAAAGCTTTTGATACAGTGCCTCCTTCTGAGTAAAGCATCCCTGACAGAGGTGGGCAAACGTGCCGTGTGGTGGGTGAGCGGCTGGCTCACTGCTCGGGTACAGAGAGTGGCAGCAGTGGATGAGGTGGCACCGGCCTGATGTCGCTGGTGTGGCTCTGCAGGGCCCCATCCTCAGCCCTGCGCTCTTCAGCACCTTCAGCATCAATGACTTGGACACAGGACTGGAAGGGACACTCAGTAAGTTTTTCCAACACCACCAAACTGGCAAGAGCTGTTGACTCACTCGAGGGAAGGGACAACATACAATTATTAAAATCATATCTACTTAAGTAGCTTGTACAATAGTCGTTTTAAGCTGAAATACTCTCAGTAAAACACATGCCTCACAAGGATATATTTAGCACCTTCTTTTTAGGCACATAGATGCATCTGTAGAACATGAGGACAGCTTTTCAATTAATACTCAAATGAGCAAAAATTCATTTTTTCACATTATTTAAATGACTTAAATAACAAATAATCAGTTGGTTTCACTCATTTTTAAAGCAGAACAATTAATCCTTTCTTTCCTTTTATGGGAGGTGGTCTAAAATCCATTAAACTCAAACACCAGTGATACCCAAACACAGGAAAACAGAAATTCCAAACAAAATAAAAGTAGGACCTTCCTAGAAATATCTGTGAGGAAACCAGAGAGACACCACTCTGCAGAGTTTAATCACTAGTTGCTCAGACAGCTACACACTTCAGCTGAGCATATTAACATGAATGCCATCCCTGTTTGACCACCTAGATTATACATTGCTTTCAAAAATATCAAATAAAGTGAAATATCCCTCACACTAAATTAATGTTCTGATTGAAAAACTGTTTTTTCTGAAAATGCAGCTTGATTCAAATCTTAATCTGAAGTGGCTTGCCTCTTCACAAAATCCTCTATTGAAATAATACATTCCAAAATTTGGTTTACCGGTTCTCTAGAGCACAACTTTTTTACACTAAAACAAATGCAATACTGAACCAGTATGCTGGCTTACATTTCCGTGTTAATTGTGGAAAGAAAAATTAAAAAAAAACCAACTGAAATCAGAGAAAACCTACAAAAAATTTATTTATAGGGGAAGCTCAGGGTTCAGAGTAGAAATAACGAGTAAATAACTGCTTGGAATGAATACCTACTCGTGTTCTTTCATATTGTGTCTGTGATGACAAAATGACATTGACATTGACATGCTTCAACTATGCATTTGAAGAATATTCCTCTAGTAGATAACATCTGTGCCAGAGGAGATAAAGGCTCTTTTACCATTTATTTAACTAATGCTGAAGATCTTTCTGTTTCTCCTCATATAGTTCTGATGCTACAACCACATTCTCCAGTAAATTCTATCTGAAATAATTGTGACGGTTTGTGATCTGATTCCTCTCCTGGAGGGACTGATAAAATGACAGAGTCAGCCATCACAGGGTTTGGGGAGCAAAGGTGATGAATAGGCATTCCTTAGCAGAGTGGCATCACTTGTGGTTTTTAATCTGTTTTATAACCCACAGGGAGAGATTGTTCAGGCTGAAATATCTGAAATCTTTGAAGCACAGCTAGCAGGGAAAAGGACTGATACACTGTGTAAGAAACTAAAACAAGCGTGGCATGTGCCATGCATCAGCTGTGTAGAAGACAGAGGGACCCCTGAGAAAACTGATAAATTAGGATGTGACTTTTACAAGCTAGAGCGTGCTCTGACCAATAAACACTATCAGACATGGTCTTTAGAGAGGTTATATGTAATTTTTTTTCAGTTTAATTGTTGTAGACTATCATAATAAAAGAGAGTAAATATAGAATCTTTTTCAAAATAAATAATTTTACATTTAATTTTTTCCAATTAATGTGTAATCAAGAAAAGAATCAGTTTTCCATTGAAGATTTTTTTTAAAATTAAGTATCTGAAGAGATACTTCATAGTATATGTAATTGCCATTACTTATAGTGTAGTTTTCTTTTAATTATTTCCATTAATATCTCACATTTGAATGAAAAAGCCCCATACTTGTAATACATGTGTTCTCTTCACAAAATTCAGAGAGGCAGGGAGAGGCAAAAATCTAATTTCTAATAGAAAACATGAGCTAAAAGGTTAAAGTTTTAATAAGTTAGTAGAGAGATGAAGACAATGTGCTAGACATAAAAAGTCTTGGAAGAATTATGGCAAATTGACTCCAATTAAGTAATTATCCATTGACTTAACTAATACAGAAAATTATGGATTTCATGACAAATGTGAGTTTGTGAAAGAGTAAAATATTGTCTGAAATCATATATATCAAATTGAAGATCCTCTGAACTTCTTTTAAGAGGAGTAATTTCTCTTTTATTTGGAACATTTACCCTGTGAAACCTTTAAAATTTGTAGTACTGCCAAATGTGAGATGATCTGACTGCTGAGAGCTCATTTTTTTTCAAGAATATGGAGAAATGTGAATAGCAGGAAAGAACAAAGCCTCTTGGTTGTAACACAGGCAAATCATTTCAATTTTTTTTTTTTTGTGCATAGAGGACATGATGAATGTATCTGTTAAATATTGCTGAATAAAAGTGAATTCTGTTCCTATAAATCTACTTTTGCTGTTCTTATCGACTGTGGTTATGGTGGGTATATGTTATGAAATTATCATAGATGTCTCCAAAAAAGGTAGGGCTAAAATTGAAATATGCATAAAAATAACACTGAATAATAAAACCTTCCCCAAATGAGTCAAAATTGGTAATATGAAATGTTATATTAGAAAAATATAATATATATAAAAAAACATAAAAATATTTTAATATAAGTGATATCATTAAAATGTATAAGAGCCATAAAATCTGGGAGTGCCTTGTGTCATTGTGGACAACTGCAAGCACAAAAGAATTTTAAAAATAATAAAACCCAACACATACTGATATTTTAAAAAAAAGTTTGGGAGTTTTGCACAGCTTACAAAGAGAAGGCTGAGATTCTGCTGATTGGCATCTTTCCCTTCCAAAGGCTTTCTGTGCAATGGAGGATTTTGAATCATTAAAGCAGAGATTTTGCTGTTGCAAAAACCAAATAAGTTACTAACTTGCTATGATTAGCTTGCTCTGAAATGCACTTCATTCAGAGTAATAGCACTACACTACAAAGTTTTAGTGTAACTAAAAGCCAGCATGAATTTTCCGAATTACGTTGAGTCAGTATCAAGATTATTACAGCAAGCAGTTATAGTCTCCCAAAATTAACAAAGAAAGCTTGACTCAGCAATTTTCACTATGTAATAACTTGCTTGAAGCTAAAAAACAATGTCACAAATGACCCCGAGGTTTGGAAAGTATTTTTCTCCTAACAGCATGAGCTACTTATTCGTAGTTATTTCTTTAGAGGGAAAGTAAAAAATAAAAATTCGAAAAGCACTGGTAGATCAGGAAGTTCTAAGTTTCTGTTGGTTCTATTGCCCAAGGTACCAGTCTTACTGAAAATATGATTAGAGTAATGCCTGGACCTAATGTTACTAACAGCTCACCTTCACATCTGCCAAGAATATAACTTCTGGCCTCTACCACCATACCTTTAAGTTTCATACAGTGGTTTAAATGACAGTTTATTAATTATGGAGTGCTGAACACGTAAATGACATAATTTAACATAGAATACAACTCGACAGGATGGGTACATTAGAGCCAAAATGAAAAGGTGAAAGCATGCATTTAAAACATCCTAGAATAGAGGCAGCTTTTCTTGTATCATAAACTAAATTTGCTGTGGGTAGTAAGGAATCAATATGCGTTGGTCAGAAATAACTAGAATGGTCAGTACAGATTCCCAAAAGCAGCTCTGCCTGCTGCAAATCAAGGACCTGCTGAAACTTCAGGGACACATAGCAATTCCCTGCAAAAGAATTCTGAATATAATCTTGAAATCAAATAATATCTTGGTGAGATTACTCACACAGAAAAAAAAAGATTTTCCTAATTCATTTTGGAAGAGCTACAGGAATCACCTTAAAAAGGGATAAAATGTTTTCATGTGCAAATATATGGGGGGAAAAAAGGCATAGAAGTGAAAGAGATACTCTGAGGTTCTTAACTTCAGTGAAACCGCCTCATGTCATGGCTTCAATTCCTAGAGGAAATTACATAGGCAAAATCCAATTCTTTCTTTAGGATTTTTCAGAATTTATAACTTAAATACAAGAGGAAATATGGAAAAATGCCATCTTACATGAGCATTGTCTCAGCAGAGTAATCAGTGTAATAATCAGTTTATGAAAAACCTTATGTGTATGTCAGCATCAAATTTATGCTCTGAATTCTCACAAGTGATACATGTTTATGCAATCTGACAAGTACCTGTGCTACCTCCTACAGAATATTTTATTAAATTTTATTAATTTTTCATATATGGTAGCAATTACAGATACATACATTCTGTGCATTGAACTAGATTCTAGGAGGTTTTTCTATATTTTTGACATGTAGTTACCAAGTTTGTTTCTGCATGTTAGAAGGCAAAATAGAGATAAAAAAATGAAAAGTAGAAAATGAAAAGTCTGTTGTGTGGTGTTATAATCTGTTCCTGTAACTCTGAGATATTTGTTTCATGTATTTCAAAAACTTTACCTAGGAAACAATATTTCTGCCTTTGGGAAATGCTGGTCTGTCAAATCCTGTGTAGCATCACTGCAGAACTTCTGACAGCAGAAATCAGCAGATTTTCCCTTTGTGCAAAAGTATTCTGCAACAGATCTTAAGTATTAAAACATGGATTGTTTAGGGTATTTCTTTCTCTTGGACCATTTACTGTTTACAGAGTTCATCTTTTTCTTTCACTGGCTTTCTTTTGTTACTTCTGATGTACTTAGAGTTTGGCATATACTTGTGAGCTAAAATTCCCAACAATTCTCTGTTTTCTCTCTCTATATATATATTTGCATTATGTTATGCAAGATCACATACTTAATCAAAACTACACTCCATGTTCATAGGCAATGTAAAACAGAAAATCTGTGACACACAAAGTGAAATAATGTATAATACCTCTTTGTTCTCTAAAATATCATAGAAATATTCACTGACAAACACAGCTTCTGTATTAACTGCAATACTTTTTGCATTAATTAAAAACAAATGTATGCTTTTACACACAATTGAGTATAAAAATTTAATAGGTAACATCATTGTTAAAAAATAGCACAAGTGTAGTAGTTCTCTTTTTCCTTGCTATTTGTCAACACTTTTAGGTAGTTTCACAGGAAAGATTGAATAAGACTAAGAGTTCTGCGCTGTGTAAACATCCAGTTGTAGCTCAGCCCACTCCTAACACTCTCGTTCACGTCCACAGATTGGCAGTGTATGAAGTAATTTTTTTAGAAATTCATAAGTTACTTTGCATACCAAATCTCATTTTCAAATGTTACTTTATACATATAAACTCCCGCATGAGTGAAAATTTTTTTCCACTCAGGTTCTAAATAAATACAAAGAAATAATTTGATTGGATCACACCTGTTTCTTTAGCTCCAATCAGACTTTCATGGTCCACTGTACACAGTCCCCTCAGATCAGACAAAGACTGAAGTTTTGCCTGATGCATTTTTTTCTCTAGATATCTCCCAAATATCTTAGACAAGAGATTTGGAAGTCACTAAGTTTGAATATTCAAGATGTTCCATTAAAGTTCTTTTGTTGCTAATAATGTTATTTAGTGGCAAGAGTAATAAATACATTTTTCTGGGGTGAAAGAAAGTGCAAAAAAAGTTTCATGTTTTAAGACAAAAAAGTCAGAGACCAGAATAAATTGGAGGTATTTAAAAATCAATTGCATTGTTTAGGTTGGCTATAATTAACCTTACAAAATGACAGCATTTTTTTATTTTGTTGCCAGTGCAGGTCTTATTGAAATATTTTTTATGAAGTCTGAAGCAAAAAGTTTAATTGTGTAACAAAAGTATTTCGTTTTGCTGAGGGTGAAACATGATACCTTGGGTACTACAATTTTCTAATAAATTATAATTAATGCAAAGTCTTCATGGACACGTGACAGAGATAGAATTTTTTTACATAAAGAGATTATTTAATAGCATGAAATTTATCGTCAAGAACATCTCTTCTATTCCTTTTTTAAACACTCTTGTTTAAAAGAAGAGTGAAGTATAAGTTTTTCAGGTAATATGGAGTTCTTCTTAATGTCTATTCTGACACACGTTGTCATTTTCTAAATCAAAAGATGAAAACCAGACTGCTGAACTTTGTGTGAGTACATGCAGACAGACCCGATGCAAAGTAGAATAAATTTGGGATAAAAACCGGGGAAAAAATATATCACATGAGCAAGTGTTTCTAAAGCTCTTCTGCAAAGACCATAACTGAAAATTGTTTCTTCAACTGAAAATAGTTTAATAAGTATAAGACAAAAATAGTTTTAAACTACTACTTCAGCAGTGCTCTGAGTGGCTTTCACAGAATGTTTGGAAAGAAATAAGCCAAGTCTTAAAGATAAATGTTGACCTATTAAATGGTACTAAAATAAGTCTTATATTTTCGAGGAGTCACATGGGTGAGACAGAAAATTCTTTGGTTTGTTTTTTAAATTCTTCTTCCCACGTGAAACAACAAATGGTAGTAAAAATTCCTGAAATGCATCTTCCATCAATTATTACTCCACCGAAATGCACTAAAGCGTGCTCCTGACACCACTGTTGTGCCATTGCACATGGTGTGACCTTTGTTGCCAATGTTCTTGTCATGTACTGTTTCTGATGTAAGGAGGAAAAGTATCGGAAGTTTGTCTCTTCAATTATGTGATTCCTTAATTCAGATTAATCTATTTTTCATATACGATGAAAATATTTACAATTTTTTAAACCAGCCAGAAGAATTGGTTTATCTTAGAATCTGTGATCATAATACGCCCTTGAAGTTATTCTCCTAAGTGTCCCAGTAAGGTTTACAAAGAAGAAAATAATCTGCTGGAGATAGAGACTCATAAGGTGCAAGTGTTTTTATGACCTTCAGAGAGTCAAGGTTTTTACCCTAAACAGAAGTTTAGCCCCTTTTGTCTTCTTAGAATATTCCTCATTCAAATTTCCCTACCACCTTACCTGATTGTTTGCATATGAAACTACCCTTTGCAAATTATGAAATTATGTTAGACAAAAAGTCTCAGAACATTAAACCATCCGATCCCAAAAATGTAAATCAGATCTGTAACAGTGTTTGGTTATTGGAATCCCATAAATCTCTGAGTTCAGGATACTTTTAAAAAAAAAATTATTTTAAAAGGGATGTGTGAAATGTATCTGAGTCATCTTTGGTGAAGAATTATTTAAAACAAAGTTACTCATACCAAATTTTGAATAACTTTTTTTTCTCTCTTAGCCTCTCCTCTATTTGACAAACCAACTGTCAGAGGTGTCCAGAAAACAACTTCAGTCATTCTAAGTCCGTATAACTCAGGTCCATATAACTCAGAATGAGGCAAGGCTACAGCTAAACACAACACAAACCAATGTTTCAAATCAGCCATACAATAAGTTATAGCTTTAATCAGCAAAAATATTCTCCATATATAATTCTACCAATAAGATACTACCTAAATAATGAACTTCAAAAGATTCTTTAAAGCATCTCTTCATTTAAATATTTGACAAATGCTTGGGGGTGTGTATTTGAAGGGTCACTTGGAAGCTTTTGCAAATTTGCAGTGCCAGGTTTAGCCAGCAGGCACCAGAAGGCTTTCATTAATTATCAGAACACCAGTGTTGTGTTTTCTCAAGCTACTTCTCTTCCCTTTATTCGCATATTTCTTGTTTTAACCACAGATGAGAAAGAAAGTGACAATGGTATCACAGCTATTTTATCTTAAAACAGCGTAAAGGCATTTATTTGTAGAACTGGTGTTCTGTTTTGGTCATCCAGTTCCAGAGTTCTAATCATATCAGAATTCCGCAATTTGAATATTTTTGGGAATGGTAACATTGAGTATCGTATTTGTCATCTTTTTAGGTTCATGTACTTGGTTCTTCTGTAAGAACAGATCTAAATGCTGTCTTTGCATCATACTTATGCTAGGAGAATTCCGATTTATTGCTTCTTAATATAACTTAAATAATGCATTTAAATAATAATGCCTTTTTTTCTAAGAATTTGATGAGTGACCTGAAAATAATTTGTCTAGTATAACTTTTGAAGGTGCAATACTCATTTATACATAGAATGTACGAAAATGTTCCTAATGAACTTCTATTTACACACCAGAGCTAATACTAGGCATCTAACATGTCTGATTTATAGACAGCAAATGTGGCTGCAGGTCATATTATGTTACATTATCATGAGCTGTCACAGAAGTTGCATAAAGAATAACCACGGAATGACCAACAAATTGAAAATCCAGATTCCACCTGCAGAGGGTCACTAAGGTCCAGTCTAAAGGCAGTACATCCAGGAGGTCTGTATCTCTCTCTCCAGCAAGTGCAAGATGGATTTTATGCTTAGAGAAATTGCCATATGGAACAGCTTGCAAGTGAAGCTGAAGGGCATAAGAGCCTCTGAGAAGCAAATCCCACAACAGTTTTTAGGTAATGGAAGAATAATAACACTCGTTAGAAAACAACAGGCACTTCCTGCGCCCCTTCCAGGGCTTCTTATTGTCCACACATTTAGTTAAGAGAAATGAGGTATTATACCTTTCCCTTTAGTTCACAGATTCTTACAACTTTCCCAGTGCAAATTAGTTAGATTTGTCACTTCACATCCATCTACGGAAATTTCTTAAATCTCTGTTTATATATATGCTAGTCCAGTCCATAAGGTATCTTTGGCTCTTTAATTTAGTAGCATCCAATAGGACTAAAAAGTACCATGTTACGTATGTGTTGCAGGTCAAGAGCAACCAGGATTGCATGAGTAAAACAAGAGAAGGGATATTTCATTCATCTTCCAGTAGTCTTCCTACTTGTGTTGCCTTGAACTTTTAAGGTTTTGGAGTGAATATTAAACAATATTTATTAAAAACATGATCTCCATATAGAAACTTCCAGCAATTTGTGGCAACTACATAGCAGGATTGCAGGTGATCTTATGTCATAAAATCATGTAATGGTTTGGGTTGGAAAGGATCTTAAAGGTCACCTGGTTCCAACTTCTGTGCCATGGACAGGGACACCTTCCACAGCAGCCTGCTCAGACCTCCAGGAACATTGAATATTTCCAGGGACAGGTCACACACAGCTTCCCTGGACAACCAGTTCCAGTGCCTCACCACCCTCACAGTAAAGAATTTCTCCCTAATATGTAATCTTAATCTACTGTCTTTCAGTTTGAAGCCATTCCCCCTTGTGCTGCCACTACATGCTCTTGTAAAAATCCCTCCTCATCTTTCTTGTAGGTTCCCCTCAGGAACTGGAAAGCTGCAATGTGGTGACCCCAAAGCCTTCTCTTCTTCAGCAGAACAAACCTAATTCCCTCAGCCCAATTTCTCCATAGGAGAGATGCTCCATCTCTCTGATTATTTTGGTGACCTCCTCTCCTCTGGACTGTCTCCAAGAGGTGCCTTCCTGTGCTGGGACCCCAGAGCTGCTCCTGCAGGTGGGCTCTCACCAGAGCAGAGCAGAGCAGAGCAGAGCAGAGGGGCAGAATTGTCTCCCTTGCCCTGCTGCCCCTCTGCTTTGGTTGCCCAGGACACGTTTGGCTCTCTGGGCTGTGAGTGCCCATGGCTGGGTCATGTCCAGCCCCTCACCCACCAGCATCCCCAACCTTTTCTGGCAGGGTTGCTCTCCATCCCTTCATCCCTCAGCCTGGATTGATACTGGGAGTTGCCCTGACATAGCTGTAGCACCGTCCACTTGGCCTTGTTGAACAACATGAGATTCCCACAGCTTGGCCAGGTCCCTCTGGATGACATCCCATCGTTCTGGAGGGTCACTGCACCACTCAGCTTGGTATCATTGTCAGATTTGCTGAGGGTGCACATGATCTCTTCACGTATGTCATGAATATATTAAATAACAGCAGTCCCAGTATGGAACCCTGAGGGACACCACTTGTTACTGATGTCCTTTGGGACTCTGAGGCATTGTCCACCACCCTCTGGATGTGATCATTCCACCAAGTCTTTATCCACCCACAAGCCACTCATCAAATCCATCTCTCTTCAATCCGCAGTGAAGGATGTTTTGGCGAACAATGTCTAAAGTTTTGCAAAAGTCAGACAAAAGACATCCCCAGCCCTTCCAGTGTCTGTTCACTTGTCACTCCACTGCAGAATGCCATTAGGCTGTTCAGGCAGGACTCGCCCTTGGTGTGTGTGTGATGTTCAACTTTAAGGGATCCATATATTAGCTGCTGCCTAGGACTGAGTCTGTGATGCACATGCATGTTGAATCAGGACATAGAACACATTTCAGATCTTGCAATGCTACCATCAAATATAACTTCAAAGGCATTTCTGCTTTTTCTCTCTCTTTCTGTGCCAATCATTCACAATGCCCCCAGAGTCAGGCTTAGACAGCGAAAAAAATTCTGATTCTGCCCTGTAGAGTCTGGGAAGAAAACAGCTAGGAAGTCAGAGGATGCAAAGAGCTTCATACATCTTAACAGTACTAGCTCCAGATATCTCTTACGACCATATCCAAAATTATTTCAGCTTTTAACTCACCACAAAATCATCCTAATCCTCACCAAGATTAAATTGCTGGAAACAAGTGTTGCTTGGCATAACCCTAGTTTTGCTTTAATTTGCATATGGTAAAACACTACCAATAAGGGATTTTATAGATTAACTTGCATTTCATGTTGTAGCATAAATCTCACTTTTTTTAACATTCATTAGAAAAAATTGTTTAAGATGTAAGATATATACATGGACTTAAAAAGGAAGAGTTAATAATAAGGATTAATGATATAGGTACATTTCCAACCAACACGATATATTTGTTTTCATGTGGTGAATACTTAGGTAAGAAATTATACTGAAATCCACAAGAATAATAGTACCCTTTGAGGTTTTGCAATTTGTGATGAGTGTTTTTTGATGTGATTGGAATTAAAAGTCTGTCTTTTGGTTCAAGCTGGACTTCTTTCATTTTTAGAAGTAGATTTCTATTATGTATGAGAGGTACAGCATTGTTCAAGAGATTATCAACAAATGATCTACAACTGCTGTGATCTGTAACTTGAGCCCAGCACAAACTGACAAAGTAACTGAAAAATATACCCAGAAATATTGATAGATGACAACTGTTAAAGCTTAAAACTCTCTAAATTCTGTCTGTTAAAAGTTAAAACTTTCTACTTTCTTTCTGGGAAGAAAAAAAAATCCTCCTACATCTCAAAGAACAAACTTACACTTATTAGTACTTAGAAACATGCTTAAATTAATTATATCAACCTAAGCATCTTCTTATTTAAATCCTTCCATACACTATTTTAAAATAATTTCTTCTTTGACTTTCTTTGTATAACACATCAGCAACATGTAACTGGGTTGCCAACTCAGAAACAGCACTAGATTATAACAAAGACAGTAGGTATGGCATAGGGACAAACAAGAACCGATTTCTCCATCTCTATCTCCAGGCTGCCTGCAAATTTTGGGCATTCTTGTGGTTGTTATTTAGTTATATAAGTAGTCAGCAAAAGAAGCAAAATGAGAGCATCTTAAATACTTCTGAGCCATGTCTCATTAACTTGAACATTAAGGAGAAGTGAGAAGAGAGAAAGTAAACATTTAAAAAAGGGTGTTTTTTTGTATCTCAGTATTCACATCTTTTGCACTTCAAGCTGTAATAGAGAAGTAACATCTTAATGACAACTGTTCTCAGGCTTTTTTCTAGGAAATCCTGAATCAAGCACAAGAAAAGACAAGAGTTTAGAGTTCTAGCAGCCCAAGCTCTTGCGTCACTGTCATTATTAGGAAGAGGTGATTCACTGTTGTTTCACTCCTTTAATAGGATTTATAGTTTTTGACATTTATTGTGACTAACAAACCTCATTCACATGTATTCTTGCATCTGCTTGACAAAAATGTCAAATATACATCTTTTTCACGTCAATTCTGAGAAAAAAACCCCAAACATCTAAATAATATCCACACTTATTCCAACCAAATGCTATGTGGTGGAAATAAATGAAAAGTTTTGTGTGTACTCTGGAGGGGGGTTTCTTATTCTGGTCAAGAGAAACATCAGAAAGAAATCCAGCAACATTTACCTGTGTAGCAGAACTCTGAATGTCATATAATGTTCTGGTTTTTCGGAACGTATAGATTTTTCGAGGAATTCAAAAGCTAGAATTTTTCTAACTAATGTTAATGTTTATTAATATTAAGTTCACAATAATGTGTTAATTTTTAAATACCTCCTCTCACATTCACCTTTGTACAACTTTTACACGTTAATATTAAGTTTACCCTCCTCATTTAAGGTCCTCATATAATCCCTTTGGTCCTGTCAGCTACCCTCCCCTACAGCAGATCTGTTGTGTACTACTCTTACTTGTCCACAGTTATGATCCACTTTAAGCTTGTCCTCTTCATAGTGTAAATTTAGAATTAATTCGTTGGCTCAACCTACTCTTTGTATGCCTGATTTCCTAGAAATATAAATCACTTAACCTGGGTGCTTTAGAAGCCCAAAGAATGCTACATAAAGAATAAAATCTTCCATACTACACAAAGAATAAAAGCCTCTAAAATAGTTCTAAAATATATTAGTCGAATTCATTGACTTGTGTGTATAATGGCTGGAAGAGTTTAAAACCAATATCACATAATTCCTCTTCGTATGTCATGCTCAGTTTGTGTTGGCTAGTGACATTAATTTACAGCTTTTTGGATACAATTTTTTTCTTGTGATGTTGGTTTTTTTGTTTGTTTTGGGTGGGGTTTTTTGGTTGGTTTGTTGGTTTTTTTTTGTTGTTGTTGTTATTTGTTGTTATTTGTTTTGTTATTAACATTTTTGACTTTTGGGAAGATTTTTTTTTGTTTGGTTTTGGTTGGTTTTTTTTGTGTAGTCAAACTTTTTAGTAATTCATTTATCTTAAATTTAAAAAACTTGCACATCTGCAAGTGGGTTAATGTGTGAGCAGCTGAATGCAGTATTCTGAAGCGGGAAGTGAATGATAATGCTGCAAACTATTGCTGCATCCTATTGCTAATTGTTTCCTGATGACTTTGAAAGCTGCAAGATATAAGATAATAGTGTCTACTCAGTTGGTTCTTTTGTAAATTTATTAGTCATTCTGTTTGATCAATGAGCTTTTAGCAGTTCTGAGAATTGCTTTTTTTCTCTGTGAAAATTCTTGCTCTAGATTCTATTTTTCCAATGGAAATAAAGACAATTCATTTATGGTCCTCCTCACGTTGGAGAAATTTGCAGGCTGGTTACTGTGATGTTTCTGTAAACGGAATTAAAAACACATTCCTGAGAATGCACAGAAGTATTTACCAGAATATTACTGTTCATAGACAGTGTTCTGGATCCAATTTTTGCTCCTTAGTTTTGTGTAAGACAAATACCCTGAATATCCAATAAAATAAGGAAAAAAAATTCATTCATGTAATTACCTAGATTTGATTTTCTGGGCTTCCCTTCTGCCTATTCTCTAAGAAAGACAGGTCCTTCCCTTGATACCACATGACTTTTTGGTTGGTTCTGCTGAAACACAGTTCACTTTAATTCTACTTACTAATCCAAGGTTTCAATTCAATATATAACCAAGTTCTGTTACTGCTTGCCTTGAGCTCCACAGAAGAATTATTAATGAAAGTTTCCAAATGAATGCTACAAAAACGCACATAAAGGAACATTTTCACAAACTATTGCATGGATATTCATTGCTTATTTCCCATGACTCACCAAGCTGCTGGAGACAACATAGGATATGTTGAAGGCATTTACCATTAAAATTATACGTAGATAAACTATGGTCATTGATAACAATGCAGAGAGCACTATGTGGCAAAAACCCAAGAGGCAATGATTCACCTGCTCTGCATGTCTGCTCTGCCCCTGAGCACATCCAAGAATCCATATCACAGATGCTTCTAATTTGCCCAGATTTCTCAATTTCTTCTGTTGGGATAAAAGAGAGGAGAGTAGTTACAGCTCTCACTAAGATCATCTGGTTTGCCAGTATGACAGGTCTTGCTCAAAGCTTGCAAACACTGGGACAAAATTCTGTTGTTACCATGTATTAACAATGACTGAGGATGGCATGGACATCTACAATATTGCAAAATAAAGGTGTCTACTTAGGCACATAAATGTTGATTATTTCAGAAACTGTAATTTTTTTCTTGGTTCGCAATCTTATTAAAGCAATTTTCTGCTCAGAAAGAAACTGAATTTCACTTACTATCCTTCTTCTCCTAAAAGGAGATAAACTCAGTATCTTAGGCCAACTTAACTTGCAAATGATTTTGTATACAAAGACTACTTATCCCTCTGGCAGATAGATGATGGTCAGTCCTTAATTTGGAAATTAGTTTTACTACATTAAATATTCATATTAGCAGTTTCCCTCTTTCTCATTTCACAAGTTTTACTTAGCATTGAATAATTTTCACAAATTATTTTTAACCTAATAATAATTTGAATCTCCAAGGGTACCTGGAGCCATTAGCCGCATTCTGCAATGTTTTCATCATTATTTGGTATGGTCATCTGTCAGCATTTATCAATGTATTTTTTTATTTCAAATAGATGAAGATATTTAAATAACATTTTTTAATAAACACCAAGGACGAGAGATTTTGCAATTTCAAACTAGCAGAGCTATCATTCGCAAAACAAAATCATGATGTCAACATATCATAGACTTAGAGAATGTGCTTATGTGTGCATTACAGGCAATTTATTGATTTTCAGCTAGCCTTTATAAGTAATTCATGAGCTCTGATTTCACTTGATTTTGTGTATGAGTAATTCATGAAACCAAATTTCATATTTCTTCTGGCATAACTTTAAGATTGAATCCATTACAACCGGTTTTTTAAAAGTTTTCCTAGAAATAAAATGCAAGAAAATGTATTTGAACTTTCATTTGCTTTGAGTTCGTTATCACCCAAACAGAATGGGAAAAGATCTGTTGGTTCTTTTCTGGTACCCTGCCAAATCATGCCAGTTCTTTCATACAACTTTATGAGAGTGTTCACATTCTTAATGATCAGATAATTTTTAAAGATTATCAACCAAAAATTATTTGAAATAATTTTGATATGTCTTGGCAGTGCAGTCACCCTTCTCATAACATAAAACAGCCGAAGTTTGCATGAGCCATGATACCATGGCACAGTAGGCAGAACTTAAGATGCTTTCAGAAATCCATTTTTTCAAAAGTTATGTAGTCCAGTAAGTGCACGGGTCACAGGAAGGAGCTCCTTCAGCCACGTCTCTGCTGCAGTTTGCTCTGAAGGTCCCCAGGGGGAATGGCATGTATTCTTACGCTGTCCCTGCGGGTTACAGGCATGCAGCATATTTATGGAGTGTATTCAACACGCACAGAAATTCTGGAAGGACAAAAGAATTGAGCCCTTTAATCTTTCCATGTTTTAGTACTCTCGCTATGTCACTACAGGAGCTCCTGGACACACAGTATAAAAACAGGGAACAGAGCGTACATTCTAGCAAAAAAAAGTAAATATAATATTTCGTTAAACCTTTAAAGTAGGTTATTTTCTGTGGAATTAATTTAAATTTTCCCTCCACGAATCTTTAGAAAATCCAAACAAACAGAATTTTAAGTTTTAAGACTGGGTCATTTTAGGAAACTAATAAATGGATTGACCTGCCATAAGATCTCGTAACTTGAGGGAAAAGATTTGGAAAACAGTGCATACCTACCAGAAGCCATCCTTTGTTTCTGGTATCACTGGCAACAGATGTTTCTGAGTTTTCATGACTGGTGCTTTGGGAGATAAAAAAAACCACAATCGACTTATGAATTAATTATGCCCTACAGTTCTTAGTAGGGGATGACACAGTGAAACTTGAAAAACCAGGAAGAATGATGGGATGTTCAGGAAAATTTTAGAAATAAAATTTCTAAACAAGGCTCTCTAAATTTCAAGATAGGTGGCTAAAGGAGCTCTACTCACTGGCCTTCCTCTTCTACCTACCTCAAACACTTTCACAGATTTACCCTACTTTAAAAAAAAATCATAGAAATTATAAGATGCATATACTGCATTTTGATTCCAGAGATCATGGAACATCCTATTATAAAAATTATTTTCTCTTTCTTTTTTTTTTTTTTTTTTTTTTAATTTCATGCTGGCATGCACTAGCATATCATTTGCTAAGTTACTTTGGAAAATCTAGCCTTTAAGTATCTGTTTAGGCAGTTTGGCTAACAATAGCTTTCCCAAAATTCTGTTTCCAATCTTCACTTTCTTGAAAGTTTCTTTTTCCTATCTACGGAAATACTAACAAAACCTGTTTTCAGTATAAGCCATAAAGACCCATTTTTACATCTGCTCATAATGATCCCAGTATTTGCTGTTGTTTTGTAACTTTAGGCTTAATATTATTATTATGGAAATACCCCTATGATTTCATATTATCTACAGTAGAGTCAGTTAAGAAAACAGCTTTCAAATCTCTCTGGAGATCATCTAAACATTGTCTCCATGTCAACCTCATATTCATGTCAACTTTCTGCCTTGACATTCTGGACAGTCGTTTGTTGATTTCCAGGCTCAAATACTTAAAATTCTGGGATTTCAAATGTGGAGAATGAGTTCCTTATCTGTTCTTTCTCAGTCCTTTTTTATCAGTCTTCCTTTGAGATAAATATATTTAACATGGCATCAGTTTGAGAAAGCTGTGACAACTAGCGTGCTAAAATTGGTGAAGGCTACAACATCAACAGGTTTTATTAAACCTCACTACCTGCAGAACTTCCCAATAATGACAATAAGAGGAAACAATTAAATTCAGTAAATACAAAGCTCTAAAATTTAAGAAAGCTCTAAAATTTAAGAGTATCTCATATAAACCAGACTGATGGAATGGTAAAATGGCATAAACTGAAACAGGACTAAATAAACCTTAAACATTTGAGGAAGCCAAACTTGTGCTTAAATGCAAAATACCACACCATCTTTCAATAGATACAGTATATATTGAGGTGGAAGT
This sequence comes from Melospiza melodia melodia, assembly GCF_035770615.1. Lineage (NCBI taxonomy): Eukaryota > Metazoa > Chordata > Aves > Passeriformes > Passerellidae > Melospiza > Melospiza melodia. The sequence continues at coordinate 73,288,886 of NC_086226.1, read as the reverse complement.
GGGGACAATTTCAATGTATAATGTAAAAGAACTTCTTGATGTCAGAAAATGAAATGGAAAGTTTCCAAAAGGCTGTCAAACACCAGATCCGCTCCAAGTGCACATGTACGAGCCTCATATAATGAAAATAAAATGAAAAACAAAAAAAAAAAGCAGTTAAAATTAAAGTTAAGTTAAAGTTTTAATTCCTACAATTAAAAAAAAAACACTGAAGCATCAAAAGTACTTTTGTTGTCTCATACATATATTAAACCCATCCGTGTATGCTGAAAGATTTTGTGATTTTCTACTATGGAAATATAAAGGTTTTTTGTTCTGTCAAGATTATTTGCAAGTAAACCTGCATAAATCTCGCAATATATTGATTGACTTACAGTTATTGCACAAAATGAAGGATCAGTATTAAATGGAATTAAAAATCCCTCAAATAATGTGTCATTATTTTCCCCTTCTGATAGGCAGAGCTCTTCAGTTAGTCAAGCCTGTTTCATTTTTTTTACATTGCTAGAGAGTGCTGATTCTCCATAATAGAAAATTATACCTTTTTCGTTGATTTTCAGTTTTCACTGATTTTGATATAGTGTATTTCCTCAGCTCATTCATTTTTCATACTCACCAACTGGTTTTCCCTCTTTATTAATGCATTAATCATCATTAATGATAATAAAATTAATTATTTTTTGTTTTTGTCTCTATGAGTAAGGCTTCTCTGTCAAGTGTTGCAAGAAGCTAGACTACCTTCCATGCACTAATTAGTAATAAGTTTTGTCATGTAAGATTAAAAATTATGCATTGAAAAAGCACACAAAGGAAATACGTGTGTGTGGTGGATTTGTCATTCCGTTTGTTTACAACACTAAGTGGCGACACAATTTCAAAATTCTCCTTGATTTATTAAAAAAAAAATATGCTGTCATATATCTGTTCTGATAGCTTTATTACTCACTCTAAGCAAAGAACTTAGCCTTTCACACTGAGTGAACTCAGCAAAAGCCACAAATCAGTCAAGTTCTAGGCATGGTTATCTTGTATTGCATTGGCAAATGCCATTTTTTTAGTTTTGATGTTATCTTTGTTTTGGTATTTCATAATTCTGGACATTGAATATCAGATGCATCTCCAAAGATCACAAGCAGTCATGAGTTGAAGCAAGTGGATGCTTGCAGAGGCTGACATGATGTCATATTTTGATATCATGACATCATGATGTGTGTATTACTGCTATAAAACCTTTTGGTTTCAGTCCAGTTAGCAAGTCAGCCCCATGCAGCCACTCACTCATGCCCCAGTGGGATGGGGGTGACAGAGTTGACAAAGATCATAAAAATATTGACAGTAAGCCCATGGTTCTCTGCTGCTATTCCTGATATCACAAGGGGTGATTGCTGCAAGAAGCAGATTACTGTCCTGTGTTTGAGTGTTTGCAAACTTTAACACTTCCAAAAGATGTCATCCCCTTCCCCAAGATCAGCAAAGTGCTACACTACAGAGGAAGAAATGTTTGTCTGTCATAACACCCTTCCTAACCCACGCTGTTGAAATTTATCCCCAGTTGTCAACTAAAGCCTGTGCAGCCACTCAGTCACTATTCTCCAGGGGCAAAAGTAGAAAATCATAGAAGTGAGAAAACTTGTGGACTGACATAAAGACAGTTTAATAGGGAAAGCAAAAGCCATGCACAGAAGCTGAGCAAAACAACTAATCAATTCCTTGCTTCCCTTTCGGCAACCACGTGTTCAGCCATCTACAGGAAAGTCAGCCGTCATCACACATAAGCCTGATTCATAAAACAATGCCTTCACTCCAAATAGTAGCCCTTCCTTCCTTCCTTCCTTCCTTCCTTCCTTCCTTCCTTCCTTCCTTCCTTCCTTCCTTCCTTCCTTCCTTCCTTCCTTCCTTCCTTCCTTCCTTCCTTCCTTCCTTCCTTCCTTCCTTCCTTCCTTCCTTCCTTCCTTCCTTCCTTCCTTCCTTCCTTCCTTCCTTCCTTCCTTCCTTCCTTCCTTCCTTCCTTCCTTCCTTCCTTCCTTCCTTCCTTCCTTCCTTCCTTCCTTCCTTCCTTCCTTCCTTCCTTCCGACACTTCCTTCCGACACTTCCTTCCGACACTTCCTTCCGACACTTCCTTCCGACACTTCCTTCCTTCCGACATTTCCTTCCTTCTCCCTTTCTTTCTTTCTTTCTTTCTTTCTTTCTTTCTTTCTTTCTTTCTTTCTTTCTTTCTTTCTTTCTTTCTTTCTTTCTTTCTTTCTTTCTTTCTTTCTTTCTTTCTTTCTTTCTTTCTTTCTTTCTTTCTTTCTTTCTTTCTTTCTTTCTTTCTTTCTTTCTTTCTTTCTTTCTTTCTTTCTTTCTTTCTTTCTTTCTTTCTTTCTTTCTTTCTTTCTTTCTTTCTTTCTTTCTTCCTTTCTTCCTTTCTTTCTTTCTTCCTTTCTTTCTTTCTTCCTTTCTTTCTTCCTTTCTTTCTTCCTTTCTTCCTTTCTCTTTCTTTCTTTTCTTTCTTTCTTTCTTTCTTTCTTTCTTTCTTTCTTTCTTTCTTTCTTTCTTTCTTTCTTTCTTTCTTGCTCTTTATACTTCTTCTTAAGTATTTTTATGCTTTTTTATTTGTATATTTCTACAGATAGTAACCAAACCCACTGCATAAATACTTTCCATCACAACCAAATTGTTCTAAAATAAGCTCTACACACACACACATGTGTGTGTGTGTGTGTGTGTGTGTGTGTGTGTGTTTATATATTTATTTTTTTGTTTATACTGAAAGAAGAACCTGAGAAACCCTTACCCTCAGGGTGGGTTGTAACAAGAGGGAATTCTCTGGTACTACGAGCCTGCTCTTTCCTTGGTTGTAACATGTGCATTCCTTGCCCATGCTGTACACACATGTAAAACTATTTGCCTTATTTAACTTCCTAACTTCCTGCTCATCTCCGTTGGAGTGCAACAAGACTTTTACAACGATTCTCCCTATCTGCAGTAAATTCTGACTTCCCTGTCTATTTGTCTTTAATTCTCCATTATTTGGTGATTTTGCCACCGCCAATTTTTTGTGAAATGTTTCTAACATTCAGTCCACATTTTGTGACTAGGCCTACATTCATTAACATTTCATTCTATTTAATCATCTGTCTTTTCACTGTGATTAACTAGTATACATTTATTTAAAAAATATGTTGTGATTATATATACATATATATATATATAAAGGGTTAACTTTTTGCCATTCCAGATTTCTGCTACCATGAGAATTTGTTGTTTAATTTTCAGTACTTGCTTGTACTTAACTGAAGAGCTTACTCATACAGCTGTGAGGCATAGTTATCAGGTCTCCTTATTTCAAGAACCATTATTCATGTCATCCACTGCTTGCATAATTAATAGAAAGATGGGATCAATATTTATACAGGCACATTAAGCAAAGTCAATTGAATGCCAGTTCCAGTCACAAATTTAGTCTGCAGTAACCTTTCCTTCCAAGAAAAAACTAGTCAAAACAAAAAGTAAATGTTTTCATACTCTAATGCTACTGACTTCTTCCCCTATGAGAATGTACTCTTAAAATATTAATCCCTTCTCATGGGCATTATTTTGCTGCATTTGAAGTGTTCAGATCATATTGCATGCAGGGAGAGTTTAGAAAACACTGGCAGACAATCTCTGGCATGGCCTTTTAAATTTCCCTATAAAGCCTCACTAGAATTTGCAAGCCCGTAGGCAGAGAAGGGTGACAGCACCCAAAGAGCTTCATCAAAGGGATCTGATGGTGTCTTCAGACTGGCTGGGTCTGTCACAGGACAAATTTACAGCCATGGTGAAATACACACAGAAATTCTAAGAGATGAAAATGAAGACAGGAAATAAATTGCAGACAAGAAAAGAAATTAAATATGGTATTAGATCTTTCACTGAGGTCACAGTTTGATTACTGAAGAACCTGGCTATAAAAAGCCAAAGAGTAAAAATCGACTACATAAATTACCAATCATGACATTATTAGTCACCCTCCACAGTTTTCATACTCCAGTGGAGTAAAATGAGAAGCGGTGTTCAAAACAGAAAATCACTGTTCATATATAGCTTATTACAGCTCAAAAATAAGGAGCTTTGTTGACATACTGCCAAGCATGTCAACAAAGAGTGAGGTCAAAGATAATTCCAGTATGGCATCAATGAAAAGAAATATTAGCTACCCTAGAAGCTATTAAAGTATATAACAATAGTAGGTGTAACAGTGATTACAGGATTGATGTAATGGCATCCTAGTTATTAATGTAACACAGCTCATAGTAATGGGATGGATTAGAGGCCTGTGTTAACACATTAAACACCATTGATTTCCAAGTGTTTCAGAATCAGACAGTAAGACACACAGACACAGCCAAGGAGGAGCCACTGAAGTAGATTGGCACTGAAACCAAATAGAAAAATCTCTGACAAAATCCTTCTCAATGCTCACACAAAAACAGCAGCACAGCAAATCTTTCATCGCTGTGACATCACCTACAAGCTCTTGCCATAAAGTCCTCTCAGATGGATCGCTCAATTATGGTGCAGGCGTATTTCATGTGGGAACTTTAAGCAATGAACTGTGTCCTGTTACCAGAAAGGTGAGCTAAACCAAAGTCAGTGAGGAGCAGCTCTGCTGCATTTAACATCTACATTCAGCTGAGGCCAAAACTGATGAAATGCAGGCATGCCTCTCATCCATGGACATTTTGGCAAGCAGATATCAGAGGTGAAACTTTGCACCTACAAAATCTTGCACCAGCCAAGTTGTCAGAAAGTGACTCAGATTTGTTCCTAGTGACTTTCTATTGCCTCACTATGAAGCAAGTGTGTAAGAAAACAGCATCATCCCAAATGTGTCTAGGCTGGGCAGATACTCTTATCAGAGTATAAATAAGTACTTCCAGATTTGCAGAGACAAGTGATGTAAAATACACTAAACTACGTGTGTTTTTTCATTAACTTTGAAAGGTTAATGAAAAAATTGACATATTTAAAGTCCATCAAAATTCTGCCGTATAGTAGATGGACAGAATGGTTTGGGAGCCAATCACATCAGAAAATTCTGTCACCTTACCATGATAACATTTAATTTCTATTAGCATCTAATAATTAATTATCTGCTTTGTAGATACCTGTTTTGAAGAAGATACATGTGAAATTAAACACGCACTACACAAATACAGAGGAAAGACACAAATGCAATTTCACTGGTAAGTAAGCCCAGTTAAGCGCACTATAAATATGTTTTAGTATACTTTATATTTCAGATCAATTTGAGCATACAATTTTTAAACAAAAATTATAATCTAGTACTCTATCCCTGCTAGCCAATTCAACCTAATTGAGAAAATAATTCAGATCATATTTGGCTCTTTCAAATATTCATTTTATGAAATTCAAACCAGAACATTGGTTTGAATGGGGAACGGGAAGAACTACATCTGTGAATATTTTAGTGCTGCTATTGACAGTTTTACACATAGGTTTAACATGGAATTTGAGTAAATTATACCAGTCTTTAAAAGCAGTCCATATTTGCATGAAAGGTGAAAAAGTCTAAAAGAATGTATGTTCCTGCTTCAAAGTAAAAAGGAGTGGTGGAAAAAAAATAGAACAGTAAAATCTATTATTTTTGGCTCAGGAAGTCTCTGTGCATATTTTCACCATGAACTTCTTACAATAAATTTTTAACCTGGATTCTTATGAAAAACAGGCTTATGCACTTAGTGTCCTTCTGTGTGCCTGTATAAATGTACTTCACCTTTGGCTCTCCTGATAAATCTAACCAAATTAAGCACTGTAAGAAAGCTATACATATAATTGCATTACTTCAAGATTGCTGCAAAATTTAGATGCATAGACAGAAATCCTGTTAATAGGCTGGTGTGCATATGAAGCCAGTCTCAGCCATACTTAAAAAGTTTTGGCTCTCAGGAGAAGTCCCCAGTGACTGGGAAAAGAGTCACACATTCCATTTGTAAAAGGAATTGGAAAAGAGGACCCTGAGAGCCACTGACCAGTCAGCCTCCATTTGTGTGTGTAGTACAATGACAAAGCAGATCTTCCTGAGAAGTATGTTGAAAAATATGGAATGCAGGGAGGAAATTAGGGGCTGCCAACAGGACCTCAACAAGGGCAAGTTGTGCCCACCAAACCCAGCCATCTTCTGCAGTGGAGTGACTGCATCAGTCGAGGAGAGGAATCTGTGTCATTTACTTCATCTTGCACAAGGCCCTTGGTTATGGCTCTTCCACAACTTTGTGGCCATATCTTGAAAGAGATATGGGCTTTACAGATGGACTGCTAGAGGAATAAGGCTGGATGACCACATTCTGAGAGATAAAGTCAGTGGCTCAAAGCCCAAACGGAAACCAGTAACAATCACTATCTGTCAAGAGTGGGATAATTGCTATTTTATCTCTTCATCAGTGGCATAGATAACAGGATCTAGATTTAGACTTGGTAGGATTTAGAGAGATGGATCACCTCTCATACAGGCTGAGAGAGTTGGTTTTGCTTAGCCTGGAAAAAAGAAGACTTTGGACTGACCTAATTGCATTCTCGCAGCACCCAAGGAGAACGTCCAGGAAAGCCAGAGAGGGCCTATTCACAAGAGCATAAAAGGACAAGGGAGAATTGATTAAAACTAAAAAGTAGTAGGTTTAGATTAAATATTAGGACAAAGTTCTTTTCTGTGTGAGTAGTGAGGCACTGGGACTACTTGCCCAGAAAAATTGAGAATGCCCCATCCCTGGAAGTGTTCAAGGCCGAACTAGGTGGTGCTCTGAGAAATCTGGTCTTGTGAAAAGTGCCCCTGACCATGGCAGCATTGTTGAAAACTGATCTAAGGTTGCTTGCACCCAAACCATTCTTCAATTCCATGATCAAATGCACTGTCAGCAAGCCTGAAGATGATGTCAAGCTGACGTGCTGTAGGAAAGGGATGACCCCTGGAGCATCCTGGACAGGCCTGTGGAGTGAGCCCATGTGTTCCTCATGCACTTCCAGAAACCCAGGTGATACATTCTGCACATGGCTCTGGGGGAGGAATGAAGAGCAAATACAACAAGTAAATTGTTGGAAACTACCAGTTCAGGTAAGAAAGGTTCTCTGGCCAGACACCACCTTCTTACAGGTTTTCCCTCTTCCTTTTGTTGGGGCCATTAGCCATTGATCCAAGATGCACTCTGTCTTCTGTAGTTCAGATCTGAGAGCTCTACCAGTACTATATTTCCAAAAAAAGGGTTTTTTTACAAGAGCTGTCAGTGCCAATATTCACATCTTACATTTCCTGATAAAGAGCAAGACTTGATATCTATTAGCCAATGAATGGCAAAACACCATTCAATAAACTCAACTTACTTATGTTACATTAATATACTTCTTGCTTACCAGGTTTTATGATTAAAGGACCTGTGTAATTGTTCATAAAGATACCATTTCAACCAACCAGTCAGTATTTACATTAAAATTTTCAAAAAGTGGAAGATGAACGTCAACATCCTGTTACATTTCACTGTGTTGCATAGAAATTAGTTGATCAAAAACTTGTGTTAGTATTCTTCAGCAATACACCTTCATTACAACTTACATGAACGTGAGCTGATGTTTTACATAGCATGTGTCCTATTTTTTATTTGCTATTATATTTACACAAAACATCCATTTTGTCCTAATAATTTTAGAAATTCTGACTAAATTAGCTAAATTGGTTTTGTGTCAAATTGTTTTAGCTTTCCATTCTGCCTCCCATTTTTTTTATTTGTTGTGAGAAATATTACCTGAGGAATTCAGAAAATTAAGAACCTCAACAAAAAGATTAAATATTGATTCTAACATCTTTGGGGGAAATAAAAGGGAAAATATGAAGAAATATTATTTAACTACAGGCATTATAAAAACCTGAATTCAGCTAGTCTGAATGTACTATGTATAATGTAATCTTTGTATGCATTTAAATACACACTTCTGCTACAAAAGTTATGGTTTCATTAAAGAAAAGAGCTATTTGACTGAGAGATTGCTAATGGTATTGAAATACCTACTTTCAGTTGGTATCAACAGTCATTAAATTTCTAAATATCTTTGGAAATCTGTGCTTCAAGACAGAGATATGTTTCCATTACTTGAAAACATCCTGAAGTAAAAACAGTTTCTCAAGCCAATCCTGTCACAAGGTCTTCTACGAATTCTGCTGAAAATATACTCAGAAGGGCAAGTAAAAAATTCATACCAATTTTTTTGAATGTGAAAATGTCTTATATCCACAAAATCAATCTTTTGAGTACCTATGCTTTTTAAGGAAGAGGGGTCAGGAGAAAATAAGTTTTGGAATGTCTTCTTTATGCATCTCTGTACAGCTTAAACATGGCAGAAGTGTGTAAATAGTGCTTTACAGCATTTCTTAAGTGAGCACAGGTTCTTTGTGGATGTCGACCTAGCTATGAAGTCTTCTAATTCTAAATCCATAGGTATTTCTGCCAGTAGAGTCGGAACCATTCTAATACCATTTAATCTTACTTCATTTTGATCTCTTGACTGTGGACAGCTTTGTTTTGCCCTTCAAGGAACAGATCTAATCTCCCTGGTTTTAGAATTACTTGGGATGCTCAGGTGGGATCTGACTCCCTCTGCAGGATCCCTATTCCATGACCTTTTTTTGAAGCCAATGAAGAGTGAAGAGCTATCATTAATAAAGATTTCAACATGATTTGTCAATAAACCTATCAAGTATTTCTTATTTTAATAAACTATTTTCAGCTGCAAATTACTAGTCTAAGTTAGTACTCCAGCCTCTATGGTATGGTTTTCCACAGAAATCTCAGTTGAATTTCAGGTAAGCTTTTACTGAAAATTGTCTGACTGTTATAAGTGCACAAAATTCTGTATCATCATGCCACCACAAAGGTAAAAAAATGGAATTTCATGGATAAACTGCCTTGCTTTTCCTAAATTTGAAATGGTTGAAATGAAACAACAAAGGATTGTTGTTCTTTTTAAGTGATTTTTTGCAACTATACAGAAACCATAATCATATTTATCACATATAATTTTTTATAGTTTTGCAACAAAGTCACTTTAGTTCTTCAATCCTTGAAAGACTGCCTCATTAATGAATTCCCCAAATCATTAATGTGTTCATGTTAAATATGTTCATTGCTTGGAAAGGAAATTATGGGTTTGGATTTTCAGACAACAAAAGCTCTTGCAGATTCAAGTTCCTTTAGGAAATATTGGAAAAGACAAAAATTACCTGAACTTGCCCTGCCTTGTGATTTATTTAAGTGTTTAATTCTATTATCAAATGTCAGTGAGAATCTAATATTATAACTTTTTTTTAAGTGACTTAAGTTGAGCTGTCCTCAGAAGCAAGCTGCATGCTACTTCTGGGTTGCATATAAAAGTCATGCTGCCCTAGCCCTCTGTAATTTTCGCTGTGTAGTGAGACAAAGTTACCAAAAGCTTATATGAATTCAAATCAAACTTCCATTCAGGCTGCAGGCATCATCAGTAAGAAGAAACTAATGGTGAACTGGCTTTTGACTGCTGCACTCCAAATCAACTGAGCTACTTACTAATTTTCAAAAGTCTGCAGTTATTAAATGAAATTTCATATTTGATGTATTCATATCTCTTTGTTCATAATTACCACAGTATTAACAAAGTTGGTTCTTGACACTTTGAAACAAAAGGGAGGAGAAGAACAGGGTGGGGGTGAAGACGAAATTAGAAAATGTTTATATGTAAAGAACCTAAGTAGAACAGCATAGTGGGAGGAAGAAAGAAGATAGAGTAACAGAAGCAGGAGAACTGGAGGGTGTTGGCAGTCATGTAGTCAGGATGCACAATAAAAAATGCTGCACACTCAGTTAGTAAATATTCAGGTCTGTTCATATGCAGAAAACAGCCCCAGTAAAGTTGCTCTGCATGTTTATTCAGCCCAGGTCAGATTCCATCACAGCGTTAAATCACAACCAATTCTCAGATCACTCTGAAACTTGACCCCTCCACCCGTTCTGTGTCAGATCCCTTGAGTACTTCTGCCTTCAGCTAATGCTTTAGAAGAGCTTTAGAGCTAGAAGACCGTGACCATTGACTTTACTACTCTGTGCTAGCTAGCAAGGCAGCTGTCATGTAAAGACATGATTTAGAAGAATTCTGATTTAATATTATTTAGACCTACCAGCACATGCAAAATAAAACTATTGCAGGATACCTTGTTTGATGGAAAGAAAGGAACACTTCTCTCCCTCAAGCCCCTTGCACTTGTTCCACTTTGCCAAAAGTAAAATTATATTTTAAAAATTTCCTTAATGGTACTTAGTATCAAGAATGAAATTCTCATCCTCTGACTTGTATTTTTCCATAGGAATGGTTTATTCTCTAAATAAAGATAGCAATAATTTCCCATGTAAGCAGACGAGAAGGAAATGCTGTTTCTTGTGAAGAGGAATGTGCTGTCATTTATCACTAATGGGCTGTTTGCTTGAGATTTTATTTCACTAAGACCACAGGTGTCTATTTAGAAATGTGTTTAAGTGTTGTAGGTACCACTAAAATGCTGAATGAGTGGGCTTCATATTTTCTCACAAAAAGAAATGACTCTTCTCATTTAGTATCATAACACTGATTAATCTAGTTTCTACAGCCACATAATGGTTCCTATAGCCCCATGTTGCAGAACAAAACATACTTTGACTATAACTCAGCACCATGATCCAACAATAACAATTGAAAGAAAATGCAACAATAAATAAAACAAGCAGAGCAGAGTGAATTAAAATGAAACCAAATAAATCAAATAAACCAACTAAAAACTAAATTTAAAAAGTTACTGATTTATCCTTTTGGACTGTCTCTGTAACAGAATACATACTATATAAACACACATACATGCATGGTTGTTACTTGGTCAGAACTGAAAGAAGGCAAAGTTTTAGAGAAAAGTATTAGCCACTTTAAAAGGCAGGATCTCTTGGTCTTTGCAGAGAGTTATTTCATCTACCAATATGAGTATATTGTATACATATTCACAGTTGTTGTAAATAGATCAAAAAACACTTTAATGATGATGTGAAAATAAGCTATCTCAGCCTTTAGTAGCAGAGCAGCCTGAAATGTTAAAATAAATGCGGACTTATTCTGTGAAGTTTTATTCAACCATCATCACTCCGAAATGGAAGTACAACATCTCCAAGCCATACTTTACATAAACTAAGTTCAGGTTTTCACATTATTTCAAAAAAGTGTTGACAACTAATTCCTTGAAGAAAAAAATATTTGAATATGAAATAGCCCACGAAAAATTTATAGTAGAATAAAGGAATAAAAAGGAAATATAAAGGAATAAAGGAATAAAAAGGAATTCTATTATACAGAACTAGAGACCTGAGATACTTTGGTTTTACCTTTATTGATGAGGAAATTGATAGAAACCTAACGCTCTATTTGATTAGTAACCTAAAACAATAGTGAGTGACTTTTTCTATTAACAGCGATGTTGCCATCAAAGTAGAAACCTGCCACAGGCCTTAGGCTAAATTTGCCACCAGCTAAATTTGTCCTCCTCAGCCCTTGCTTGTTATCAACTTATCTTGTGCACTTGGGCAACCTGTACCTTGGTACCAGGGACATCTTACTATGATGTGGAGTTCAGCATATAGTAGCAAAGGCATTGAAAACACAAATGAGATTGAAAATGGAGGTCCAAAGACAAGCTGCTGATTGTCACTGTGATAGAAATACACCCTTGTGAGGGAGGAAGTTGACCACACTAAAGAGTATAAAGAATAGCAGCAGAAGCCCCAGGCAGAAACCCCAAGTGGGGTGTGAGGACTGTGAGGACATTGCAAACTTCCAGAATCTTAGTACCTAAAGAAACCTTCCCTCCCTACCTCTCTCTCTCCCCCCCCTCTGCCTGGTCCACAAACTTTGGTTCTTCTTTTCTTCACATGCAAGCTGCAAGAGCACTTAAACCTGCTCAAAATTGCTCTGCTGCAATCTACAGCTGTTCACTGCAAACAACTTCCTTGGACAGCGTAACACCTCCACAGCTGGAGCTACAGGTCTAGGCTGCTACATGCTTTTGTTTTGATTTAGTCAATATCAACCCAAATTTAAATAATACGCCTCCACATTCACCCACCTTCCCTAACGTGGCAGTTTGTTTTCAAACAACTTTATCCACAGTACTTTTTTTTTTCCCAGCTGATTTTCAAGGCTGCTCTGTGTCTCTGTAATTGCCTGCAGTATCAGACACCATTCATCACGAGTAGCTAGTTTCCCAAACCAGAGACAGCCAGCATTAATCTAGCAACCCAACACAGCAAACTCAAATTTCTCTGTCCAGTTTTAAATCCAGACTATCAGAAGATGTGAGGTCTTTCTACAAACCTTCAACAGCCTGCACTCTGACCAGAACAGATAAATGTCCTCCACAACTCTCTATCAGTATTAATGTTATTCGTATTTAGTATGTATAATGCAATCTATGTTTTACATACTGTTTTTTGCAGAACCAGTTCACAGTAAGAAATACTTAACACAGAGCAGAGTTAAAGCATTCTGTCTGGGTTACCTATTACAAAAATATTTTATGGATGCTCTACATTTTTACTGTCTCTTATTGGTATTAATTACTGTCTGATACACAGAGAGGTAGAATTTAGGCATTTTCATTTTGTTCTTCACATTTCTAGACAGTTGGAACCATGATGAAGCTTTTAATTGGTTTCCTGTTCAGGATATTTCCAGACTGTATTTTACACCTGATACTATACATTGCACAAAAATAGAGACTAGGCACTTTGATAGATTATGGCATTATCAGTTCTCTTCAGAGAATCTTGTCATACAACTGGGACATGCTTAAAGGGTTTAATTCATCCATTTGCACTGCATTCTCAGTCATGTATTTTCTTTTATTAATTTGAAAATTCAACATATTTGTCAAATCAGCCGTAATGTTTCATTTACTTAAATAGCTTTGTTTTCATGTAAGCAGTCATATTGAGAATGTTACAGCTCAATTTTGTCAGTAATCTGTCAGTAAGTTTGGCAGATATTCAATCCATCTCACACTTCACTTTCTCTTTGCATCTACAGAATGACATTTGTTTTATTTATCTGTGAAAAAAAAATACTAATACAAAACCAACAATTTTTTTAGTCATTATCGATGAGCATTAGAGACTTATAGCCACGGGTGTTTATGAAATAAGGTAAGAATATGAATGCTTAAACATTTACTTTTACATAAAGTAACTAATGATAAAATTTTCATTTATTGTACAGTAAAATAATGTTTCGAAACATTACATTACTCTGTGGGTCTGTACAACTGCACCTACTCAAGGTAATTTGTCCTTGCAGCACTTTATAGTATATACTCTGTGTCAAATGTCTGTAGATAAATGTCTTTCCAAATGTACCCCCAGCACAAGAATATATATTGAACACACAGTATGAACATATAGTTTTAACCTGTATTGTGACCACTTTAAATAACCAATGGAAAGTTAATTTTATTTAGTCTATAAGCAAAATAATCTATCTTATTCTTTGTGGCTTGGAAACACAGCTACTTCCGTTAGAAAATAGGTTTCTCTTTATGTGGTGAACTGAGAACAATAACACTGACTTTGTTCACATACATAATTTATGAAATAAACCTGAAAATCTCAGATTAATCAGATCAGTTTCAGAATGATTGACCAGTAGTTGTCTGGCAATAAAACCACAAGCAGTGGAAAATTGATCTGACTCCTCAGAGGGATGACACATGTCCATTTCAGGGATTTAGGTCCAGCAAAGTTTATATCTATATTGAACAATCTAAATTTCTATTTCCTGTGGGACTAAGGAGAAATTCTGTCTTGCTCTTGCAGACAGAATGCCTATTAGATGAAGCACAGAAAAATTAAATAGTGGCACCTTCCCTTTGGTATTTCCTCAGCATTTTCAGTGCCACCAGGCAGTACATTGGTACACAACAGCCAGAGGACAACAGCATCCAGAGTTCATGAGAAGAATTCTGGTTTAAATACCACACCAGCATCACATTGCTTTTCAGCTACAGGTTATACATTCAACTTCATCCCTCATACAAAGCATAAAAATTCTGAAAGCTACCATTAGGTGCACTACCAGCCCAGAAAATCCAGATGAAAGCAAGAAGACCCATCACTTTGTAGAATACAGAACAAGATCAGTAAAATCATTCATATAATTGCATCAAAAAGAAAATTATACCAGCTCAAAGAGGAAATTATACAAGTAAACACAACTCACCACTAGAGAATGTGAAAATTAGTTTTGTTTCCATATTTTGGCAGATAGGTATTCATTACAGGATGAAAAATAAACTAAATCTTGCCAATTCCTGTACAAAATCATATGCTAGTACATGGCAAATACACCCATGGAATGGCAGACATGCAGGAAACTATATCTATAACCAGCAGAACAAAATACATTGGGCTCAGTAGAATAAACACAGACAGATTCCCCTAATTCCTGTAGTACAGTTTAGAAAAGACATCACCTTTAAATAATAGTTCCAGTCAGGTTTATGCCTAGGGATTATCTTAATAAATTGTAGTTAATAAGATGCATGAATTTCTATTGTAACCTACAGGTGAATGAAGAATAAAAGCATAGCACCATGGGGGTTTTTGAGACACTAAATAAAGTGTAAACATAAAGGGGAGTGGATATGGACAGTTTTATGCTGGTTGAGATTAAAACATATCAATATCAAGTCAAATGTAGAAAATAAACTAAAAAGAAATTGCATTTACTTACAAACCTGGCCTCATAGAGCAAAGTGGTTTTTAAATGTATAGAGAAGTGAAATAAAGTTCATTTTCAGTTTAGAGGAAGGATGTGACAGTGTCCACAGGGGTTTTCAGGTGAGGGAAGAGACGAGAATGTTGACTCCATGTTCAGAAGGCTTGATTTATTATTTTATGATACACATTACATTAAAACTATATTAAAAATAATAGAAGAAAAAATTTCATCTCAGAAGGCTAGCTAAGCTAAGAATAGAATGGAATGAATAATAAAGAATAAAGACAGAGAGTCCAAGCTGACTGGGCTGTGATTGGCCATTAATTATAAACATCCAAGATGGGCCAATCACAGATGCACCTGTTGCATCACACAGCAGCAGATAATCATTATTTACATTTTGTTCCTGAAGCCTCTCAGCTTCTCAGGAAGAAAAAATCCCAATGAAAGGATTTTCATGAAAAATGTCTGTGACAAGAAGGATACAATATCTTTCTAATGGAATAAACAGAGGAAATTAATTAGACACATCCAGACAGACACAGCGGGGAAAGGGGTCCTTGTGCTTCAGCAAGAGCTCCTGCTCCTGGATACTGCCTGAAGCATACACAGTGCAGGAAGACAGAACTTCTACTAGGGCAGTCTATTCAAGTAAACAGGTGTTACAGAGAATGGGCAAGTAGATCTGAAACCCTGAAAAGTGGTTTTCTTGCTCTTCCCTCTATTGCGTAGGGGCTGCTTCTTCTGTACCACTAGCTCATTTGTTTACTGAGCTCATTTGACTTCCAAAAAGAAAATTATCAGTCAAGGTTAAACATAAAAAGCTGAGCTAGACCCCAGCTTATTATGTTTAACATGCTTAACTAGGTTTTTTCAATATGTAAAACAGACCCTCTGCTTCTGTTACATATTACTTTACTGTCCTACACACCTTAACCAGTTCCATTTTGTTGCCACTGTTGTTACCAAACTGATTCCAACATCTCCAGGATTTGTATTTCTGCTTTTTTAAAATTATATCCTAGGGAGAGGAGAACTGGCTTATTTGCAGCTGCAAGGACATTATGTGTTCTTCAGCTCAAAACTCTAACAATAGAAAGTCCACATCACATCACAAAGAGTTGCAGCAGGTATTGTACTTGCTAATTTTCAATAGTAAACTAATTGAAAGTTAAGATTATAGAGTTAATAGATAATTTATTATAACTTAGATGCGGCTCTGGTAGTGAAAGAAATTAAGAAGAAATAAATAAACTGAAAAACATAGCTTCGTACTTCTCTTGGTATCTTTTTAATAGTCTGTGTGGTTTTTGTAAAACAAAGTAACACAATCTTTTACAATCCATGACATATAGTAACAGAGTCTTGTGCTCTTTTTGTATATGTTGACTTGAAATTTGACATTTTAGTATTTAATTTGATTCGGTATGTGGTTTTGGGTTTCAAATGTAAGGGTAAGTATAATTTCTATTTTTTTTTTTTAAAAAGGCTTCCTATTTTTCTTTCTTATTGCAAAGGCAAATTATCCTTAATAAAGCAAATAATTGCCTGCACATGGAGAACTTTCCTTACCAAAGTGGTATTTAAAATGCACATATGGTTTTACATGATGCAGTGTAAGATCATGTTAAAATTAAGCTGGTGATCACTAAAGCTCTAAATTCAAAAATTAGAGAGGATGCATCAATATTATGCATGGGACATTATTCCAATAACTAATATTTTTGTGTAATGATAGAATCATAGAAATGTTCATGTTGGAATGGAACTTAAGAAATCATCTACTTCCAACCCTGCTTCCATGGGCATGGACACCTTCCAGCAGATGAGCTTGCTCCCAGCCCCATCCAACCTGGCCTTGAGCACCTCCAGGGATGGGTCAGCCACAAGTTCTCTGCTCATCCTAGAGACTCACAAGCACGGAATAGAGGGGAAGAATCACACAGAAACATCCTGAGTCACAGAATAGTTATGGCTGGGAGAGGGCTCGGGAGGGCTCTAGCCCAAATCCTCCTGATAAAGCAGATTCCCCTATAGCAGGTTACACAGGATCATGCCCAGGTATGTTTTGAATATCTCCAGAGGGAGAATTCTACGACCCTTCTGAGCAGCCTGTTTTGGTGCTCTGTCACTTCTACAGTAAAGAACATTTTCCTCATATTCAGGTGGATCTTCCTGTGTTTCGGTTTGTGCCTATCGCCCTTTCCATTGTCACCAGTCTTCACTGAGAAGAGTCTGAGCCTATCCTTATGACATTAGTTTTTAAGGTGTTTGCATGCTTTTATGAGACCCCCTCTCAGCTGACTCTTCTCCAGGCTAACAGATCCAGATCCCTCAGACTTTACTTACAAGAGAAATGCTATAGTCTCATCCTCTTTGTGCCCTCAGTTGCATCTTAGTCATGCCTTGTCTTTCTTGAATTAGCAAGCCCAGAACTAAACCCATCTCCTCTCTCAATGTTGTCTTGCTTCTTTTGATTCTGTCAAGATATGATTGCCTTTCTGAGCTGCATACAGACACTGTTTATTTATTTCCAATTGTTTATCCACAGACAGGATGAAGACTCCATTCTCCAAATCCTTTTCTGTAGGAAATCCACTAAAATAACTTTCTCTGGGAAAGATAATATTTTCCAAAGGAACTTATTCTAATTCTAGATTCTGTATTGCTTTTTCATCATGCTACGTATAAGGTGAAATTCAACATACACTGTGATACTTAGTTTTCTACAATTATTCCACTCCCTTTTGCATCTATAATTTTGAGGCATTGTGGCTCTGGTTTTGCCTGTATATTCTGAGCTCTGCTCCATAATTTTTGCAGTTGCAGAGCCACACAGACATGCTATATAAATCAATCTTGCAAAACAGCCAGGCTATGCACAGTTTATACATTATCACATAACTACAGCATTCCCAGTGAATGGGGAACTCTTTTAACTTAGATGACAAAGATCACTGATGCAAAGAGGGAGACAGAAGGATAAAAGGCATTTTTATTAAACATTTCTTTTCCATGAACAGCAGAACAGATTTTAATTTCTGTGCCTAAGTTTCTAGCCACTGTCAATAACATGAGGGTACATACATTGTTACTTAATTTTTCTAAGAGTAGTTTTTCTTCTTTTGCTGGTTCAATTGATTTTGACCAAATAGTTTCTTGAACTGTTTATTGCATGATTTACAGGTATGTAATGAACCATGGATATGAAAGTAAGTCCTTTTAGTCAGCAGTTTCTGACTGAAATACAGTCTCCCAATTACAGACACCAAAATGGAAGCCACATTTTGGAAAAGGGAAGTGATTTGAGCAAGTATGTCAAAAAACCAAGGTATACTGGACAGTATTGTTCTGTTTAGTTTGTGAGTAACTGAAGTGATGTGGAAGAAAGAATATGGAAACTCTTCTACATAGAGCCTAGAGTACTGTCAGAAAGATAAAATCTTTAGCACAGAGAAGAAAGCAACTGTTTACTCAGTGGTCAAGTGATGCATCTAATTGTTGAGGTCACTTGATTTCAGCACAGGGATTGTTACCTACAATCTTGAAAACATCAAATCACTTAAAGCTAACAGCCACTTGTGTTTTACAACTTTTTATTTATAATAGCACTTTTGTTTATATTAAGCTGCATATATAATCACTCACAGGCATACAAACACACAAAAAGTAAAGTAGGATTCATTTTGGCGCTTTTGCTGTACAACATTAAGCCAGAAAAAACTTCAGGATTCCAAACTCGGGCCACACACACTCTCACATCACAAGTGTAACACCACAAATACGGTCTTTCTTCTGTCTGTAATGTTGCAGCATGGGCACCACTTTTTTTCTCACCAAAATTTGCTAACACTACATGGCAAGGTTAAGGAGACTTCATTCTGCTGTTTTCACCTTCTGTGCCAAGCCTTTTCATACGCACCCACCACCAGGCCCACGGGCAGCTGAACTGCTGTGAAAGTCAAGCCACAAGTCAAAACACTTTCCTGTGTAATTTTGTCAGTATAAAGATAATTGGACCTAGATGAGAGACCCACAAATGTAAACATTGTTGAGTGGTCCAGGAACAGTCAGTAAACTACTATCAAAGTTACAAAGTAAGTTTACAGCTGTGACCAATTCTCCATGTAACCCCTGCAAAATAGACAGAAGTAAAAAGTTCAAGTGGTTTTGCTGCAAATCAGTCTTTCTAATAAAGTTTTTTTTTTTGGAGTTTACTGATAGTCAATCCCTTGAGGAGAAAACTTTCTCTTAAAAATTATGAAATCCAAGGAAATCCTTCCAATTTTCAGCTCAATTTTTCAATTTTCCTTCAACAAAATTAACAAGTCAATCATACTGAAAAAGCTCAATAGAGAACTGTATCTTAAAACATATAATTGAATGGATTCCTGAAAACCTCTGAACAAAAAAACTAGTTGAATTTTAAACTCTGACAAAACATAAACAAGACATGAATTTTATGAAACAAATTACCTATAAATACAGGCCATAGAAATACGTGCTTAAGGAATTCTTTAGATTTGAGCAAAACTTCTACGCACACCATTTTAAAACTCCAAAACTAAACTTGAAAAATCCGCAATATAAAAAGTATCTATGGCACATTAAAAAAAAAAAAAAACAAAAAACAAAAAAAAAAAAAAAAAAAAAAAAAAAAAAACAAAAAAAAAAACACTAGTAAATAAAATCAAGAGAATACTTGAGCCTGAGACCTGATGTAGTCCAGAATTTTTAGAAAATCTAACTTCACATATTTTTATATTCTATTGGGTCTGTCTGGAATGGAGGTAACTTTTCCCACAGCAGCCCTCACGGAGTGCTGCAGTGAATTGGTGACCAGAACAGTGCTGATAACACAGCAGTGTTTGATGTCCTGCTGAGCAATGCTCCCACAGCATCAGCGCTCTTTTGTCAGCCCCTACTCTCCAGCTTCCTCAAGGCCTGTGTGTGAGGGATGAACAGGAATTTGGGAGAGAACAAACCAGGACATCTGAACCAAAGTGACCAAAGGGATGTTCCGTACCATACAGCATTTGCTGAGCCGTAATACTGAGCGAAGGGAGTGAGGGCTGGAATGTATTCTTTGTTTCATGGCACAGCTGCCATGCGTTCTGGGACTCTACTTCCCAGTAAATGACTGGGTTTCACCTGTTGGTGTAGGGAATGAGTCTTTTTGCTTTGATTTGCTTCCATGTGCAGCTCTTGCTTTTCTTTCAACCGCCCTCGCCTTAACACAGGACCATTTTGTCTTATTTTTATCCCTTTCCTGCCAAGAAGCAGGAGTGATAGAGTGGCTTCTTGGGCACCTGGTGGCTTTCCAAGGTCAGCACAACATATTTGTAATGCGTTTCCTAAATAATTTGTAAAAATAATTTCCTAAATCGAGTTTGACTAAGCTTCAAATGACCTGCCAGAGAGTATCAATATTTAGACAGTAACCCAGGATGAGTTGCACTTCTTAGTCACAAGTACACGATTCCATAATTGATTTATTACTCTTAATAATTTGTGTTATTTCTGTAGTAGCCATTTAGTTATCATATGTCTTTACCAACAAATTTTGTTGAAATTTTTCTGTACATTCAGGACAGTTAGAAAAACACTGTCTCCCAATGCAATGAAGTCATCTTTTAAATACATTGCAACAGAAAAGCAATGCTATCAACGTGCACAGTAAAGCATATTTTGCATAAAGCAAAACAATTTGCATAAAGGAATAATTTTTATGAGTGAAGTTTTATGAGTATTCTTCAGGCATCTGTGGTTAAATGGCTTGATCATATCAACCTTTATGGTTGAATTCTGACATATATTATCAACATGGTGTGGGCTGCAATGCTTTCCTGTAATCAAATGAGCTTTTACAGTTTAGATATCACCTATATTGAGAACACCTGAATCCAAAAGTTTTAAATGGAAACTATTAATATTCTTTTAAACTCTCCCAAATGTTATTAAACATAAAGACAAATGGTGTGTTTAATTTGATATAGGGCAAATTCTAATACCATGGCCTCTTCTTGCATACTTTGATGACATATAATTTAATACCCATTGGAAATAAAAGGATATTTAACACTTTATAAATAGTTTGTTGGAAAATATTTTTCAAGAAAAGATGATGTTCCATGAATACTTGGTTAAAATTGTCACTTCTTGCTACAAAAAATTCCAGCATGAGAAAGCATTTGGTTTTCAGACAGCCAGTAAGAACATGCAGTCATCTCACCCAATGAGAATTGCAGTCTGGATGATTCTTGAAGCAGTGCATCTGCATAAACTTCATTTTCCAGAGTGAAAATGATGCACCATGACACTAATGATACACAGTTTTTCAAAATTTATGGTATCATTAGAGGTTTTTTAAATAAGATTCCTTAACTAAAATTCACATTAAATGTTAAGACACATATTTTTCATACCAAACTACTGCAAAACTCCACCCCTTTGTCCATGCTTGTCATAAAATAATAATTTTGACTGCACAATTTTGGAACAAGTATTCAAACTCCATAAAAATTCAAATAGACGTTAAATTACATAATTATGCTGGCTTTCAAGGTTTTCTTTCTAGGTTTAACAGCTAAATTCATTAAAAATAAACCAGAAGAAACTCTGGGGAACAGCTGAAAACCTTGTTCTTCTGGATTAACTTTTGGTAAGTTTTTTCATTAGGTTCTGATTTCATAGTCCATACTTCGAATAATCTTACCTAGACATCTTCTTTCATGAGATTTTCACTTTAAATTCCTGTGATTGAATGCCAAAATATGTTTTTAAAGTAGATTTCATTAGACAATGTGTGTCATAAAGAAGGCTGAAAGGGAAAAGTAATCATTCTTTTGCCATTTAGTAGTGTTAGAAATAACTAATATACTGCTAATATTTTCTGGGTACAGCTTAGAGATTAAGTGCTCAGCATTATAGGGTATTGCTGGCATAACCAAATCTTACAGAATCCAGAATGTTCCATGCTTTTTAAGAAGAGCAGTATGAGCTGCATGGGACAAGACAGAAATTAATTAAACTAGCAGAGTACAGCAAGAGCCACAAGAAATAGTGTTCTTAAATTCAGCCTGCAAAACCAAAAGCCATTTTTGGATGGCAGGCACAGCACAGCACACTACATTTGCATAAAAAAGATATTTACACCCTATTTTGTCCCAAGGAAATCAAGTAGAACTTCATCACCATGTTAGAACGTGAAAACCTTTAAAGCAAGGGGAAATGTGTTGTCATGGGCTTGGTGGCAAAATACTACAGAGATTTCCTGAAAATGTTAATGAACAGGAGGAAACCTGTAGGATAGAGATGACAGTAGGGAGATATTAAAATTCATTTTCTTATATGATATGGAGGAGTTGTCCACACTGCATGAGATATTAGAAATTTTCTGTATTCACAAAGTAACAAGTAACGTAATGGCAATGTTTTTAATTAGCTGCTCTTCATAAAATGTATCTATTTGTTAGCAACAGCAATGTCATGAGCATTTTGCAAACAGTATCACAGTAATTCTCCAAAAATATTGGTTTTAATGATGATTGGGTACATGTTGTTAAACAATGGCAATGATTCAAAATATTAGGCAAAACTTTATATCTACGCTTCAGCTTGTAGTAACTTTTCTGTGTAGTAAAGCCTTTAAGTCAATGAAGTCTTCTGTAAACATTTATTCCAGGATAAAGATACCCTCTTCATCTTAACTTATGGTAACAGATGGGAAATTCTGCTTGGTGTAAAGAGCCATTTTTACACTGGAGGATTCTCCTGTGGGGTGATGAGAGATTCCATCAGTGCAGCTGTGCTTCACTAGGCAGGACCATCACAACTCTTTGTGCAGTTAACAGCATGTGGCCAAAGGCAGCAGCAGGGAATGTGCTGAGCCAGTGATAACCAAGATAGCTAATTCATGTTGTAGATTTTGTCTAGCGCAGTAAAATTGATACACATTGTGGAACAAACTGTATTTCCAACTGAAACCTTTTTATTTTGTCTTTTGTTTTTTTTTTTTTTTTTTTCTTTTTTTAGATTTGATAAATAAGCTGGAATTCAAAAAATGGCACCTAGACTCCATGCTAATTAAAGTACAGTGGATCAAGAGAATAGTAGAGGAGAACATCATGTATTAAACTTTGCATTCATCTAGAGTAGCATATTTATCTGAACACGTTCATGAGTTCATAGAATGAAAGTTACTTCTATCTAAACAAACAGATCCTGGGGACATACTTGTGCTATTTTACATGCAGACAAAAGCTCAGTTTGAGCTTTTTTTGACTTTTGAGCCAAAAGAAAGTTACATGAACTAAGTACTTCAGAATAAAACCAGAGCTGGCAGTAACATAGATATCTGCACTGTATTTAAAGTTAATTATGGATATGCTTAAAATGGATGTGGTGTCAAATATATGTAAACCTTACACACCTCAAATTAAGCAGAGTAAGCTGTGTTTGTTGGCAAAATAATGTGGACAAATCTGCATTTGTAACAGGTGAGGTCTGACAGAGCTGATTGATTCTCAGCTCACATGAGTGTGACATTTTGGAGGAAGAATCGGTGACCAGAAATAGATTCTACAAAGGACTATGTTAATATATACTTGTGGGGGCATTCATCTGCCACATTTTGTGCAAAATCGCCTCAAATGATGTTGTTGGATATTCTTTCTAGAGGCAACAATATATTTTTTAAAGTTTATGCTGCATCAAAGACCTTTATGACATGACCTTTTAAACTTTTGACACCTCAGCGCTGCATTCTGCTCCCTCCTTTGAATGCCCAAAGTCTGAGGTCTCACCTCATGAATTAATGAAGCAAAAGGTGCTACAGAGGTTGTTGGCAGCTGCTCAGCTATTAAGCAATATTTCAGAGAGAAAGCCCATTATTTCTCAGAGCTGCGCAGTATGTACTGGCCCAGTTAACTTGAGGATGTTGGTTCCAACCTGCAAAATTGCTAAATATTCCTAAGACTTTGGGGCAGTTTATCAATTAATGACTTTTTTAAATGCAAGGAGGGTTCTGAGAGGGTACTTTAAAAAAATCCCAAACCATAAATAATGAAATCTGCCACTTGCAGTTTAAATACATTTCCCTTGCCCAACCAGAGACCAAATTTAATGGTTTTAAGAGTATATTCCAATATTTATTAACTTAGATTTTCAGACACAATCAAAGTTTAATATGACTATGAGATTTTTTAATTGATTATCAAATTGCATATATACAAATTATATACAACTTTCTTTAAGTTTGCCTGTAGTATAACTTGAAAGAGAGCTATTCCTCAATTTGTACAAAGGTAAACTTAAATTTTAACACAGGATCACTTACACTCAATATTTATTTGAAAATTTCTTTCAGCTGATAGAGTAGTAGGAGTCTGTAACTTGATTCACACTGAGAAGCCAACTCTTCCACTAGTTTGATGTTGGAAAATAGAGAGGACTGGCCACTGAGTAGCACTTGCAACAGTGAAGAGTGAGAGAATTTCATCTAAATATTTCCAGTTTTGAATGTAGTTGTCTGCATGAAAATTACATATGCCCCAGGATTCAATCTGTCTTGTCTGTTCATGTCTATGTCACTATTAAATGTAGAATGCTTTAGGAAGAACCGATAAATGAAAAAGTGAGGTGAAGAAATTGAGAGCTCTCCAAAATGCTGCAGAGTTTTCATGCCAGCTGTTTAGTGTGACTCCCCTAGGAAAGAGCTCCTTTTTCTTTACTATCTTGCCATCTGCAGTACTTTAGAGATCTTTATAAGCCATACATGCTTTGGCCAAGAACAGGTTTCATTTCCAGCAGTGAAGGGCTAGTTTAGGTGAGTGTACCCCATGAGCTCTTCAGGTAATGGAATTTTACAAAAAAAACTTTTATTTATTATTTTTGCCTATGTATCATGAATGAAATGCCTTCCACAGGCCATATATTTTGCCAGCACTTGAAGTGAGTGTAAGAATGCTTCAGTAAAAAATGATGCACTGCCAGAAGCCCAGACTTCCACTTCTTCACTGTTCATTCCCCACTACTGTTTCCCACATCTGCTTGTGGAGGATTTTGCAATGTCATGATGCAGCATGAATTTGGGGTGATTCTTGTTGGAGTGCTGCTGCACACACAAAAAGAATAGTAGCTGAAAAACTCAGTCCATGCATTTCTGTCTAAATGTCAGCTGGTAAATGAGTTTTCTTGCCAAGAGTCGGTGCTCCATGCAAGCAAATTGAATCAGCTAAAGAAAATGATGGGGAAGAAGCTACTTAGTCTCAGATGCTGTAAATTAAAGGGGTTGTTAGCCAATTTTGAGAGGTTATTTTAGCTACAGCAAGCTGTCTACCTCAAATGCTGAATTACCTCCTATTTTCTTGAGGTGAAGCTCTGTATTTGGATTTTGTATGATACAACTCTTCCAAATATTATGGTACCTTATACAAGACAGCTACCTGGCCTCACACATGAGAGCAAATATGTTTTGAAGAAGCCTGCTTTATCAATAATTTTTACCATCAAATGTAGCTTTCTGCTTGGATGCAAATTTTTAAATGGCACAAGGCCTTAAATAATTTTTAGAAATATTTGATTTAATTTTAAATCATTCATGTGTTCATCCAGGATGCAAATAGACTTACTCATGTCAAAGTTTAGTTCTGACCTGAAGAAATTTAATCTGCCATATCTAAATCAAGTGTGCATTCGGTTTTTAAGCCTTAGGATGTTAGAGTAAATAGTTCTAACACCTTACAATACAGTAATAAAATAGCAAAAAGATTCATGTTAATGTTAAATAAAAGTGAGACTTTCAGTCTAGAAACAATCACCATGGGTGATCTTTGTGGAATTTTCTTTGATAAATGATAGACACTTAGATTGATAATATAACTACAGTATGTTAATGCATTTAAGAACAAATTTCACACTCTCTGAACAGCTTATAAAAATTGCTTCAAAGCTGTTACACATTTGCCACTACTTAAATAACTGCATATTAGAGGTTCTTCTATTATATCTATCTGTCATGTTGTCTTCTCAGAAAAGATTGGACATGTAATTCATATTACAACTCTATAAAATAATTATCCCTTCACTAAACCAGCTGTCATAGTGTCTTGTCAAACCGCAGAGAGGAATTTCAAAAGTCAGAGCAGTTTGAGAATAATTGCATCAGTAATTTGAAAAATAAAAAAAATATGGAAAGAAGGATGACTGCCTTAACTTCAAAATTTAAGTTGACTTTATGTTACCACCCTCAGCATTCAGTTGTTTCATTTGTAGCATACAAAACCAGAAAAGGTGAAGGGTGGCATATCTTGTAAATGTCTTTCACTATCAAGCTGCAAACTCAAGTGACAACTGTGGAATTGCGTAAGAATGGATTTTAAATTTAGTCAAGAAATAAAAAAAATTAAAACCAGGACCAGAGAGATCTTTGAACATGGGTTTGTTTTAACTCCTCAATCAAACAGGCATTCTAAATGCATCTCTCTAGTCTGGTATCTTTGATATTCCCTCTTGTCTTGAGGCAAGCCTTGGCCGCAATGTTTTTTGGCTTTTGATGTGATGCAACTCAACTGGGTGATGTTGGAAAAAACAGAAACCCGGCATCACACATCACTATAAATATGTGTCCAAGAAGCCTCACCATCAGGAAAACTGAAAAACCATTTGGCCTAACTCTTTGGTCAAGTTAATATTCTACACTCATCTGATCTCTTTGCCTAGTGATTACAGGCGACCTTGAATTCTGTTTTATCCGTGAACATCTTGTGAAGATAAAAGGCAGAATAGCAGTCAGTCAGTAATGATATCATTGAACAATGTGGAGCTTCACAAAATCAAGAGACACTCTTAATTATCTACGATTTCAAAGCCCCTTGAAGGAATTTTTTTGCTTTTCAACTCAGTAAGTTGAAAAATGCTGTCCTAGATATTTGTTTCTATAATAAACTATTTTCACTACTGAATACACAAAATAAGCACTTAAATCAATGTTTTATTTGACTTAATTCCTCTAAGGAGGGCTGTAGTATTCTTATTCCCTTCAAAAAAATTTTTTTTGGTTGAAGATTAATAACAGTTGAATAAAAGAAAAAAATACATATTATTTGAGCTCACGAGCTTATATTTTCCTCTGCATTAAAATTTTCAGACTCTCTACAAACACATGGATAAGCCAAAGTATAAGTATTAACAGTTTCCTTGCTTCAGGCATCTTCCCAGCTCTCTACAGATGGTAAGTTAACTTTCACAAGTTATATTCTAGTGGAAGTTTCTTCCTGGTTTTGTTGGGTTTTTTTACTAGTTTGTTGTTGCTTGCAATTCTTTTGGTGTTCACTGTACCCAACACCTGGAGATTTAAATGTGAAATTGAAGTCAAGAGTCACAAGTTCTCCCTCAGGTCTCCAGAGAATGAGTAACAGTATATTTATTGTTTAGGATTGCCTGGGGTGTATGCCTGCTCTTTCCTGGTTCTCCAGCCACAAAAAACTATGCATTTCTGTGAGTCAATACTAGAAAAATCCTCTTCTTATTTAAGAGAGAAGTGCTACTTTGTAATGGCAAGCCCTAGGCCTATTTTAAATCAGTCAGTGTCTAGAATAGTTCATATAATTAAACAGGAACAGAAATTTGGGGCAATAGATAAAAGCATATGATGTATTGTCAACAAAGAAAAATGTGCTTGGGAAATTTCAAGGGTCACCTGCATGCTGCAAGACTCTGTTAATGAAGTAGGGCCTCAAGGAATTTGGGGTGGTAGCAGAAGACTTCCTGATGAGTCCCTTAAAGAACACAAGAAAGTCACAACAATCATTAACAGTCACGAGAAGGGGCATTGCCAAAATATGCAAAGCAAGCTCTACAAAAAACACAAATAAAGACCAGAAAAATTAGAGTTTGCTCCAACATTCTCTTCACATTTAAGGATTGCTGCTACTCAGCTGCTATAAATTCTTCCTCAATTTCCATGGGGACAGGACACTGTTTTTAATTTACCATAAAATACATGTTGCCACCTAAAGTCAGGGATTAGAAGAAAAAAACTTTTTTTTTCTTTTTAGAATACATTTGAGTTAAGTGAATTTGAATATGAAACAGCATGTACATGCATGTGGCTTCTGGTGCAGTGTTGGCACATGAGAAGCGATCAGCACGTTAACTTTGGATGCAGTGTAACACACTCTTTCAACTCCATCACGGCCACAAAACAAGAATGTTTTTCACTCATGGCACATTATCTACCTCTGTAGAGCTGTGACAGGATGAGAAAATGGAGGCCAAAAAAAAAAAAAAGGGAATGACTACCTGCAGGGAAGCATTAAGTGAAAAGAGAAAAACACTATTTATTGAGGATCTGATAAAGGAAGGAGCTTCTGCTACCAAGCAAAGCCTTTTAGAAACAGTCACTAATCTACAACCAAAGCTCTCAAAAAAAGTCCTGAAAAGCCTTAAAAAGCATTTTTACTCTGCATACTCCCTAGAACATATTTTCATACAGAAAAGATAAAATCAGCAATGATATAACAACTCATTCTTCCAGACAATCCTCCTGTCTTTTTACTGGTAACGAGCTGGTAGGTTGTAAAAAACAAACCTAAAATACAAGATCTAAAATAGGAATGAAATCTAATAAAGCTATAAATCAATTTCTTATGTTCAAAAGTTTGCACAATGATTTCTAGCAATATTCACAATAACCTTTCCATTTCTTACTACAAAAAAATCAAATTTCAGTAGATGCATCACATAATTCAGTGTCTTGGTAAAATAATAAGAGAAAACAATTCACTCAAGAATTAATTCCTTATGAGTTTAACTTGCTGATTTCTTCTAATAATTACATGTCAGAGACTGCTGAAGTGTTCCTAACCACAATCATATTGCCTGTACTTGTCATTTTTTCCAAAGAAAAACAGAATCCAGATCATCAAATATTTTTGTACACTTAATATCCTGGTCCCTGGGGATACCACCTGGGCAATCTCTCAGTGTAAAAAATATGTTCTATACGTCCAACCCAAACCTATTCTCTTTGGGTTTAAAGTGATTGCCTCTTGTCTGTCACTGCAGGCATTGATAAAATCAATAAATAAATTCACTTCACAGGTGGATTTTGACACAAGTCTGTAAAAAAGTCTCTCTCGAGCCTTCTATTCACTGGGCATTAAAAACTCCAAGCCTGCCTTAATAGGTGCTTTTATCCCTCTAAATATTTTCCTGTCCCTCCTCTGGGCCTACTTCAATGCGTCCCTGTTTTTCTTGTTCTAGAGGCACCAAAGGTGGATGCAGCACTCCAGGTGGGATCTCACAAGAGAAGAGGGGTAAAATCACCTCTCTCAATCTGCTGGTCATGCTTAATTTCTTTTCAGACCAGAGTTTAAATGGATTTCCAGGCTGCAAGCACACATTGCCAGCCCATACACAACATATTCCCACAAAAGCAGATGCCACTGCACACCTGAGGTCCCACACGTTTGGCTGGTGCTGTTAATATCTCCCACTTCAGTCTCCTTACGACACTTCGGACGTATTGTAGCACAACACCCTACTGAAGCCTCTTTTCCGCAATCTCCCAAAACACTGCCCAAGCAAACCAATCAATTGTAATTTCTAGGGCAGGTACCTCACACTTTAAACTGGCCAGATTTCTTTGCATCCTCAACTTCAGCAGCTCTAACTGCTGTGTAAGACTCACCACCTTAGTTATCTTTGATCTTCTGTTGCTTTCAACCATGCTGTGTACGGAGTCAGAAATATTATGCTGGCATCAGACAATCCTGTCATGCCTACTGTTCTCAGTGTTAAAAACAATGGAAAACATACAATCCCATAATTTTAATGGTTTTCCTCCAAGGACTGACAGAAGTGCACTGAAATCCTGTATCTACAAGCATTTCCCTTATACAAAGAAAAACAGAAATGAACAGAAGTTGAACTAAGCACTGAACTCATTTGACTACAATATTTACATGGTGCTTTGACATTAAAAAACTAATGTGTTATTATGAATCAAGAAAAAAGGGAAAGCTTCAAAGTGAAACATTTCTGATATTCTAAACGTACACATTTCTCTTTGTGCTCATGGACTTAAACCCTACTTAACTTAGAGGTGAAAAGATTTCAATGTGTTTTCAGTTATTATTCTCCTTACAGTTCAGGGACAACTGTCCTTCAGAAGTCTATGGATTTGAATATAGACAGCTCTTTTATCAGAGAAATATGTTGAGGCTTTATCATAAGAAGCATATCAAATAAACAGAGTTAGAGAAATAGGGGGAAAAAAATGGAAAAAACCTTTTACCCAGCAGTCAGAGGACTTGTCTGCTTTCAAAAATTCAAAGCCCATTATCTGTTTTCTAAGAGATTTCTCCACAATTATGAATCTGTCCCTGACTGGTATTCTTACAAACAGCTCATATACAGCATCATCAGGATTTCTTTATTCCCTAGTTACAGATAATTCGTGCTGGACAAACTGGCTATTTATTCCAAAGCTCCCAGCACCTCACTCATTATAATGGCCAGTTGCTTTGATTTTAGCTTCCCCATTTAAAATCCAGGCCCTGAGAACTTCTGAATTGTGTGCAAAAAATATACTGCAAAATTCACAGATGATATGCGCAGATGATGTACTGAGATCTCATTTGCTTGATAGAAACTAAACAAATTAAACAAATTAGAGCTCAGGTTTGATAGCTGACCTACCTGCTTTTAATGAAGCACTTTTTCCTCACACTGTCCTCTATCCACTGATCTTTAATAAGAAGTCAGGCAATATTTTTACCCCTATTGTTCACGAAGAAAACCAAACCAAATCATTTGAGATGATAGATCTTAAGTGTGAAACTTGAGAGGACCTTTCACCACTAAGTCTCAGACAACTCACCAAGCCTAAACATGACTTAGTCTCAGACTATTCGCCCTACCAATAAATCCAGGAGTGCTAGGGAAAACAAAAAAACAGCAACTGGTGTTATTTTACAGCTGTTGGATCAGGGACGTTCTCAGAACCATGGAGTAATCTAGAGAACATACCTAGCCATGATATAGCCAAGAACTGTCATCAGAAAAAAATCCATGCCTCAGTAATCTTCCGTCTTTTGGGGCCAGCTGGCCAAATAACACATCCCCATTTTATTTTTCTGATTAAAGCCTTCATTACAACAAAGTAGTTGTCCACACTAATGAAGTTAACTAAGGAAATATTACTAATTAAAAGTAAATTAGTGTTCTCACACAATCCTTATCCCAAGGCTAATTATGTCTGTTTCCTGAGGTGCTCTTTTAAGATGCACAAAACCAGAAGATCTACAGTTAAATACTGCTACAGATAAACTGCAGAAATCTGAAACTTTACATTAAATGGACAGAGAAAGAAAAGTTCAGGCATTTTAACTATCAATGCTGCAGTTCATTAAGTTACATGTAGATCTTTAGTTAACACAAAATCCAAGGAACAGAGTAGTTTCAAATGCTTGAGTAGTATTTCATATTGAATTTTCTGGTTTGAACAACACAATAAACAGGTTTTAATGTTGTTTTTTTTTTTTTTTTTCCCAGCAGAAACAGTCCTGAAAATCCACTGGGTGCAAGTGTTGATACTCACCGGTTCAACCAGAAGGATGACCCTCACTTTTTCGCATGCAAAAGACCAAGCTTCTGGTGCAATACTTCACAGTTGCTGCAAGACTTCAGAGGTGTGGGTAGATGCAATGTGTGCTGCAGAAATATGGGCTGCCCTGAACATGGGTCTGTGCAGAGCCACATACTCTTCACTTCTGAGCTCCTGGGCCTTCAAAACATTGTATAATATAATATCAATTATTGCAGGTTTAAAATCAAATGTGAATGTAGAAAGCTATTTAAGTATGTTCATTTATTTAGGATATGACCCATGGTAAATTAAAGAGAAAATAGTTGTCATGCACCTTCTTTCTTTCTTTTTGGTATATTACAATTCGGAAGTATGGCTTAGAATGCCTTGCAGGTTTAATTTAATTACTGTAGCAGTGACCTTTCTATACTATTACAAATAATCCTTTGTCCCTCTAGACTAGATTGTTTATTACATTTTCTGCCCACAGCTTAAAGCACATTGATTCCCAATTACCAGTTTATAAAAGCCATCTTTTTACTGCCAAGCCATCTTTGATGCATGACTTTTCTGCCCACCCCCAAAGCGGATTTAAAAGCATACAGGTCAAAAGAGGTAATAACAAGATTAATTAAAAGTTACAGGGAAAAAACAAAGAGATCGAAACAAAAATAAATTACTGCAACAAGGTCTCTGTGTACCTGCTGTACTTCTATTATAAAATACTGTTTCTTACTGTAGAAGCTGTATTTTTATACTAAGGATATTATTTGTCAAGAATGAGATAAGAGAATTATAATTAAAGTCATATTAAAGTGGAATGACACTAGAGATACAGTGTTTGTAAAGATATTAAATGAGCATCATTGCTGTCCCAAAATGCAATAGCTTACTATTGCAGTGTAATATAAATTTACAGTTACAATATCTAATTAGAAGCTTTCTACCCAGGTGCCATAAATTGTCCTGGAGGAGGAAGACAGGCAGACCTTTGCTATGAGCTAAAAGGACTCGTTTAG
Organism: Melospiza melodia melodia; assembly: GCF_035770615.1. NCBI lineage: Eukaryota > Metazoa > Chordata > Aves > Passeriformes > Passerellidae > Melospiza > Melospiza melodia. The sequence goes on along the minus strand of NC_086226.1, from coordinate 73,256,485 downwards.
GGCCTTTACATGTCCTGCATCCCTTCACAGATTTCTATAGGCATCCTTAAAATCCTTCAGCCATCAGGACAAGATTAGGTTTGCCCAATAGCACTGGCTTGGGTGTTACTATATGTTTAAAGCGTTTCAGAGAGAGGTGAGTTTACCAGAGCATCGTGATACCACAATTTCCAGATCATCTAGCACATGGCAATCTTTACTACCCCTGCCCTCTTCTTGTGCTACAACTGGATGTTTTGGTATTACAGCAACTATGCTGGAAAGGGTTCTTCCATGGATTTCTCTTCACGTTCATTGGCCTCATCTTCAGCTACAGCTACTTAAAAGGCATCAGTGTTTTCCAAGTTGCATTTTGGCAGGGATTTTTTTGGGCTGTACATATCTGCCAACCACGGACTTTTTCATGCGTTCCCCGGTGTTTCTTGAACATTGACATGTACTTCCTAGGCATATAATTATTACTTTTTCTTCTATAGTTTTTCCAAAGTAATGCATTTAATTCCTAAGTTTAAACACCCCTACCAATTTTTTCAGCATTTTTGCCCCAGAGTCATGGCAAAATTAATATCCCATCTTTATTTGTTGTTTAGAGGAAGTTATGCATTCAGTTGCATTCTACATTACCAAATAATCCACAATCATTTTAGTGAATAAATAAATTTTGTATGTCAATAAAAAAGTAGAAAATTGATATGTAGCATAAAGGTATCCCACAGCCCCAGAAGGATCTTCATAGACTTGATGAGTGGCTCCCTGCAGACCTCAAGATGTTCAACAAGAACAATTGCATAATCCTGTGCCTTAGTCAGGTCGATCCCCAGTTTCAATATAGACTGCAGGGTTAACATGCTGAGAACAGCCCTACATGGGGATGCTAGAGGCTGTAGAGTTGGACATGAGCTAGTAATGTCTGCTTGCAGCCCAGAAAGATGATCATAGATGCACATAGGTCCATAGGAACTGATGAGATGCATCCCAGAGTCCTGAGGGAATTGACTGAGGGCAGTGGCCAAGACACTCTCCATGATATTTGAAAGGCCATGGCAACCAGGTGAAGTCCCAGATGACTGAACAAAGGGAGATACTGTGCCAGGCAAGATCAACCCACCACAAGCATTATGCCATATCTACATATTTGGAAAAGTCCCCAGCTTGGTCTCCTAACTAGTCAAGAATACCAATGACTGCCAAATCTACATCTTCTCTGGATATCTAGTGATATGCACTGAAGGCAAAATGGTTTCTCTGTCTTCCAGGGGTTTTTGAATGAAGACTTTATTTCTGCATGTTTTCATTCCAAATACATTTTTGGCATGCATAAACACAGCCATAGTACTAAGGTCCAATATATTTTTCTGGCATTACTGGTCAAGTGTTCCTTCAATGTAATATTTTACTCATTCTGTTCATTGGCTTAACAAGTTGTGTGTTAAACACCTCCTAAAAGGAGAGGATGAGTATATATGTACCAGCAACATGCAAAAATATCTATCACCCCAAAATGGTAATATATTTATCAACATAGAGGAGGAAATGTAGGCTAGACCATTCAGTGGAAAGGCATGAATGGCAAAAAACACAGGTTGCTGTTGATGATAGAGTTATTTGTGAAAGTCTACCTAACTGTCTATAGACTTGCAAGTATTGCCAAACTGCACAACAAGCTCAATCATCACTTTTTTAACCTATCACATCTACATCTTTACCTTGGAATGATAGCTCACTCTTGTTCTTATCCATTGCAATTCCAGAAGTAATCTTTGAATGGATTGTTAAAGATCAGCTACCTAAACTCATGGTTTTTGTTGAAAAAAGTATAGCCACAGAACCTATGCAAATATCAAACTTGAGTATCAGATCCATCTCTTGGTGTGTTTACTGAATACTTTCTTGGGAACTGCACAAAGGCTTCAGAAGGAACAGCTAAAAATGTCTTTTTAGTCTTGCCATCTGCCGATCCCTCTCGCAGTCTAACTTAATTCCTGTGTGCCATTGGTATTGTATCTGGAGCACAGCTTATCACCTTAATGGGTAGCTCTTCTTTACTTCTTAGATCTAAGGCTGTACTCAGAACAAGCTTGTTGTGTGAAATGAACCCTTTCCTTAAGATCACAACTTTTACCAAGTTTGTGAGGAAAGCTCTCTGCACATCCCAGCAGTCTGTATGCACTGTATACCCATCCACAGCCAGGCTCCACCACAGGGGCCCTCAGAACTTCCCAGACTCATTCCTTGGTGAGGGATGGCAGCTCTTTGCAGGATCCAGGAAGACCTGCAGCAAATCAAGGGAAGATTCTTACTGTTAGAAGAGCATCATATTACGGCCAAATAACTTAGAACAAGCATTTTGTGGGCTAATAGCAAATTCTAGTACTAAAGTGCTCAGTTCCCAGTTTATTGCTTGCCTGAAGGCACACTGGCACAGGGGAACACGTCTGTGCCCAGCAGCTTCAGTTCAGCAGACAACAAGGGCAGAGGACATCATGCTAGCTTAAACTGTGAAATACAGTCTGGGGACAGCATAGACTTGCAGCCGTGCTGGTTTAAAAACATAACCCACTATCTCACCTATCAAACAAGCAGTAAACTGCTCATTTATAAGCTGTTCAGTTGCCACTGGAATAATGCAAACATTTGACCCAAAGAGGTATACTGCTTCACTTTGTAATTGTAGTCACATCTCAGAACACCTAAGGGACTGCTTTATCCTAAAGAACTAAATTGACCTAAAAAATATAAAGAAAGGGGATGTGAGAGTGGATCTTTATCTTACATGACATTATATTAGATTACACATATCTTGAATGAAATTTAGAGCCATTTTGGAGTTGAAATTTAGATAATACCATGTTCTAAGAAAATTGATACATGTATAAACGTTAGAAGTTAACCACGAAATAAAGCCATTTTCTGACTAAAGGAGTGGACAAACTTGGGTTCATGAGCTTAATTTCAATGCAACACCAAGTATGACTCAGATCAACCAACACTCTGATTCACAAAGAGAAGCAAACAGAAAAAAGAGCAGCGACAGCTGCCAAACCCCTGCTCACCATCAAAAGAGAAAAAGCAGCAAGTGTGTCTCTCCTGCACCCCTTTCCCCCCTGCAAGGCAGAAATGGCTTTATTATTGATATGTCGAGCTTCAACAGCTGCTGCGCCAGCATCTCAGCTTGGAGTACTTGAGAGAGAAGCAGGAGGGAGAGCCAGAGGGGAAACATAATCTCTGAAGCCACTTAATTTTCATTCATCTCACTGGAAAAAGAGCACTTATAGGAGTAATTTTAGTTTTCTGAACACCTTTCTACCTCTGCCTTCAAGCAGCCTTTCTTTTTTCCCCAAACACAAAGCAGTGTCTGACTCTTTCTGTTCAATTGTACTGCACCTACTTCACCTTTTAGTTCATACTTCTATAATAAAAAATAAAGTTCTGAGGAGAAGCAAAGCCCTACAGCAGCAAAGCTGTACAGAACAGTCACCAGCATGTAGTTCACCAAGCGATCAAAGTGCTATAAATACTTGAGAAATCTGAGTAGCTTATGTTTCTACCCAAGTTTGCCCTGTAGTTATGAGTCTAATTCAACTTCTTAGTTAAACAGCAGAGACCATGTTCTCTTATTTTTATTTTGGCTTTTAAGAATTTCATGAGATTTTATTAAGATACAGTTTCATCCACCAAAATATATTAATGACTATGCCAAAATCAAGACATTTGCAGTTCGTCACACAGGACTTAATTGTTGCCATACTTTCCCAGAGGATCCTTTTTTCCCTTTCGTTCTTTCCATCTGTTCACATGAGTGACTCATTCCCCCATCATCAAAGGAGCTCACATCTATACACATAAATCCAAAATTTTACCCAAACCATCATTTCTTCTAAACAGAAGAGCAGCAGTAGAAAGATGCAGCTTCCCCCATTTTGAAGCAGTTCTTTTATTTGCTATCACATGTTATTTCTGTGACTTCAAATTATAAACTATCCCTAGTCAGCAACCACCATAACCATCTATGTCTCAAACCATATTCCTGAAGTGGACGGTAGCTTTCACAATCACTCTGATTTTATTTGGTCTGACATTTTTGATGGCTGATGCGTTCAACTCACTGTTTGACACACCCATGAATTAACAATGGTTCTCTTTCACCCTTCCAAAATCTGTCCCTGGGAGAGACTATATATGTATTCTGGAGTCACTATCTCAAAAAATCAGCGCAATAACACACTTAAGAATAGTGCTGTCTAGCTGGGAATTTTTTTAATACAAAAGAAATACTAGTTTTCCTGAAGGAACAGTTTAACTGAAAAAGAATCAATTGTTACAAAGAGTTTACTATATTAAGGACTATATTTAAATTAATATACTATTCATATATAATATATGAAATGTAATAATTTAGAAAATGCATCTTAAGAAAGAATATATATGGCAAAATTCCTACAGCAGCTCCACCTCACTCAATGCAAGATAATTTTTTCTGCCAAAAGGCTGAGTTCTGTGACCATACTACAGATCACCCTTTAGAGACGGCAAAAGAATTATAGAAAGCAATGAATGGAGTTCCTAATCATGTGCTTCCCCAAAAGTTGGGGCATTTTATTTTTACAAATTATTTTGAAAATTTAAAAATCCTGCTACTCAAGAAGAAATTACTGTAAAATCAAAGAAAATCATGGATCATATTTCAGTGGATTAAGACACTGCGGCCAGGCTGACAAATCATTCTGAGATGAGACAAACAATGCTCACTGACTTCAAGGGAACTATATGTTCCAAAAACCTCTAAAACCAAACCTGTTATTTCTCAAGTAAAGACCTAATCCAGATGATTTGGGGCATTTGGACTCTGAAAGTAACTGGTCATATTCCAATAAACAGTCATTGTCTTGGCATAGGTAGATGTCACAACCTCAAATGTCATAGAATCATAGAATGGCTTCAATTGGAAGGACCCCTGTCCAACCAACTTGTCCAAACCACCTCCCATGGGCATGGACACCTGGATGGGGCTTTAATCATCTTGAAATCAGGTTGATCAAACCCACATCTAAACTGTTCTCAAACATTTCCAGGGATGGGACATCCACAACTTCTCTGAGCAATCTGTTCCAAAGTCTCACAACCATCATAACCAGTAAAGTACTTATTTCTTATGTTGAATTTAAGCCTACTCTCCTTCTGTTTAAAGTCATTCCTCCTTGTCCTATCTCTACATGCCCTTCTGTAAAAGCCCTCTTCAGCTCTCTTCTAGGCCCCTGTTAGGTTCTGAAGGGCTGTGTGTCCTCCCCACGGACTTCTCCTGTGACAGTGGTCACAAGGGTTGCAGGATGAAGAGAGAGGCGAGAATGTTGACCTCATGTTCAGAAGGCTTGATTTGTTATTTTATTTTATATATATATATATATATATATATATATATATATATATATATATATATATATATTACATTATGACTATACTAAAAAGAAATAGAAGGAAAGTTCTCAGAAGGCTAGCTAAGCTAAGAATAGAAAAGAATGAATAACAAAGGTCTGTGTCTCGGCAGAGATCGAGACCCAGCTCTGCCGTGAGCGGTCAGTAAATCCCAACATCCACAGGAGACCAATCACGGATCCACCTGTTGCATTCCACAGCAGCAGATAACCATTGTTTACACTGTGTTGCTGAGGCCACAGCTTCTCAGAAGGGAGAAAAATCCTAAAGAAAGGATTTTTCACAAAAAATGTCTGTGACATTCTCCAGGCTGGAAACCCTAACTTACTCAACCTGAGTGAGTTCCACTCTCCACGTGGAGAGGTGCTCCAGCACTGCTCATCTTAGTGACCTTTCTCTGGACTCACTCCAGCAGGATGATGTCTTTCCTGCCCTGGGAACGCAGCAGAGCAGGGGTGCAAAATCTCCTTCCCTGCTGGCCACACTGCTTTGGATGCAGCCCTGTCATGTTTGGCTTTCTGGGATGGGAGCACATATTGCAGGTCTGTGTCCAGCCTCCCCAATGCCAAACATCCAAAAGTCCACTGATCCATTCTCCACTCAGTCTGCACCCCATGACCTTCCTATGGCCCCAGCCCTCCAGGCTGTCATGGTTGCTCTGGATGCCATCCTTTCCCTCCAGCATGTCACCTGCACAATTCAACTGGATGTCACCTGCAAACCTTCCAAGGCTGCCCTCAGCTTCTCTGTCCATGCCACTGACAAAGGTGTTCAGCAGCACTGATTGCCACCAGCTCCTGAGGAATATCACTTTCCATCAGACTTTGAATACCGAATTGTCAAGATTACAAATATTAAAATCTAGAATTCTTTTCTTTTTACTTTGTAATTAAGTTTTCTAAAACAGTTTTGTTACAATTCTGTATGTGTGGCAGCATTAATACTAAAATTTTCTCTCAAATTGTTTCAACTGAAACAATCTTTAAACATTTTTATACCAAATTAATCACGTACCTCAACTCAAATTAAACCATTGCATAGCAAAAATATAGAAAACTGATAGTTTTATACAAAGTATGCCACACTGGGCAACGTATTGCATTATCACTAAATATGAACAGCCCAGGTCCCACAGGTTTAATGTCAGGTGAAGCACTGAGTCTGGAATAGAGGCACATAAATGTGTACAAGAAACATACCATGCCCCCTTCTGCGCTACATGGAAAATCTGCAATTCTCTAACTTCTGTCTCCTTTTGCCTTTTGTAAAGTTTCCTTGCCAGATGCCCAACCTGTCTGACAACATCCTGACAAGTCTGCTGGACAGTGTACTTCCAACAAGGAATCCAGACACAATTTTCTTTCTTAGCTCATTTTAATACATGGCTTTTAAAAGATAAACTTGAGCCAGAGAATATATTTAAAGTAACATCTGCCTAAATACTTGCAACAGATACTTAATACATGGTTAGGAGATATTTTCTAGCCACAGTGTATTTATATAAATGTATAATTTATATTACAATTTATAATTACTTATAATTTATATAACCAATTTGACCTCTCTGCAAACTAAAGGTAACATTAATGAATAAAGAAGCAGAATTTATTCTTAAGACCTCTTCAAAATTGAAAAACCAAGGGTTAGATCAAGAACAAGGATCAGTCATAACGCAGAGAAGAAGATAGTTTATTTCATTTACTGGAAAAAGAGTAAAAAAAAGTGAATAAATAGATTTGTTACCCAGAAAAGAGGCAAAATGAAAGAGGAAAAGCTCCCCACCTCAGTAATAACAAACTGTGTTCTCCACCTGTCTTGTAGAATATATGCATCAGTAAATATCAATATTAAAATTCAAACAAATGAAATTTTCCAGATATCATTTTTTTAGTTTTTTCTCAGTTCTAAGCAAATTTGCAATTTTATACATGCATTGTGTACAAGTTTATAAATCAGAGCCTGATCCTTAGAGCTGAGACCTGATCCACGGAGTTGTGGGCAAAGCAAGGTATAAGGGGTCCCATGTAAAAGACACAAAAGTCTTAAACATATTATTTCACAGACTTTTCTACTAACACAAAAACACAGCAACACAGAAGTCGTGTGAACCATTGTACCTGCAGTATACCATATTATTTATATGTTTGTTTATTTATTTATGTATACTTTTATTTATATTTATATATAATTTATATATATATTTATATACATATAATTTATATCTCTAAATTTATATATACATAAAATTTATATATATATATATGCACATATATATGTTGTCCAGTTGTGCTAGGTGTTCCATGTGTTCTGAAATCTAATTCCATTGGTGACAAGAGGTGAGAAAGGGTGAGAATAAAGTAGAGATCTGAGGCAAGGTAGTGTTTGCCTTGTGGTAAGAATTAAATATATAAATAAATATATAAATCCTATTCATTCATTCATTCATTCATTTTATATATATTTATATGTTTATATACATATAAAGAATTTTATATCTATAAAATGAACCAATTTTGTCCCACATTGAAATTCAAGAAAGAAAACGAAGATATTAAAAGATGATCAACATTCATTTAATAAGTTTTAATGAACAACTGTAAAAACACCCTTTAGAAAATCTAATGCATGGACTAAATCATTGGAGAATTGTCTTCTTTATTACAGTATTAAATAATATATCAAGATTAGGTACTTTTCCTCAGGTAATGATTTAGGATATTTTAATGGATTATTTACCTTGAGAAAAAAAAAAACTAATTTATTCTGTGAATAAAATCAGAAGAGATTAAAAATGTTGAAGCAATAATTTTACAGTTTTAAAGCAATTATGTTTACCCTGATAAATTGCATTCATTTTTGGTAGTTTACTCTTCTGAAAGAGATCTCTTATTTGGAAAACTGAGACCCCTAAGGAAACAATATTTGTTTTCATGTACCCATCTAGTGAGTTGAATATTCACTTTTGCAAAACACTTTCTTTCAGTCACCTAGCCTAATAGCCAGTTCTATTGGGTTTTTTATTATCAGGAGCTTAAAACTAAATAATATAGAGAGTTAAGTGTACAAAAGCAAATATTGACTATGTGATAACCATAAATAAAATGCTATTTAGTCAGAGACACACAAATACTCATAACTTGCTTTATACTTTTTCACCTGGACTTCAAAAAACATCCAAAAAAACCCACAAAGCTGTCTGTGACGATTATTTTTTTTTTTCCTTACCCACTTATATAAATTAAAGGACTTTCCTTAATGGACAAAACCAGCCCACGGGACATCATCATCCCTATGCAGCTCTGGAATAAAGCAAGAGCTCAAGCATAGAGCAAGTTGCCAGAGGGTGATTCAGGATCATATCAAAGCATTCAACTTGCATTTATCTGCAGAACCTTAGGATCATGGCCTGACCTTAACAAGCTCCTAAAAGCCATCAGGAGTCTTCTCTCTTCATAGAGAGGAAAGCCACAGGTTTTCTATTTGAAAGCATTCCCATGTTCTCCACTCCCCTACATGAAGAACCCCAAACCTTGGAGTAACATTACTGTCACAAGTCTTTCCAAGGTACTAAGCAGCTATCCTTGGACATAATTCTGGAAGAAATTTTCTTCCTCTCCTGGTTTAACTATAGAATCATAATGTCATTGATACACATGTACAATGCTACTCCTTTTATCATTAAAAGTACAGAATGTTGGTTATTTCATTAAATGTCTTCATACATGACAGGACTACAACAAGTATATTATCTCCATAGAGTGTATATTCTTGATCAAAACCAAATATTTTAAAAACAAATCATTAGCATCTTACACTGAAAAAGAAGGATTATTTAAATTATTTCTTAATAGAAAGTTGCAATTTTATTCATAAAAGTGTTTCACATGTGTTGTCCAAGGCTGCATCTCACTGAGATTCAATTTGGTTCTATCTTGCTGACCTGTATTTTTCTATACCTGGAAGAACACATGTGAACCTTCTGATTTAAATGATGAATTTTACCCACAGTATATGACAAAATGTGAATTAACAAATATGGGTCAAACCACAACTTTTAAAAAGTTAGCTAGTTGGACTATAACTTTTACTGAAAAAACTTGAGACCATTTCTACAAGGTACCTGCCAAATAATTCTTACTGTTGTTAAACTTGACTCTCGACTTGCTTTTTTTTTTAAATGTATTTTTAATTTGTTATTCTGGTATCAGGTAGATCATGACTTAACCATATGTCACAACAAAATCTAAGTTATTTAAATTTGTCTTTAAATCAGAGCTGCTTTTCCTAGTACTCCGATAATTTGTGGAGATATCAGAGAGAGGCCATCCCTTGGCTAGCTACCTATCAGTCATTGGTATAACTTTGTTTATGACTCTTGAGATTTTATCTCTCTTCATGGACTCCTTTGTAACTCCCTACCTCTCCTTTGTAGCTCCTACCGCAGTCCACATTTGTAGCTGACAGAGGCTGCATATTGTTCCTCTAAGACATTCATAATAATCTCACACCAAACCACACGGCCCTTGCTGATATCTTTCCCGCTTACTGAGTTGTCTTTTCACAAGAAAAATTTTCTCTTGAATGAGTATCCTATTTTTTCCTCCAGTTTCAACAATCAAGCTGATCTGTCAATTATTCTTTAAGTTAATATCAGTGGGATTTTTTCCCAACAGACACTTGTTAAAAACACTTCTCTGTTTTCCAGCAGATTACGGTGTCACAAGAAACACAACTGAGAAGACAGATTCTGATCCATCTTCAATTCAAATTAAACAGTGAAAATGATCACAAATTGATGGGGAGGAGATGGTAGAAATTTTAATTTCTTAATGAAATTGTTCCTGAAGGAATTTGCTATTTCTGTGTTAAAATTAGAAGCTGAATTCCACTATAGTGAATGTATCCAGGTAGTATACAATAATTTATCATTGACAGAAGACATTGTTGAAAATGCTATACAGAAAGCCCTGAGCAAATAAAGGTAGCTGGTAAAGCTTAAATGAAATAAGAATCTCATTTTTGGAAAGGCACAATAGATGGACAGGCATTCAGGCACAAAATCCAACACTTCGTAGATCTACTCTTCCAACCTATTCTAAAAATAAAAATAAACTGACATGCAGACACAGTACAAAATATTTTGAAAGATAATTTTTCATTTATGAATATGTTAAAAAATCTGCTCTGTGAGTTCTTTAGTTTTTTATTTAATGGTGGCCACAAGTGCATTAATAGCCATTAGACAAGAAAAAAACCTCTGCATATTCATCACATGACAACATTCTCATTATATGATTATAATTCTTTTAATACAGTAAAAATATTTTAGAATTTATGAAATGGCTTCCTAATATCAATTCCCCCTAGAAATTTTTGTTCTAGTCTTCAAAAAGATTTTCATAGATCTTCACGGCAATAGTTATGCCAAAATATAAGTAAAACTGACTAAATTTTATCTTGAACTGCAGTATTGCAGCTCAGGCCATAGGCTCATGAGCTTTTTAAACCAGCACGTGGCACCTCCTGCTTCTGTCACTCATTCCCACTTCTTTTCCTTACACACCCATTTTTGTGACTAGATACTTAACTGATAGAGGTGAAAATTCTTCTTTTTTCTTTTTCATATGTAGCTGAATGCAAAAGGATAAGAAAAGTCAAAAAAATAAAGTCCAGAGCAGAACTGTCCTGTGTTACATATTGATCCAGATTTTACAGAAAATTTCAGTATATTCTCCTAAACATACTAATTGCTTTCTTTAAATTATTTAAAAAACAGAAAGCTTAAAACACAATGTGCAAAAATTTAAAGATAAGGGTGTAAATGAATTTTAGATTCCCAATAGTATTCAAGTTAAATAAAAACATTCCTGATGCCTCTCAGGTTTCTGGACCATGCTGGTTCTCAGTATGTATGTATCTAAACTAACAGACCAATTTAAAACCCACTGCTTCACTCTAATGAGTTTTAACACAAGAAAAATTTCCTATTTATCATATTACATCTAAGGGTATCCTATTTCGCAGTTAATGTTCTTAACTGATACAAAATCTATATAACATGTATATAAAATTTATAAATATAACTTTTTAAAGTACATTTTAGCCCTCAGCAAAATAACTATCAAAATCTATATGTTTTTAAATGTGATTCTTACAGGAAATAGGGGAACAAATTACTAACTGTTCTGTATATGTGAACATGAAAAGCCATTATTTTAATCCATTAGCACACTTTACCTGTTAATTAAACCATAAATTACATTGCCATTTTGACTTAATTTGTTGATCTTATAAGTGATGAAAATTTTTCTTCATAAAATTTTCTTTCCATCCACAGAAATAACTTCATTCTTTATCATATTTGGGCCAGAAAGGCCTTGTCCAGGATCAGCTGGAAATTATATTAACTGATTCAAGTCAATTAACAGCGATGGGGGCCTAAGAATAATTCCAAATATTTTCTTTAACTTAACATAGAACTGTGATGTACCTGTTTGGAGGAGCATGAGAATACCACATAGGCTCTTCTGGGGATTTAGTAAACTTAACGTTAAAAAAAACAGATTAAAATGCACTTTATCCTATATTAAGTACAATTGCTGTGAGCAAAAATTTTCAGGGGAATGCCAAATCTAAGCTACAATAGATAGTACTTACCGAGGAAACTCAACAATCTCACTTTCAATGGTTACTTGTCTTTTCATAACAGTAAGGATAACAAAAAATTTCTAATGTTTTTCATGTTGTTAATTCTCAGATGTATTAATGTGTATTTTTTTTTTTTTTTTATTTGCTGCTGTGCTGGTAACTTTTCTTCCTTCCTTATTTCTGTCCACTCAATGAACTCATATATCCAAGTTAAAAGAGAGGACTATTTCATATCAAGGCTTGCAGGGGAAAACAATGGTGATATACTGTCTCCATCTTATTTGGAATATTTTAAGGTTACCCAAAATGTGCAGTTGAAACACAGAGAGTCACATAGAGTCCTGCAGAAAATCAGAGGCATTTTTTTGCCAATAGTGAGTCCATCATCTTCACATGTAATTTAGGGGGATCAGTCATATTCCTCTGGAGGTAAGAAATATTGTCTTGGACAGTCTTGGGTTTGTGAGAGACATTACACTCCTCGTGAGAAACATCCTCTATATACAATATAGTTATAAATGTTAGAAGGTTAATATGGTCTTGAAATCCAGAACACACCTTATGTCTTTTACCAAGTTTATCAAAACACTCTTCAGTTTTATCAAGCTGGTCCAACAAACCGGAACAAGAGGACTTGCCACTGGTCTTTCAAATACCAGTAGAAAAAAATAGACACGGCCAACTTACAAAAGTACTTTTATCTACAAAAGTGCACCATGGAAGACAGGTTTGACACAGAGTTACTGCAGACATCAGTCAGTTTAACAATTAAGGCAGTCAAGGCTGTATTCTGCCTAATTAGGCTTCACAATAAAATATACACTGACTAAAAGTCAGTCTCTTTGAGTTATCTGAAGTCAGACACCTAAGTACACAGGTTCTAGTCTTTTTGAAAATCTCTCTGTGCATAGTCTTCCAGAAATAAAGATGATTTTTTTTTTTACTTTCCATGCAGTCTGACGCTACACATAGTAGTTAGGAAGTTACTTGCTAGTGCTGGTGTAGAAATACTGTTAATCATTTAGTTACTAGGTCTTCATTTTCCAGGCTGTCCACATTTTTCAAATACCTAATGATTAGTCCTTGGGCCCCGGGAACAAGATATACTCACAGAGGGGGAATGAAATCCCAAAACCACTGTAGAATCCTTAGAGATTCTACCTGCTGACGTGAGGGAACTGCAGGGTAAAGTGCTTTCTTCCAGCCTAGTCTGCTTCTAGTGAATTTTGGCTACTTATAAAGGAGAGAGGGAGAAAGACAAGAGGTACAAAAGAGAAGGAGAAGGCAGGGAGTAGAGCAAGCATTTGGGTTTGTTCTGAAAAATGCTTCTGCTTGCTGTCACAGCAAAACCATATATACACTAGAGACACCAGAAGTCTTATGTTCAAATGAAAATAGTAGCAGAATATAATATATTTGGTGAAGGATTTGAATTCCTGGAAACAGCTCAAAAATTTTATTTGATCTCTCTTGCAAAAATGTTTTAAGATCATGCTGGACATAATATGTTTAGGCAAAAGAAAACCTACATTAGGCAACGAAATCTTTACTCTAAATACACATATGTGTGCCTTCCTACTAAAGAACTTGGCCAGGTAAAATTCCAGCTCCTCCACAAAGCCTTTTAATCTTAAAATAATAAAAAACCTGAATAGTTCACGTATTTCCACAATCCTAAATTAGAAATTTTTTTGTATGCAATTGTAGCAATGACTTACAGAAGATCAGGAAAAAATCCTGATCCCTTGCTTTTCCCATATGATTTTCCCATGAACTTCCTGGGCCCTGAGGTCAGGCCTCTCATTCCCTGGATCCTCTTTTGCCCATTATGTGTGTGTGTGACACATTGGCCAGCCAGTGAGCCAGGAGTGATGACAAATTGTGGAGGGTGGCTTAGCAGGCCCTGCTGCCATCTCCCTTTGGATGAATGCCATTCACTCCCAGAGATTTCTGAGTGTGTAAACAGCCCAGCACGTCACTCCCTGCCTCCTCCTGGGTTACAGAGGGTCTTGTCTGCTCCCAGGCCCTGTCTGCCAACAAAGAGGACTGGCTGCCCTCATGACAACCATTCCTACTGCTGAAGATTGAGGCAAAGAAAGCATTAAGTGCTTCAGCCTTTCCCTCTTCCTTGTGACAATGTTCTCTTCTGCATCCAGCAAAGGATGGAGATTTTTCTTGGTCCTCCTTTTGTTGTTATTCTATTTATAAAAGCATCTTTTATTACCTTTCATTATCAGTGGACAAATTGAGTTCTCTTTCCATGACCGAACAATATCCTTATACTATTCCTGAGCTGACTGCACTTGTTGCAAAGTTCTGTCATGGTTTAGGAATGGTACTCCCCAATTCAGTGTTCCCATGAAAACACCCCAGACCACTGGCCACTGGCTCACCCTTCCCCTCCCCTTGTGGTGGGATGGAAACAAGATCTGGAGGCACAAAGAGGTAAAGATCACAGGCTGAAATAGCAGTTTACGGGGAACAGCAATGAAATAATAACAGTGACAACAACACTAAAACCAAAGTGTATGAGACAGGCAAACAATTCAATGAGTGTGCTCATTGTGTGGAATCTGGTGCCACCCAACTGCATGTACTGGCAAGCCAGAAGAAAGGCTTGACACCCCTGAACATGATGTGAGGGGGTACAGAATAGCCTCTGGTTCCTGGCCTTGCCCCTCCCAGCTGCTGCAAAAGTTAACCCTATTCTGGACAGAGCCAGGACAAGGTCAAAAATTCTCTTTTTTTTCCCTCCTGAGTTTGTGTGAAAGTTCCCAGTTCATCCAGGCCAGCCTTCTTCCCCAGTGGAACCTCTTTTGGAACATGGAGACAGCCTGTTCCTCTGTCAGTAGGATTTCCTTCTCAATGTCAGCCTTTCTGGACCCCTCTGTTATCAAAGACTCTTTCTGAGAAGACTGTCTGAACCAATGTCCTGAATGGGACAGTCCACACTCCTCAAATCCTAGGTAGACCCCTTTTCTTACTTCATCAAGAAAACTCTATCAATTCATTATATTTACTAATAAAAATGTCATTTGAATCCAAACCACTTAAAAACTTTCTACTGCATGATTTTGTTTTCAAGATTCAGCTTAGCATTTCAGCAAACAGATCAGTGATAAATGAGATCCTCAAATGGCAAGAAATTCAACTGCCTATTTCCCATAAAAAATACAAAACCTCCAAACTGAGTGTAAGAAGTCCAGAAATTGGAAAAGAACAAAATATTAAGGGGCAGAAGTCTAGCTCAAAAGTCCATTACTCAGAAAGAAGAGCATAACTGTAAAAAAACACATAAAAACATTATGATATTTATTAATAACTCTGAGAGCAATGCTGTTTTATTTAGATGACTGTTAAAAGTACTTCCACAAGGCAGCCATGTCCAATCAATGGTTTAGTTTGCTTCTATATTAAATGAGTCAGCAGCTAATATTGTTGATATACTGAGGTCCCTTTCCTGAGAGAAAGTTATGAGAAAAATTGCTTAGCTTGTATTATAAACACTTTTATCATTGTTGGATATTTTCATTAAGAGAAGGAAAGGTTTTGTTCTGGATGGGAAGGTTTAGAAAGCTGTGTGTGCATTTCAGAATGGGGAAAATTATGCATAAGGGCCTTAAAAATATATCAGTTAAGCAGCAGTACTATTGGAAAAATATTTCCTCTTGAAGTTTGAGAGTTATTAGTACAATAATTTTTGTAGCACCAAAATAATCTGCACGGCATTATACATTTATTAGAGGTCTCTGGGTTTTATACCCACAGATACACAAAAGCATCAAGACAAGAGCAGCACAAGCCCCAGTGCTCCTGCACTGATCTTACCCTTTCAAAGCCCCACTGCTGATGGTCAGTGATGATCTGCTGTTTTGCAGACACTGCTAGATGCTTACCATGGTTAATTGGGTAGTCCAAGCTCAGACCATTTTTGGGTGCCCAAACTCCTCTGACGTGAAGCCAGGCACTGCCTATGAATCATATTCATCTGTACAGAGCTTGGAGTCTAAAACAAAATACATTTTTAAATACCCTTAGTTTCCATCCCAGCAAAAAAAAAAAAAGTTATACAGAAAGCATTTTAGCTGGTTTCATCTTCTCAGTAACATCTTTTCAAAAGAAAGAGATGGAAAATGAGAGCAATTAATTAATTAATTTTAATATATAAGGGACACAAAACCTCACATTCTTTCACGTAGATTGGCCAGAAACATGTGTCTATGGAATGGGCTTGTACAAAAATTCATGCATTTATTTTCTGTAACAGAGACAAGTGAATCTACCAGTGACTGAACACAGGCGTCCAAATCACACAGAAATGATAAGTTTTACTGAAAACAGCTAAGCACCTATTAAAAAAGGGAAAGCAATTTAAGAAGAGGTTATTAGGGTGCAGAGCCTATCCCTCAGATGACATGTGCATAGCACAGCAGTACATTTTCCTGTCAAGTGTCTCATGCATGTATTTATCCTTGCCATAACCACAGAAAGTCTCCCTTCTCACCGACAGAGTGCCCTCACTTACAGCAAACTACCACACAGGAGCTAAGCAAAGATTGCAACACCACCTGCTGCCTTTTAGGACCTGTTCTTCAGGGCACTGGGAACCAGAAGGGAAGAAGGAGAGGTGTTCAGAGTGTTAAGGTTTACAAACACATAATCATGGAGGGATTATATGTGGTGCTTTTTATTAAGAGCTCTGGGTGCCAGGGGTATATTCAACCCAAATCTGACTCCGACCATACATCCGAGATGATCATCTTTTTATACTCTATCGTTATATAACTTTCATGTTAGTTATTAAACTTATATTGTTCTGTTGTATACATAGATTTAGCCCCCCTCTGAATTTCCAACATAGTTCCTCATTATTCTTCTTATGGTTATATAATAATTACATTTAATAACTAAACAATCATCACATCTAACAATTATATAATTTATCATACTGCTTACGCCGGTGCAGTTGATCTGGGAAAATACAAAGCTTAACATTTTAGATTCTATCTTTGACTTTTTCCAGGGCTCCACTATCAAGAGGAGGGCCAAGTTTTAGTCAAACAAGTTGCCAGACTTTTGGCTGCTTTGCCAATAACAGAAGAGAGGCTGACTATGGGGATTTCAGAGCTTGGTGATGTTTTCTGTAAAGGATCATCTCCTGTAGGTCATTTTCCACTTACCACCACTTCATTTACTTGTTCAGTTTTCAGTCCTTATACCGGAAGAATAAAATTTAAAAAAAAAAAAAATTGAAGGGCAAATAATTAGCCCTAGCAATAAGAGTATAGCTTGAAGATGTAAGTTAATGGAAAGTTATTAGTGTTGAAGTGTAAAGTACTATCACTTGATTGCTACAAAAATAGATGAAATTAAACAAAGAGTTAGCAAAATAATTCATTTAGCCATTCAGAGCTGACCTTGTGCTACAGAAATAATTGCAATTAATCCCACAGTCATGGAATAATAATTTAAATAAAAATTATTTTAACATTGACAGAAGGAAACTTGACATATGCAGCAAGTCAAGAGTCAATGTCAGCTACAACCATGAATAGAACTGCAATCTTCCCTCAAGTATTTGTCTAGGAAAGGAGAAACCACAGAGCCATAATAGAACTTCAGTAATTTTCAAAGATTGGATTTATCCCAGCTGTGTGTTCCAGGTGTATGGGTTTACTCTGCTAGGATTGCACTCATCTATTTGGTCACTCCTGTGAGGAAAACCTCTTGGTGCTGAGGCTGTATAAATGAATTTTGGCAATACTAAATTAGTGATGGCAACGGAAAGCTTAATTACTCGGGTAGCTGATGCACTGAAACACTGGAAATCAAATTATTGTTAGTTTTGTGCTTGACCTTCTAAAATTTCTGGAAAAACAAAAACTTTTGCCTAACTATGATCTAGCCAGTAAAAGTAATACATGTAATTCAGCACTATTATAAGGTGAGATCCGCCAATATTCTTACCATATGAATAGCATTCTTCTCAAAGAAAGAAGGATTAGGTTTTAGAAAGAATAGATAAAAAGTTAAGAAGGAAGGCCAAGCAATGCATAGTTGTCCTTTGCTGAATATTCTGGAGAAAATTTATATCAATAGCATGATTTAACACTGATATTCTGCCATTTTAACTCTCAAAATGATCAGAAGTCTTCCAGCAGGGACTTTTAATAAATATTCAGACATTCCTGCCTCTCCTCACACAAGGTTATACATTTAAATTTGATTTATATTTATTGTACATCCAGTGTCATATTAATGTGCAGAAAAACTGCCATGTGGTAAACTGACTTTGACACAGTTGAACTTAGCATAACGATACTTTCATCACTAAAGATGCATTCTCACCCTTTCCACTTCAAAAACATGCCATTAAAGCCTTAGGTTTTACGTGAGTACTTATTTCTACAAGGAAATAAGAACAGACCGTAATGACTGCTACCAGCTAAACTGAATTTCTGTGCCAGAGAACTCAAAGCTTATAGAAATCTCTAAGGACATGTGCAGGCTGATACTTCATATAAGTCCCAACCTGAAGCCAGAGTAAGTTGCATAATTTAATATTGTACCTGCTACTTTTTCTCAGCCATCATGCACCCACATCCCAGCAAACATTCTACCAAACCCCAGGACACTTTAATCTAGGTTACAGGCTGGATTTGGGCAGCAATCAAATATTGCAAGACATGAGAGATTTTCAGCCTTCTGAGGTTTAGAGAGTGTAGTTTTGGTTCATATCGTTCAGGAAGGACAGTGCAAAATGCAGCAACGCTAAAAGCATGTGGAAATAAACATTCTGATGGAAATGGCTGGATTCCAGATGGCACAGCATTAGGATAAGCCTCACATTTATTATGTACATGAGTTATCTACTGCACAAAAAATTCACGTGACAGACGTTCTTCTTGATTGCTTTTGTTATTTTTCTGTAGTACAATTTCTACATTACAGAATTAATGCAAAATACACTTGCAGTGCATTTTTATCTAGGTTGTATTGCTTCCTTATTGCACATGCTCCTTTCCAAAATCTGAGTTTTAAAATGGGAGGCATTGTTTAGTGTGAGAGGTCCTTGACATAAAAAAATCAATCTGAGATACAGTTTTACATCCATTTTATCAGTTTCCCTCAGTTCTCAGAAATCTGTGCCTTGCATAGGTATTGGAGCTTAGAAAGCTGCCTAAAGCTAAAGCATTTCAGGGGGAATAGATGTTAATTTTAATGAAAGAATAAGAGAGCACATAGTCATAAATCTAGTAAAACCACCTCTGTTGTAGATAAACTTTTTTCAAGATACATAGTCTTGTTCACAAAGCAAATTCTGACAAAGACATTCTTCTACACTACTTTCAAAGATGTGTTTGAGAACAAAAACATTGCTTGGTTAAGTGAATGAACCCTTAGTGGAATTTAGAAAGTTTTACAAGAGACAGGCTGCATGCAGCAAAAGAGCACCTGCATGATTGTGTCTTTTATGCAAACATACAAATTTAATGAGGCCATAATCCCATTGCACACATAATTCTTCTAAAAACTCATTTTAGCTAGTACTCACACACCATCCATTTGAATTGGGCTCTTGATATCCTGGCCAAAAACCTGATTTTGCCATATAATTCTATAACTTCAAAGAAAATTAGGCCTACTAAGAGACAATCTTCACACCAGAGATTTTGTAATATAACTAATGCAGGGCAGCAACACCATGAAACAAGAGAAAATTAATTACCTCTAAAGAGCAGCAGAGCTGACACTGAAACCCAAGCCTTCTGAGCACTCTCACCTTTGGACTTACCCACTGGACTGTCTAAAAAAGTTTTAAGTACTAGGTCTTCCAATATTAAAGTGGTACAATACAAGAGAAAACCTTTTAAAATTACAATGATAAGGCATTAATAAGTATTGCAGTTTTCCAAGCCATTAGTCAGGTGAGGGCTCAATATGAGTGTTCAGCAAGCTCCGTTTATTGAAGAGAGCATCAGACACTTATACAGCAAATAATAAGCAATAAATATGAATATTCTGTAAGCCAAGTGATCTATTGGTTAAACTATACCATCAACTCTTCCTCATTCCTTTGGGCCTACGTTCTCTATTTCCCACATCTCTCTGTCCACTTTGTTATCATACCCAGCTAGGCCCAAGGACATGCTATCTTGCAGGTGCAGGTTTGGAATTAGCCACGGCCTTGTACTTTTCCAGTCTCTAGTCAGCTAAATTCCCAACAAATAAGACCCTATATATCTCTGCAATTTTAGGTATTTCAATACTTCCTTACAATGTTTTGTCTAGGCAAATAAAAATTATGCCACAAATTGTCACAAGGGGATTTTATTGAGTGGGGGTTTTATTTTGGAGGGGATTTTTTGAGAATTTTTTCTTGGAGCTAGTATCACTGTTATAAATAGATAAAACTTTAGTGAGATAGGCAGGATTTTCACTTTTTAAATGAGAGGTAAAGTACAACTAGATGTAACTCCACAGAATTAAAAAGGATTCTTATCATATAAACTGTGAGTGACATGTTCTCTTACAAATCCATAAAACTCACGCACCTACTGATGCATTTATCATTCGGACAGAGGAGCCCTCTTCTCTTCACCGGTGAGACCCTAAATGAAGTATTTGTCTCTGGAGCCCTCAGCACAGGGAATACACAGACCTGTTGCAGCAGGCCCAGAGGGGTGAAACACCTCTGTGTAAAAGTCAAGAAAGCTGGGATTGGCCAGCCTTCTCATGAGGGGGTGAGAAGGTTCCAGGGAGATCTTATTGTGACCTTTCATGCTTATAGAGGGCTCAAAAGAAGGATGGGGAGAAAGCTTTTAGGACCTATGGTGATAGGACAAGGGGTGATAGTTTTGAACTAAAGGAGAGTAGATGCAGACTGTATATAAGGAATTGGGTTTTTTACCATGAGGATAGTGAAATACTGGCACAGGTTGCCCAGAGAGGTGGCGGATGCCCCATCCCTGGAAATATTCAAGGCCAGGTTGGACAGGGCTTTAAGCAACCTGGTCAAGCCGAAGATGTTCCTGCTCATTGCAAGGGAGTTGGACTAGATATCTAAAGAGCCCTTACAATTCAAACCATTTTATGGTTCAAAAATTTGGAGCTGCCATGAACCAACAGAAAAAAAGTATCTGTGAACAAAAAATAGATATTGGTACATATTCTGTGTGAGCCTTTCTGTCTTCTGCCTACTGAGAATTTATATATCGTCATGTGTCCTTAATTCCTTTTATTTAGAAAAAAACACGTTTCAGAATTACAATCAGTCTAAGGCTTCATGTATATGTACTGTAATTTAAGTCATGTCAGTTTGATTTATGTTTTTATGTCTCACTGATGTCAACTTGATTTATGTTTTTATACTTAGCTGATGCTTTAAGTATTTCTTTAATGTAATGGCTCTGAGCAGCAGAAAAGGCTCCCACTTAAAAGTTGCATTTTATTTCCTAAGCAGTTGTAAACAAGTAAGTGAGATAGTAGCTTGCAGTCTATGTCATAGCTGTACACTGGGCTCAATAAAGGGATGATTCAACACTTTACTACCCTGCTGATGAGCCCCAAAATATTTATACAAAATTTTTTTGAGAGATTCATAAGCATTGTATGCAGGAATTGAGGTGGCATATCTATTTTTTTTAATTCACTGGTCAGCAAAATAAGAATGAAAATAATTTTTTGTAGTTCATATGGTCTAACTTTGACTGCCCTCTTAGGAGGTATTAATGACATTCTCCTATCACGCTGACCATTGCATGGATAAACAAAATCAGTACTTTCATCACTCTCTTAAACCTAAGCATGATAGGAAGCAAGAAAAATTTGATAGAGGTCATGTCTTGCCAGGATGAGGATTCTCATATAGTATGTTCACATTATAGTCTTAAAAAATATATGTTCTGGTCCTGTAGACATTCTCTGTGTTGAATTCAGGCACATCTTATGATTAGGATATCTTTTACACCACCTCCTAATCAATTTTGAGCTCCGAAGAAAGAAAAATATTTTTAATCCTTCATATTAGGTGAGGGAAGAAAGTAGGATTATACCAATGCCAATATTAATTGGCATCAGATATTCTGTCTCATTCAACATCTATGCTCCTTGTCCCTTTATTATAATCATTCTCAGTAGTTTCATTTCACTGCTTTCCAGAAACTTTAGAATACGTATTTATGTGGATTACATTGTCGCAGAAAAAAATTTAATTCTTTCAAGAATTCATTTGCCTTCTTTTTCACTTGAGTGTTTGACATTATAAATGCCATGTAATATTTTCATGGGGTTATTTTGCTTGTTTCAGAGTTCACTAAGGAAAGACAAGAAGAAAGAGATAAAATATTCAAGTTCTTTCCTCACTTTCTGGACTAAAAATGTACTTCATCATTAATATCTCCCTTACCCACAATCATTTGTTTTACTTCAAATTCAGGAGAAAGTCCTGCCTATGTTTTCTTGAATAAAATGGTTTTGAAATGGGCTGGGACAGTTTACAGTCATCTCACAATTCTCTTCCCTGACAGGCATAAACTGAAGTTTATTTCTTTCGATAGTCTGTTTTTTGTTTTTCATCTCCTAGGCTTCTTTTGTCTCCTACCCTTGTGCTCATTGGAGGATAATTCCATTCCCTCTTTTCCTGGACTGCATAATACCAAAATCTGGTTGTGAAATAGTGAGCCAAAAAATGAGGTCTGTTTATGATTCTGTGTTGCTGTTCCCACAAACAGGCACAAAACCCTACTATATATCTATAATCTGCTCACTCGCTCCTTGCAGTGTTTTCCTATTTATTTGAAAAGAGGAAGACAACTTTTCACATTCATCATGAGCACATGCCAAGAATTCAGCAGAACAAATAACATGCTTCACTGACTCAGCATTGGCTGTTGAACTAGAAAAACCCCAAGAGCATCCTCAAGCCAGAATTAAGGTTTGTAGTTAGTGTGACATACACTCCTTTTTTTTCTGTTTGGTACTGTTAAGGAATTTTGAGCATACAGAATTAAACTGAAGAGAGAACACTTTATTGTGATGCATACCCCAAGGAAAAAAAAATTATGTTATCATTGTTATCAATTTTACAAAACCAAGCAGGTCCTGGTATCAAAACAGGTCAGTTGACACTGAATAAAGGGAAATGATGCAGGATTATGAGTCTGCTGTCAGACAAGCAGGACAAGACATAGCAGGTCTGCATGTCCATACTGCTCACAATTTAAGAACAGTATATTTTAAAACTGTGGAAAGATCTATTGAGGACTTTGGTTTTGTTTGTTTTTGCAAATGTGCATTATAAAGCCTTCAATCGCAAATTAACATATTTATCATATAACACCCCAGAGAAAACCTGAAGAACTTAAATTTTAAATCCCATTTACTGGACATTTGCCCTTGACATCTAGGCTATACAAATTCAAAAGCACTGAAGAAAGTTCATAAATAAAGCAGACAAGAAGTAGCACAGCACCGAGGGAGCATGAACAAAAGGAGACAAAGGAGAGGATAACAGAAATATCAGTCTGCTGTTTGTCTCCAAAAGTCTCATTTCTAAAGGTACTGAGCATTTTACAGCAATTAAAATTAATGGAAATTGTAATATTCAACACTTGCAGAGATAAATGGCTCAACTGTCTCATAAATAATTGGATGCTCTTGTTTCCCATTTTAAGATGCCTTTAAAGTGTTTTCAATAACTAATACAGGTTTTCAAGCCTGTACCCTCAGTCACAGCTCTCTCTTTGCCAGCAATGCCTTGGAGTAGTTTCAGAGTTCAGTACTCCAACATTGGACACCGAGTAGCACATGAATTGTGCAATGAAATGCCCAACACCTCTGTTTAAGGGCAGTCTTGTAATTTCCATGACAGTCCAGAAAAAAATTACATTAACATAAAATGCATAAATCAAATGAAAACAGCCTGAAGGGAATTGCATATTTCTTTGCTGAAGGGCAATAACAAGAATATTCTACTTGCAGAGCCTCTGACCTGCTGTTACTTTCTTATCTCCTGCTTCTAATATGTACCTATATTATAAAACAAATTTTAGATTAGAATTGTGGTTTTAAGGGCTATACAGCCAAAATTTAATGTAAAACATCTTATTTTCTTTGGACATATTCTAGTTTCTTACCAAAAGCACATAATGAAACATGAAAAGATTAATTTTGATCACTAAAAGCTTAATTCCTCCATGTTGTCCATATTTTTATTTCACCATCCTAAACCTGAATGTTCAGAGAACTTAATCCTTGTAAGAACTGTTTCTCTTAATTGTAATTTCTTTTTCTTAATGGATTTTAGTAGGCTTTAGAATACAATGGTCAAAGTCTTTTTTTTGAAAACTGTATTTCATAACACAAGCAGAGAAAGTATGTTAATCAAATGCTTGGCATTCTCTAAAGCAGTGCATGCAACATTCTTTAGTTTTACATTTAAAAAAAATCCATGCTGGTCTTATTACTTTGTTTTTCTCTTTTATCCTTCTCCTCTTTAAGTGTTCTTCGACTTTTCCATCTCCTTCAACATTTTTCTTCTGATTCTGTATTCCCCAGCCATGCACTTGCCCCCACAGTCACAGACATTGTTAAGGATTCACTCTTTTTTACTCTTTTCCTCACATCTCCTGAGCTATGGATATTATTCTTCATGTAGAGCAAAAAATTCTTGATCTCCTGCTACCTGCACAGAAGATCTGGCAGTGGCTTGTCCTCCACAGACAGCGACCTCTCCTCATGCAAAAATGTGCAAATTTGTTTGCTCTCCTGCTTGTGCATCAGTCCAAAGCAGCTCCTTTCCCTGACACTGGTGTGTGCAGAGCTCTAAACACCCTTTCTTTACATTTTCCAAAGCAGTCAGAGCAGAATTTTTATTCTTTACCCATAGTATTTCCTGAACCTGGTGACAATAATTTTTAATCCATATTTAGCACTGAGTTTGTGGGTTTTAAAGCAGGAGTAGCTGACAACTTTTACATTATTAACTGTTGCTGTTTTCTATTTCTAGGGAAGTCAATAATTATAAATATTTAGATATACGAAAAACGGCAAGCAGAAGGAACAAGCTGGTTTAGCTAAAAGTTTCAAAAATTTTCTAGTTGCCTTATTTCCCAGAACACTGGGGACTGATTATCACAATATGGTTCTCACATGTAGGTACCTCAGTCCTTCAGAACAACCAGAATGTTTCACAGCCAAGATGCATTTTTCAGAATATTTATTCCCAATCTGCATTCAAAAAATACCTGCTGCTATAAATCTAATTTGAGGATATAAGAGGCTATCAACAACTCAGAAAATCAGACCCCTGGGGAAAAAAAAAAATTGACTTAAACCTATTAATTAAGTTACTAAAATATTTTAAATGCAGTTTAATTTCTACATTTTTAATCCTATTTATTTCTACTTTTTAGAATAAATGTTAATAAATAATAATCAACTAATAAATTGTGTAGATTGAAAAAAATAAATAGAATTATAAAAAGTTCTAAATGCAAATTTCGGACAGAAACACACGCATAAAGGTAACAACAGTTATTACAAAGGTCATTGAACTTGCATGTTTATTGTTTCATGCTTTTAAGAAAACAATGATCCATGAATTCCATCCTTTTTATTAAAGAGATATCTTTTGGACATAGTTTATGACACAGGTTGTAGATTAGAAAAAAAACAAACAACATTTTGAGGAGATTTACTTTGAGTCTTTGTAGACACTTTAAAGAGCAGACAAAAATCAGTTGAGAATACATTATAGCTACATACAAAAATCACAAGTTAGTAGTTTCTGTAATAGTAAAATGCACTGCAGAAAATGCCTTAGAAAGTATCTTGTTCCTATCAGCCTCAAACCAGTAGTGGGAAATCTGCTCCTCACACACAAAGAAGCATGTCTGTAGTCTGTAGCTGGGGAAAAAAAATTATCTAATAAATGGGATATTTTCTAAAGGCACAGAGAAATTCTACCAACATAAAGCAAAGAAGCTTTTTATAACTTACAGCTCTGAGAAAAGTGCTGTTTTTTCCACAATACTATATATTTATCCTGACAAATTGAGAAATGTTCAGCCTAAAGTAACTGGGAGAAAGGAGAAAAAGAAAACATCAACCTTAGATTTTGAATACTTTCCTTAGTATCCGCTGCTTAATCTGAGCTTCTGAAGTTCAGTTGAAAGAATAGCAGTCCCTTGGAGAAGCACCTAATCTGTTCATGATAGATCTCATAGAATCAATGTTTTTTAACAACTTATCTCTTAAAACTTAATAGTAACATTTCAAAGTCAGGCAAATGCATGCCATTTTACGAATTCAAGGACATTTGAAAGTAAATCATCTAATTTTCCAGAGGAACAACTGAATGTATTCCACCACAGGTTGAAGGGAAATTTCCAGTAAAGGAAGTATAATAAAATTGAGAGATGAGCTGTCAATGCCTAACTTTTACAGTTCGCATGCACTTTGCAAACTGTCCCTTGCAGCAATGAACGAGCTCTGGAAAAAAAAGCAGGGTGGTTCCACCTTGCATGGGAAGGCCCTCGAAGTGACCAGAGGGACCAGGGGTGGGAGCTGAGGGTGTCCTGACCACAACCCAGGGAACAGAGCAGTGCCAGGCAGGCAGAGGATGAGTGCCCAAGCTGAAACCCATCTGCTGAGCAAAGTCAGGAGACCCCCTTGCACTCTTTTCCCCCCAGCCAAAGAGGCACAGGAAATCACAGCGCATATAATTTCAAATGGGTTAGTAATTTTCCGGAAAAGAAATTCCAGTTATAGGTCCACAATAGCTTTTTGGATTAATGGGTACATAAATAGAAAGACAGACAAAATGAGAAAACGGGAGAAGAAATATTTGAGATTTTATTTTCAAACCAATCTTAATTTATTTTTATTGTTATTCAGACTAATCAATCTTTTCTATTCCAGAGATTTCCTCAGACAGAGAAATGAGTGCTATGTGAAAGAGGGCATAATCAATGTATTAGCTGAAGGGGAAGCTTTGATCATGGAGTGAAGGTTAATTTCCTGGGTCAGAAGACACAAATCCATGTCCACTCAAGAGATGTGTTGCTCAAGAAGCTCCTTTTCAGTGTGTTACAACTTAACATATGTTCAATAGTAAAAATCAAGTTATTATGGGTGCATATGCAAAAGATTAAGATACATGTATTTATCCTAAGCTGGCACCAATTCAACAGAGGATAAGGCAAATCCATTCTAAAAAACTTTTGTCATTCACAAAAGTTTGTACACCAAATACTGTTCCTATGATTTCTGTATTATCTACTCCACCATGACTGATAAGTAAAAATAATCTTTCCTGAAGCAAATATTATGAGATAGCAAAACATAAATATAAAGTCTTCTATTTAAGACATTTTATTACCTAGCACTTGCATTTACTTGTCCTCTAGCATAGAGCATAAAAAGTGAAAGGTAACTACACAGAAATTTTAGAAGCAGGATACCTTGAAGGATGTCTGATTTCACTAAAATGTCTGGATTGTACAAGCAGAATCGACATGACTGAGTAGATAGTCAAGATCTGTGAAATTAATAATGCAATTAGTCCTGTAGCTCAATCTGAGCTACAAAATTGAAACACCGAAGTGAAAGTAGTCTTGTTTAATGCTGGAATTTGAAGCATTGTAATCAAATGCAAAATGTAACAACCCCAAGTACTGGCAGTATTAGATTCTACAACAGTAGTTAGAGCTACCTATTAGAGAACACCTAAAATTAGCTAGCAGTCCTACTTTTGAAATAACCTACCATAATCTTTCATTCTTTGTTAATTTTTCTGTTCATTTCTGATTTGCAATGAGCATGAGCAGTAAATTAATCAATTTCCATGCCTTTATTTTTTCAAGTCCCCTGCAAAAGTAGAAACAATAACTGTAAATCATGGTCATAGCGATAGCACATTTAATGAGATGGATAGGTAGTCAGCAGAACCCAATAAAACAAAAATGAGAAAGGTATAAAAGCCATTAAGAGTATTGCAGGAGGAAACTCTATTCCAGATGATGTTCATTCTTCCTGTGGAAATCTGTAAACTCTTTATTTCCAGCTTGAACAGGAAAGGAGTCCTTCAGCCAGCAGAGAGTTAATTACTGTCCACCTAGGCATGCTGCTCACTACAGGTTTATACATTTATAGCTCCTTGCTTACAATAAAATCAATGCTCACTGAGTAATTGACTCAGAGTTATCGTTAACAGCAATCAACAGGAAAGATGTGCTGTGCAATACTGTAACAAAGCTCACCCCAGAGGCAAGGCACTGCTTCAAAGCTCTTATACCTCTTCCCTTAAAGCACAACATCAGACCAAGCAATTCTTCCAAACTAGGCATTTTTTAAAGTCTCACATCAGAGGAGACATAAGTGAGGTGAGAGTTCAATGGGATCATAACAATTAAAGCTTATAATATCTTCCCAAGATGCTTCACATTATGCAATCTTGTCGTCATGTGTGCTTCCACGCTTGTTTTCATGGGCTGTTTTTTTTAGGACTTTTAACATTCATGTAAGGAAACCTGAAGCTTAGTTTTCTAGCTGGTTTTCTTACAGACTGGGACCTGCAGCTGACCTATTGAAGCAAAAGGATCTGGCTTATTCCTTCTAAGGTCAATGGAAGATGCTTAAATGTCAAGAATTCATTTTCAAGACATTTCACTGAAGGACAAAAAATTGACACAGCATGTAGATTAAAGGATTCAATCAATGCAGCTTCGATTTGGAATTCTGACAGTTTTTACCCCAAAAAGTATTTATTCTGTTTCTGTGAACATGAAGAATCATTCCCCCAAAATAAATTAAATTAATTACAGCTGTTCCTGGAATAGAATGGAATAGAATAGAATAGAATAGAATAGAATAGAATAGAATAGAATAGAATAGAATAGAATAGAATAGAATAGAATAGAATAGAATAGAATAGAATCATTCATCTGGAAGGGACCAACTAGAATAATTTAGTCCAACTACCTGGCCATTTCTGGGCTGACCAAAATTTAAAACAAGCTATCAAGAGCATTCTCCAAATGCATGTTAAACTCTGCCAGGCTTGGGCCATCAAACATCTCTCTAGGAACTGTGTTACAATTTTTTACTGCCTTCTTGGTAAAGAAATGTCCAGTCAAAATCTTCCCTGGTGCAGCTTTGAAATATTTCCACATATTCTATCACTGGATACTAGGGAGGACACACATTGAAGCATCAGCAAGTGACCCCATTTTAAATAATAATTAAAATCGAACTAACAATCCTGCTTTACTATGCAAGGAAAGTAATAAAAAATATTCAAAGAATGCCCTTATTACAATTTTAAATGTATTTTCTCAATTCAAAAAAATTTAGTGTCTTGATTAAACTAGCTGTTTAACCAGTATAATTTTTTTTAATTGGACATCTGAATCTGATGACTTCTGCCAGGTCAATACCAATTCATTATTGTGCAATTAATCTAAGTTGACTTATCCACCACATTGGTAAGGAGCTTAATTTCTAATATATAGCTTTATTTCTGTGAATTTGGATCCTTCCCTGACTGTAAAACTGCAGAGGTATACCAAAAATCTCACACCTCTGCCCCAGAAAAACATTGAAATCTGTAGTTATAGAATTTTGAAATCAGAGTTTAAAAATATTAATGTATTTCAGGGGAAAAAAATAAAATCTGGGGGAAAAAAGATAGCTGTACAATTCACTCTGTCACCCAGGTGTTTATGCTGTGGTACATCACCAGAAGGAGATGTACTTCACTAAAAAAGTTCTCTGGCCTGTGAGTTTGTCATACCTGGAAGTTTTACAGAAACTCCTCCTGTATTTCACTATATCCACTTCAGCAGTTTGACATTATTACTTCTCCCATACTTCACCATATTCAAATAAAAAGATTGCATTCAGATTTGCATTTTGCCTTCTGTACTTAAGCCTTCTATAGGCTTAAGTGAGAGCATTAACTTCCTGGGTTATAAGATTCTTTGCAGGGGCCGGGTTTGACTACTACTGCTATTAGGTTAAATAAAATGGAAATCCATCAATATTCCTTTAGAAACAGGTAACTGGATACATGGATGATGCTCAAATCTGAAAGGAAATGGTGTTCCTAAAGCACTAAATTATTTGAAAATGAGCTAAAGCTTTTTGACACTAAGGATTTATCTTCATTTCCAGAATCACAGAAAACAGTACCAAACTGAGATATTGCTGGGAATAGTCAAATCACTGAACTGTACTAATGGGAAACAGTATTCTAAGTGGAGAAAAAATGTACAGAGTCTGCTCTGAGACTCCCTTTCTCTAGGTCTGCTTGTCTTTAATTTCACTTTGTATCACACTCTAAGGAAAAATTAATGAACAGGTGAAAGTGGAAATTCTTTTTAAAAACTTTAAGTATTAAAACATAAAACATTCTCAACTTAGTTCAATGCTGTGCATCAGATTCAGGCCTCAAAACTACACATATTAGAAAAGCTTTTACTAGATCAGAATCTGATATTTTGGATACATTTATTTTTATGCTAGACTATACACAGAGTCATATGAACACAGGTATTGCCTATAGCATAAATCAGGAAAATAGTTACTTACAGCTATCTATATTTATTGTGAACTTTCAGGTTTAAATGCATGTATCTTTTCTCATGTTTAGAAAATTTTCTTATTTTGTCTCTTTAGAGATGCTAAACAAAAAGCACGTACAAAAAATGCAGGTCCATATTCCATTAGAAATTCTTAGACAGACCGATTCTTCCATTGATTTTTAAAATCCTATATTCCAAAGACATCCAGTACCTAATATGGTGTCTTTATCTGCAGGAATGAAGAAATCTCAGACACAAACTATTATTATCAGAACAAAACCCTGAACGAAGACAAGAACAGAAAAGTGAGTGTCTGGGGCTATCATATGCTGCTGTGGAATTACTACAATCCACCTGTGGATTATTACAAGACCTGGGATATGACCAGTTTTGTCACTATCATGTACTGATATGTCCTATATTATGTACAGGAAAAAGAATTTCAGAAAAGCTGGCTATCATACCTTCACTACTGAAAGATCTTTTCACCAGTTACAAAATGGTGTTTTTCCATGGAACCTTGGGCCATTAATCATCTTTATGTAGACAAGAAAGTGCTCCAGGATTTAAAAGAAACATATTTAATATTTACTGTAGCTATTGGAAGTCACCAAACAGCTACATAAATGAATGGAAATGAAAGGGAAGGAACATTTAATGAGAGACACCAGCAATAGATACTGATAAAAATTTTTGCATAAGAAACTTTTTTTTCACTGTCAGTAGAAAGGATTCTTTCTCATTCTTTCAGTTTAGAACTGTTTTCCTTGAAGAATGAATGCCAGTAGTTTGTGTTAGTACACCATCTTGTGGATAACTCATCTAATTGGGCATTGCTGCAACAGGCAGCAGAGGCTCCAAGTGCTAGAAGAAACAGGATTACTTCTTATCAATCCAGTGCTTACAGTCACAGCAAATCTTCCTTTTATATGCATCATGACTCCTTTCCAAATCTGCTTGTGAAGCACTAAATCATTGAATGTGAAGGAAGATGTACCTACATGAAGAAGGATTAATTATTCTTAAATACTTGTCTTAATTCACACTTAAAACTGGAAGAAATCAAAGGTTTTAAGTTCTTTAGTATGCTATACAATATATACAAAACCTCCAGAAATAGAAAACTAATTACCTAATCCACTACAAATATACCTTCATGGTCCCTTTTGGACACCTTTGGCCTCTTGGACTTGTCTTGTGTTCATTGGAATGTAAATGCTAGCTTTGAAAGCACCTTTTGGTCTTCAGTACCAAAAATGTCATTGTCCTTCTTCATAACTCAGTCATTAAATCCAAATATCTTCCATTATCTATGGTGCTTCCAAGGCATTATTCATAATGGTATCTATTTCAGATGACTGGGAAATAAACAAGTATAGGCTAAGCAGAAGGTGTGGGAAAGTTTCAGGATTTTCATATTCTTCATTGTTATGCATCTATAGTCAATGATTTCATCTTTTACCATTTAAAGGCATTTGAAAATTATCTAATTTGATTTTATTTTATTTGAATTCCAGGTTGATTTCCCAGGCGGGAACCATCCAGAAATATTGCAGAGAATATGAGATGTCCTAACTCACCTGTGCCAAAATGGAGGTCTTGAGGTATTTCAATCCCGTATTGGATTAGTGCATCAAGATATGTGAATTTTCCTTCTACATGACAAATTTTCACAATGAAGACAGTGAATCAGTGGAACAGACTGCTTTGAGAGACTGTATAGTCAACATAAAGTTAGAATAGTGCAAAATCAATTTGAAATTCTGTAAAGGTTACTATCAGCAATATAGATGTTTGGAACAACTACAAAGTCCAGAACAGTGCAGAGTATAGTTTATTGAACTTAATTTCTGTGTAAACTGCCTTTTTTGCTCTCTTCACTCTGCAGGGAAACACAAAGAACTTGAAAAAGTATTTCACTGTCCCAGTGCTGTAATTACCTGCCATGAGCAATATATACACACAGCTTGAACAAGCCCATGTAGCCTCTCTGTTAGAGCTCTGAAAGCAATTCACATGAAGTATTAGAAATTACAAAGGATATAAGATCAATTGATCCATTTACCACCCATTAAAATTTATGCAGAGGAAAAACCTTCTAAACAAATATTCTTCCAAAATGCACTTCCAACAGCCGTATAGTTTATGTTTTTTAGAGAGTAGCTCTCTTGGAACTTTTCCCTTGCATTCTCTGCTGTTACTTCTGGCTAAAACAAAGATCGATCAAAACTGTAAACCAGAAGGCATGAAAAAATCTTAAACAAAGAAGAATCAATACTTACAACTTCTCTGTCCATAGATTTGTGTTGCTTGCTGCATTTCATCTTCTACAAATACTGACAAATCAACTGATATTTATTGTGTAATAAAATAACTGGATATTTGGTGATACAAGTGAATTGAATCTAGTGTGCTCTGCTGTATTCAGTAGTATTACAAAAAAGGTTTAGTAGTTGTTTGGGTTTTTTTTTTTCTTTCCCTTACAGGTTTATTATTTAGGCCTGGATTACCTTTTAGAAGCCATATTGTTTGATATTATATTTTCATGCAGTTTGATCATTTCTTTAATGAATATGCTTAAAACACTAACAGAGAGGTAACACTGGGATATTTATCTGTTGATGATGTCAAACTGGGCAAGGAATCAATCAGTACAATCAGTTGGATTGTTTTAGAAACCAGGACAAACAAGTAAATAGATGTATTATTATAGAGCAGAATGCATAATAATCGCAGTTCCTTCGAACAGGAATTAGAACCTGAGTGCGCTAAAGTAAAAGCTATTCTGAAGTAAATAGTGGTTCTACAATGCTATTTAGTGCAGTTTAAATTGCCAGAAGTAGAGAGAAATAGGAGAAAACACAGAAAAGTGACTAGAGCCAATTAAATGGAGTATATCTCCTTTATGACAATTTTTCATTCCATGCTCTTCCACATACTTAATCAACAGACCTTAACATAAAAAGAGGGTTGCTTCACAAAGTTACCTCAAACCTCGTTGGCATTTTAATTTACCTCATTTCACAATTAGAAGAAATGAAACTTGGGATGAAGTGTAAAAAGTCATGTTTCTGGAAAGACAGCAAAACACTTACAGCTGCTTCAGTTTGCTGGCCAAACAGAAATGCAGACAAAACATTCAGATCAGCACAAAATGAGAATTTTTTCCAGAGGAAAAAAAAATTAAATTTTATTTGATAAAGCTCTTTCTATTCTCATTCCAGAATGAAATGTATTCTGTTTCACTTAACCTCTGTAATGGAGGAAAGAAGTGTAACCACTGATAAGCTTGTTATTACAGTTTCTAAAACTTGATCTGAAAATAAGACTTAAAGTGGTTCACTTCAAAAATTTTCAAAGGACATTCCAAAAATGACAATCATGCTTCTGTTCTGACTTTTCTGTAAACAGGTTAATCCTTTCACTCTATGCACACTTGTAAGCAGACTTGTAGCATTTTCTACTTTTGGTTTTCCCAAGAGTTCCATTGCAAAATCATCTCATAATCCCCTTGCTGGCAACTTTGCAGTTTGTGAATGCTTTTTGTTTGCATTGGCTCTTTCTGGGGCTGTCAAAGACTGTCCCAAATAGTCCTCCTTGGAGAAGAAGGGATCACTTTGCACATTCTTATCTATTTCCTCACTCTGCCTTCTAATGCTGAATGGACTGTGCTGTGTCGAGCAGCTGAGCAGTCCTTTTCAGCCCTTCTCGTGAATGCATCTGCAACAAGGAGAGAAGAAAGGGTCAGATGGGAAGAGTTCACAAGCTGGGTGGCAGCTGCCACATGAAAGTGCACTGACCCGTGATATTGTCCAGAGTCTGAAGGGAAAACAGGACTCTTACTCCTCACTGTTCCTCTAATACCCGGATACATTTGTGGAATCACTGGCAAAATACGCTGAAGGTGTATTTTGCTCCACATTCAAATGGTGAAGTACAGTGAAGTACAGTGAAGATCAGTTAATTTTGTTAACCCAAGGGATGGAGTCCATTCCCATCCTTCTACCAAATAACACTAATGTCAATGTGAGTGCGTCACAAAATTTCTTTCTCCTTCTTTAATAATAAATTAGCAATCACAAATCAAGTGTTCAAGAACAAAGTATTTATCTGCAAAAGTTGTTTGACCTTATTGTGACTTCATACTGAGAATTAATGTTTGGTAGTGCTTCTAGAATAAATCATGCTATGGAGTGAAGATGGTATAAAAACTAGGTTTTATTGATTTCATTTTCACATAAACTTAAAAGACTTTTAATGAACTAGCTAAGTAGGAAATTATTAAGCCTGCCAATACTGTTCTGGAGGATTGGAAATGTCTCTTTCAATTTCCTATGTATTGTTGCACAAATCACCTCAAAAAAAAAAAGTTTTTAGATATGATCTTTCTTTTGGAAAGTGAATTATTTATTCTGATCTTAGAGTGGACGAACAGGTCACAGCTGCAACTGAAAATTGTAGTAGCTGCTTTTAAAAAATCTAAATCAAGTCTAGTCACTTAAAATGGGGTATGGGGAAGGACTATGCAATTTCTGACCTTCATGTGTGACAATGAGAAAACTGTAAATTATGTGCTTCTGAGATGGGAATAAACACTCAGATTTCTGAGGTGTTGGATCACGTAATTGATGTTTGTGAGCTAGATAATAGAGTCATAATCAATACAGAAAAGCCTCAGGAAATTAATTATTCTTCTTTCTGATACTTGTTGAAAAACAAAGTGCAATATTAAAAAATTTCTTTTTATGTGAGCACCATCTGTCCTGTGTTTTGAGTGAACCAAAAACTGTGAAAGATAATAGTATGATAATGATAGAATCAAGTCTCTCTCAAGACAAATGGACAGCAGGAGAAGGTTTCTACTGTGCTTTAACTTTGTCATTTCTTAGCTTCTGACATTGTGATAGCAAATTGAATGTTTAATTTGCTGAAGGGAAAAGTCATTAGACAAAGCAGTTATAAGACACCTCAAGAACAATTAATCTCAATAAGCAAGAAATTGGGCAAAGGAGGTGAGAGTTCACCTGTGTAGGTGAACAGCGCACTTCTGTCAAAACACAAAGACACACAGAAGGTGGAATCACAGACAAGTCACTTGGAATGAATATTGAGATTCTGTCAGATGATGAAGAAATGAGATGAGGAAAGACAAGGTCCATCTGGGATTAAATTTGGCCAAGGATGTCAAGGATAGCAAGAAGGGCTTCTTCAAATACATCAATAACAAAAGGAAAACTACAGGAAATGTGGGCCCATTACTAAATGGAGCAGCAACACTGGAGATGGAGGATGCCAAGAAGAGGCAGAGGTAGTGAATGGCTGCTTAGCATAGATTGCCCTCAGGAATCTCCCAGCAGACCAAGGAGGAATGGCTGATCTCCCAGAATGCTGGGAAGTCGTTCAGAAGGATCTCAGCTGTGCATTTAGTGGTGGGCCCATACCCTATTCACAGCAAGATAGCATGGACAATGCCTTTGCTGAAAAATTTTATATAAAAAGTTAGTATACATATTAATATAGCCAGGAACACAGAGAAGTTACTACCTTATGTGAATATGTGCACACTAATTACAATCTAGAAAATACAGGAGGAAAACCTTTTACATACCCACTGAATGGATCTCATCCATCCAACTGACTGCAGTTATAATTGCTTCCAGATTGCTTTTAAAACTACATAGTTAATAGAAACTGATAAATAATTTCTGATTCAGGAAAACAATGAATAATGCATTACATTACCCTTTAAAGGTGAGAATTTCTGTGCCTTTACAGAAAATCTAATTCCAAACTTTTTTCAGAAAATCTTATATAATCAATTTTTTTAAAACTCTTTCAGAAGTATGTAGCCCCAAAAACTTCTTTTACCTCCCTGCTTCCCATAACGCAGCAAACTGAATCTTTGATATTTCCTTGTGGCTTCTCTCTATGCACAGTGCTCAACAGTTACAGCTATGGTTTCCATGAGGAAGGCACGAGAGGTAAAAATTTTTTTGCATACTTCCTTTCTCTGGAAATTTTCCTGCAAAATGGAAGAGTAGGCTTCCAACAACCTACTTTAGCACGGACTCTGCTAGTCACCAGTTGTGCTCAACAGCAGTCTGAGAGCCTTAGTCCTATTGCACACACGGGAGTGAACCTGGCACTGCCACTTCATTCACCTATCTTAAAACTGTGCCTCTCTCCCTCCTTGTATGTTATTCATTGACTGAAGAAAAGAGGAATGTGGTAATGAATAGAATCCCCACTTTATTTTATGCACCACAATACTGTAGTCTGTTTTTCTAGTGCCCTCATCTTAAGACTCTTTTCAATTCATATCACTGGGCTCAAGTGGCATGGAGAGACATGCGTGAGGTCTTTCCAACCAGATTAATCAATAAGACTCAATGTTTGTAGAGTATCACTGAAATGATGGAAGTATTTTTTTTATTTCCTTGAGAATACGAATAATCTTAATAATGTTCTGGGAATCAGCTTCTTACACACGTCAACCACATGACAATAGTCACTGTCACCAGCTTCTGACAAGAAGCTAATGGTGAGGGAAGCTCTACAGCACCCAGCACAGCTTTGATACAGCTTTTTGATATTTAAGAGAAAGAATGCCAATCCAGGAGGGACGTTAAAGTCCAAAAGAGAGTTCAAAAACACTTTCACTGAATTCCCTTTATGGGACCACGGCACAGCTTGTTTAAAAATAATTATTTTTACTTTCTGCACAGCTACAGTAAAGCATAGTGTTGGAAAAATGCATCATCTACTCACCTGGAAAACACTGAGCAAAAGCCCTTAGAATGAGGGACTGGGAAACGGTAGGAAAAGATTTAACCTAACAGTATCCTGGACACCAAAACAATTATTTATCATTTAGATGATCACTTGCTTTGCTAAATCTTAAAAACCAAAGGAAGGGTACTGACCAAAAATATTCAAATCTTGCCCATATGCCACTTTGACCCAGACAAAAATTTGCCATGGTGAAGGAACCATGTTTACTAGCTGGAGAAATATGAAATATGCTGATGAAATATGCTTTGTTATACATTCAATTTATCCATTATGGAAAAAATAATTTATTACTACACCTATTTCTTAGTAATCTAGGCAGATCTTGCTCCTTACTTTTTCATTTGTTATTACAAGGCTTCTCATCATCATTGATATTATTCCATTTTACCCTCTGCAACTAAGTATAGGCACTAAGACACTGTTACTAGGATTTTTAAAATACCCATAGGTCTGTTCATCACTAGGAACTTGCACCTTGGATTAACAGATCAAAACTAATGGGCTGAACGCCTCACCAAGGTCACTTCAAAAGATAAAAGCAGAAAGTAATTGCGAAATATGAGAGGTTCTGATACAAAGAAGACCTTTTGAGCTTGGAGAAGAGATCAGTGTCTTATGAGAAAAATTTAGAAGTCTCTTGCATGTGGGTATGGAAAATTAGTGAATAGAGACAATACAATGTGGACCTTCAATATTTTCTTAGTGATCTGCCAACACACATATATCCTAAGTAATTCACTGTAAATTGATTCACCATATCCTAATGGAGTTCTTTTACAGATATATGTAGTATAAATACCATGCAAAATTTCTCAAATAAGAGTCCTTCAAAACAACCACACCAAAACACAAACCAGTACTTTTTCAGGGTCTTAAAAACTATATCCTGAAAACATTCAGCAGTATTTTATTGTTCAGTTTGGTTCTGGTTTACTGCAGTGATTAATATTTCAACAAGTGATTCATGTTTAATATTTTTTGTATCCCAAATGGCTTCCGTATAATCTGAAGGTTTCAAATAAAATAATTTTATATTATATCTAAATGAAATTACCTCAGAAAGAAAAATAAATGCTTTGCACTTGTAGAAGTAAACTTGCTCTTCTGTAATCTAGTGATTTAGAGAACTTGATCTGCATAACCAATTTCTGGCTATTTTTTATTTATTTACAGACTACTCATCAATGCTCTGTGCAAAAGAAAAAATCAGAATGCAGTTATCTGCATAATCCATGCCAGTACACACCAGTCTTCCCATTATCATTGGTTATTTCATGCATGTGCTTGAAATCAGCACACTAAGAAGAGCTCCAGAAGACAGAAAACATATTCATATACCACTTTTCCATGTTGAACCAGAGAGTTTTCTTGTTCTGAGTTTTCATGTGCTTCATTGGGTTTTAGCATGAAAATGTTGTTGATTCTATGTAACAAAAGAGCAAAACTGATAAATAAAACTTTTGCAAACGAGTAGTAACACAAAACAAGAAAAGTGATTACTTAAAACACTCAGTAAATAGCAGCAATATGGGCCCTTCTAACTGGTCAATCACTTTTCTTCCTCCACTGGAGACCCTCAAAACACTG
This sequence comes from Melospiza melodia melodia, assembly GCF_035770615.1. Taxonomy (NCBI): domain Eukaryota; kingdom Metazoa; phylum Chordata; class Aves; order Passeriformes; family Passerellidae; genus Melospiza; species Melospiza melodia. The sequence goes on along the minus strand of NC_086226.1, from coordinate 73,217,441 downwards.
ATCACCCATAGAAGTGGTTGAAAAAATTTTGCACAAGCTTCTGTGTAGGGAAAAGGTTTCCTGAAAACTTCCTGAAAAAAATCTGCCAATCAAATAGTTCTACTTCTTGGTAGGTGCATATATGTTTAAAAAAATGTTATTAAACAAATGCTACCTGTCACAACTAAAAACCTCATATCCAAAAATGGAATGAAGAAACAAAATTAGGTGACCGGGAAAATGTATTAAAGTTACTTAAAAAAAAATAAAATTAATGAACAATACTGTCCCCTTTTACAAAGAGGATCAATGACAAAGAAACAGGGGAAAAAATCCACCATGAATATTTTGTATCTATTGTAGATATAATAGGAAATGTTGCTATGCTGGTAAAAAACCTTAGCATGGACAAAATGCAAAAGCCTCTACAGAGAACTAATTTAATGTAGAAGACTAAACAAGAATTGCAATTTACAGTGTGAACTCTGAGTTACAATGCCTTTGTAAAGAATTTATTCAGAAAAATAAAAAAAATACGCAGGAAACATAATGTATCACATTTATATGATGTATTGACAAGAGGCAGCAAAGGTTTTGATGCCAGCATGATATGCACATGTCAGGACTGTCTGAAACACGTAGCATGTGGCCTGATAATCCGGACTAGTCTTGCTTGTGCACAGCTATCCGCCTGGGCTTCCCTGCAGGCTGCCTGCCTGGCCAGATGTCAGCCCTGCCTCAGGGCAGAGAACCCCATCCTGATCTGTACCCACCTTCCTTGGCTTTGTGAGTCCTCTGCCCTGGTGGCTGCTGTCTGTCACACCCAAATCCATCTCCTTTGCTGGCTCTGGACTAATTCAGTATGAGATTGACAATGCCAATGAATTCATTGGTGAAAATAAACATATCGTCTACTTGATGCTATGTATAGAGCATATGCTCATGCACTGAAATACTGAAATACTAATGTCTTCCTTTATAAAGTATGCACATTGCTTACATCTCTCATAATTATGGTAATATTTCACCTTTCTAATACTTTGCTTGCTGAATAAAATAAGAAAAAGAAAAGGGAACCCAGAAGTTAGTAGGAATTATGGATCCTTTTTTCATTCATTAATATGAAGTGAATGGTCACAGAAGAAAAGAATCAATAAATAAATACTGTTGGTAGAAAGGAGAGCATCTAAAAGAAGTCAACAGCTCAAATTTGAAAACAGAGTTCATACAGAATGGCAGGCCTTTTATCTCTCATCCCTTATCAGAGAGGCACGGATCAAAAACTGAATCATATATATAATGCAAAATAGATTATATTGCAGAGAGGAGAAAAATATGGAGCTAGTAGAACTGATAGAGACTACACTGATTGCTCAGACATCTGAAGAAATAAAGATATTTAATTAATAACTTTATCTCCCTTCTTGATTGCAGAATCTACAAGCTGATGATGATCACTGTAACTTAGAATTTATGAAGAAGTGCCTGAAAAACGGCTGATCTAAAAGATTACAGTCATCTTTAGAAATCAGACAACGACAAAGAGCATTGATACATGCTCCTCTTCTGCAGTGCAAAGAGGAGCAAACCCAAATCTAAAAAATACCTAGATGCCCAGAATGGCACCTAAGTACCAGACTTAGATACTGGAAATTAGGTACAAAATTCCAAACTTCAGCTGCCTAATCTTTTAATTACAACCCACGGACAGGTGAAGGCTGATTAAAGAGTGGCAAGATCCCAAGACAGAATAGCTAGGAAGGCTGTGGATTTAAATGTACATTGTATTTCAGACCAGCATGACAGTTTTTTTCCCAAGCAAAGGCAGAGGCATCTTATAACAGGGCATTGATACAGATGCTGATAATTACATGCCTTACAGGAACATGGCTGCTATAGGAGGTGATTGCCTCAGGATTAATCTTGTTCAGCTCTTAGAAAAAATAGCTTAATGAGAAAGTTCATGGCCTGCGATGCTGTTTTGCAAAAGTCATCCAATGGAGAAATTTAAGACTAATGTCTCTCTTACATCACTGGCTGACTCACAGGGTGTATTTGCTCAGCAGGTTACAGGGCTCCAGACCTCCCTTGATTTGCAGCTGCAGATAGTACAGGCAGAGCAGGCACACAGTGCTGGGCCATTCCACTTGAGAGGCACCACACCTAAATGTTCAGTGTTGAAATTCATGTTCTACCTGTTTAGGTATTCTTACTCTTGCTCCATTTCCATGCTTCACCAGGAAACATTTCTAAATATGCTTAAGTAACGGGAAGTGCTACCAACACTGGATTAGCACTGTACCACATGCCATACACCAGAGAATATATGGAGTGATGGGAATAAGTTAAAATTTAATCTTTCATTTTTGACTGCCATTTTTCAGAACCCCCCCCCCCCATGCTAATACAGAACTCAAACAGAAGCCTTTCAACTTGGGGACACCAGATGCTATTTTCTGTACAATGAAAAGACAGAAAGTTTGGATCTTCTCAGTGATCATTAGTCTGCAGATGATTCATATTCAAATGAATATTGGTTTAGAGATTTTTAATTGCAATTAATGAGATAAATAGTCACATTTTTTGGAAAACTTAAAGAAATCCTCTTATCATTGTCCACTTGAAAAAAACTAGAAAGAAACATAACCTTATTCTCACCCTGGACAAATAGTGTTTTAGTACTCATCAGTGCTCATTTGTGGTATGACTTTCTAATATACATCTTATTAATGCAATAAAAATCTCAACCCTACCAACATAAGAATAGGCATCAGAGGTTTTCATACCTTAGTGTTCCCCCACCAACCAGATGACTGCTTCTACAGACATGATTTAAAATTCCATCAGCTTATAATGGGTACATTACTGAAACAAAACACTCCTAATTTACCATAAACAATACGGTTTTGTGGTTCGTCTTACAAAAAAAACTAAGATACTGGAAATTCTTACTCTGGGACAGACATACACTCAGTGGCATTAATGAAAAATTTTTTACTCTATCGCTCTTCTAGATCTTAAAAATGTATGAAACAACATTATTCATTATTCTCATCATACAAATTAAAAGGATTAATATGTCTCTGTTCAAAACCAGCATGAGTTGGCACTGGTACAGCGCTCCTTAAATGAAAGAATAAAAGAATGTTATGCACCAATTTGCAAGCCTCATATTAATCTTTTTCCAGCGCTTGAAATGTTTAAGATTAACAGCAGAAAGTATGACAGATAAAAAAAGAAAGGTATGCTACAAAGACACTAGGACTCCTTTTATTCTCATTTATATGTATATGAAGAACAAGGGCAAAATGAAGGGAACTATAGTTGTATAAAAGTGACAGAGGACGGGAGTTCAGCACATACGGATTTAAGGCAATCTGATTCTTAGTGTGCCACTGCACCACAGCAGAGGAGCACAAAAAGTTGTCTTTGCCTGCTCCAGCTCCTAAGCTGGAGGAGGATGGAACATCCCTATGAACTCTGTGGATGCTGGGCCACTCCAGACAGAGCCTATACACAGCTGGGAAAGAGGTTGCAGCGCACGCATAATATAAGCCTTCATTTGGGCTTTTCATTTGATTTTAGGAAGTTTATGTTTAATTTATTGAGAAAGCTGCTCTGTACACACTGATGAAGCCTAGTCATTTATGTGAATGGAAAAAAGCCAATTCAGAGCCGAGGGCACCGGACAAATAAATTCTTTTCCAGCTCCCATCATTGCATGTGTCAGAGGGAATTGTTACTGTGTAAACTGTCAGCTCAGATGCCCCCTCAGTGTTGTCCCTACAAATGTGAGCAGAATACTTCATGATCAATTCTGTGCAACTACAGGAAAGCTGCTAAAGATCAAGGACATTAAAGACAGCGGTGACATTTATCGGAAGTTTTACATTTTATTAAAGAAGACAAAAATTGAGCTGGATAGGCACAACCAGAAGCACTAGACGCTAAATTATTCTGTATAATTCTGCGGTTCAGAAACACAAATTAGCTGATGCTTGAGGCAGTGAACTGTTGAAGTTTAAATGTAGAATGTTCTGCCTATTACTATTACCAAGAATTGAAGTATTTGTCAATATTTCTCTCAAACATTCCATATACATCCATGCAATGACACCCAGCAGGACACAGGTATTAAGTATTCAACTGCAACTTCTTCTGAAATATTCCATAACACAGATTTTTCATAATTCTGACATTCACTTTGAAAGAATTAAAAATAGATGGTGCCAAATAGGGCAGTGAACTTCAGATTCAAGATAACCCCTGTTTTGAATGTACTTTGTGGAGTTATAATTAGGACAAGACCCATGAAAATGTTGCAAATATTGTAGTGACAGAGCAATGGGGCACAACATGATCATACTTCCCTTTTATCAGTACTAGTGTACCAGGAATACTTCTTGCACATAAAAATTATCTGGGGTGAAAGAAGCAATTAAAACATAAAGTATTTTTTTTAAAACCTAACATGTAAGTATGAACTTAAATTTTTAATGAACGATGACATCCATATTCCTCCACAAAATATTGTCAGTGCTAAGAAGAAAAGATCAAGTGTGCCTATTTTAAACATAAGAGTACCCTGATGGCATTCTGCATTTGAGTCCACACTTTGTCCATTTATCTTGTCTAAAATTATAAACTGAAGTTTTATGAATAATATTTGGCTTATCTTCTGAGGCTTTAGTTCTTTAAACCACTTCTATATTGTAATATGAATTTCAATTTATTTCATGTCATGTCACTTAAGTCCTTCAGAAGAATTTTCAGAAGGTCTATTTTTCTTTGAATTTTTGGTCTAATTTCAAGTAAATCAATATGCAATTCAAGATAAAACAGGAGTTACAGAAATGACAGAAAAACTAGTTGCATCTATATGTTATACTACTGAGCTCATGCTACAGTTATTGTGATTCTTCACAACAGGGATTACCTACTTGTTATTCAAAAAACCCTTACAGGTTAATCTGGAAAGTATATTTATGATCACTGAGCCATAATTTTGAAAAAGGTCAGAGAGTATTAGTACAGTACATTTTAAAGCAAAGAAATCATCCATTTCCATCTTACAAGATCTATTCCCCTAAAGCATAAGGTCACAAAAATGTACTCCATTAGCATTTCTCTTTCTACTTTTTAAATAATTAATCTCTTTGCTTTAAGAGTTCATAATATCAAGATATTAATCTCGAAGGATTGTTTTCATGGTTCAATATTGATTAAAAGTATAACTTTTAAGCTTTTAAGTGCAAATCTACAAAAAATTACCAAACCCATTTTCTTTTCAAAATTGAGACATGAGCATAACTAACTATATTTGCAGTTTTCAGATCAAGTGTTTAGCAACTTCAGTTCCCAAGGCTTACATGTCAATTTATTTTTTTTTAATATTGAAGTCACAAGCAAATTTACAGTTGACCTCAGGGAAGTTCTGAAATATATCATAGGCAAACTTTTAAAAACTGCTCAAGCCCTACAAATAACAATACAGAAATGTCTCTATGCTTTTGCTAAGTACTCTGAAATACAGTAGTTAGTATGTCTTTCAAATTATACTAAAACTTTATTTTCATAAACCATTCTGGAATCTCTTTATTAAAAATATTCTCATAACTGAAATTAATAAGGTTTTGATATTTTTGAAAACCGCGTTTTTCCCCTCTGTAACTCTCAAACTTTCCTTATATCTGTCAAAAGAGCACCTGAACAAAAAAATCATTTAAAGTAAAGTACTGTGGTGGTTTGAGAGGAAGTAGGTTTTCTGGGATGCTGTGGTCAAACCAATGGGTGCTGAGATTTTAATATTGGCACCTGGTGTGGCCACTGGGGCATTGGATACGTCTCTGAGAACACAGGGGTTAAAAAGCAGGGCACTCCCTTGGGTTTCCGGCGGGAAAAGGGTTTGGATCTCTTCCCCTGTCCCAGCTGCTGGCTGGTGTCAGGATCTGTCCTAGTGAACAGATGACCTGATGGTTCGTAGGAATGATCTCAGAGTGCAAAAGCCAACACGGTACAAGGGGGTTTGCAGTGATAATTAAAACAAATGCAGTTTTATTGAAATAACCACAGCAAAAAATGCGATAGAGGGATTAAGGGAGAGAAAAAGATAGAGAAAGAGAGAAGAGAGAGAGGGAGGGAGAGGGGATATAGCTACCAACGCAGAGACAAAGTCCTTTGGTCCAGTCCAGTCGAGGATCTGCCTATTACGCTGGGGAGATCTCAAAGGCTCTAGCTAACTCAGAGGTTTTTATTGAAAATTGTGGGGGAGGGGAACAGATACAATAGGGAACAGATGTAACAGGTAGTCCATGTTCTCAGCAGTAAATGAGAGCCATTGTTTTCTTGCTCCAGTGGTCACAATCTGCAGGCAAGCATCTCGCTTTGGTCAGCTTGCCTCCCCCACACACCTCCCCCGGGCTGGGGGCTTCAGTCCCAGTCCTTGGAAGGAGGAGAGGGGCCTTTTAGGAGTTTCATGTCTCAGTCCTTGATGGAGAGGCTTCTTACATCTCAGTCTGTCTGTCATGGCGGTTGTAAAACAGGTGAGGGTCTTCTGTGGGAGACCACCTGAAGCTCAGGAGAAGTCCAGCCAGGCCGAGAGGTGGGACAGCTTCCAGAGCTGTTATTGTTGCAAACGGGGCACGGTGCCTCCTTCTTAGCATACAGCAAACACACCTGTAAAAACAATAACTCAACACTGAGCTTTCATGTCTCAGGGCCTTTGGTGTGTGACTTTTCTCCTTCAGAGCCAGATATTCTTGACAGGGGGGGTCTTCAGTGGTCTCCCAAGGATGATCGTGAGGCAGATGGGGGAAAATTTGGACAGACTCTCACAGCTGGGCAGGGGGAGGGGAAAGCGATGGGGCCGTGAGGTAGGCCGGGCCTTGGACAGGGATGGGAGGTAGGCCTGGCCCAAGGGTGGAAGAGTGGAAGAGCACCGAGAGGCACTGGGCAGCACCCTCCACCCTCCTGTGGAAGACAGAGAGAGAGAGACAGAGGCAGAGACAGAGAGATAGCCTGTGCCTGGGACTGTTATCTTGAAATTTTATACCATGTGCTGCCAGCACAGCCCACCGGCGGAGAAGGGCAGGGAGGGAGAAGGGCAGGGAGGGGGTGCAGCGATGTGTCCAACAGCTTGTAGGAGCTTTTAACCCTGTTTTGGACAATGAAAACTTTACAGAACATTAACCCTTCCTAGAAGAGAGATAAGAGTAGAAGATGAAGAAGGAAATGGGCAAGTGTTGAAGCTCTGGGCAATGGAGAGATGTGAAAAGAATACAGAAGAACCTTGGGTGGGAAGAGATGGTGGAGTGGCCTTAGCTGGACTCTTTTTGTATAGCCATGGACAGAATCATGTTTCCTTGTGATACAGAGACTGCATCCAGGGGGAGGCAATGCCTCAGAACCAAGAGGGTTCAGTGTTGGTACCCCTCGGCCCCAGGGGGTGAAAAATTTGTCAGGGGACAGGTGTCCCAAAGGAGAGACTGTGCCCTTTTTGGATCAGGACAAAGCATCCTTAAAAAGGACAGCCCTAGAAGCAGCTCTGGTCCATGTTCAGAGGTGAGAGCACTGGGCACGGAAGGAAGAGGTCACGATGGCAAAGGATCTCCGGGCAGTGCCACGAGTGACACAGAAACACATGAGGTTTCAGCGGGTTTCCAGGGGAAGCCTATGGTGCAAGAAGGACTCCTCTCCCCTTGATGAAGTGAGGACTGATTGTCTAAAGGGTAGTGCTGGACCGAGAGTTGGTGATTTGGGCATGGATGGACGTATTGGAAATTTGGTGGGGAGGGGGGAGGAAATGTATTTGTAAGGTTTTCATTTTTCCTGTGTGTTCCTCTTTATATCTAGTTGCAGTGTAGTTAATAAAGTTTTGTTTTCTTTATTTCTAAGTGGGAGCCTGCTTTGCTTATTCCTGGTCACATCTCACAACAGAAACCAGGGAGAGGGTATTTTCATGGGGGCACTGGCATTGCGCCAGTGTCAAACCATGACATACACTCAGATAAATCATTTTGCTTTACATTTTTGTTGTGCTAAATCAAAATGGGAAAACTATTTTAAGCTGAAGTATTGCAATAAGAAAGACACCTGATTATTAAAAGATACCTTCTGCAGAGGGTAAAAAACAATAAATAGTGATTATATTTTCTCCTTTTTCTTGATATTAATTGGCTCATCTTTTATTTTGCTGTAAGATATCTCACTGTTATTGTTCCTTGCTTATGAATAATAATAAGCAGGAGGTTATTGATCACAGAAAAAGGAGAAAAAAATTGTCCTAGACCAGATTATATACAGTTCTGTGTCTACAGCAGGAAGACTTATTTTGGCAGGATTCTGGTCATAGTGAAATTAATGGCAAAAAATACAGCTATTTCAGAGGCACCAAGTCTTTGAATAAAGTGGCATCAAACCTTTACAATGCTTCTCAGGTTACACAAGAGAAAGTATTTAAAAATAATTCATACTTAATGAAAGACTGCTGACAATTCATTTAGACATAAATGTTGTTTGAAAAAATTGCTGATGTTACTTGAAGTAATGCTACAGAAAAGTAGTGTCCCTACTAGCCATTTCCTGACCAAGAAATCATTGTAACTGTGACACATTTACCATCAGCAAATGATTATTCATTTATTCTCCCACATGCATGAAATTACTTGAAGTTTCACTATTACACTACTCCTCATTTATACCACTCTTCTCTGCCATTGTGCATATGTTCTATAATATTGTTCTTGAAGATCTGACATTAGAAAACAATATCTTCAAGGTCTTCACACAAAGATTTTAATAGTGCATACAGTTTTGAAATATGTTATTATCTTTGTCGCAAATCATTTTTAATACCTGGATTTTCTCAAGTATATTTATAATGATCTCAAAATAAATTAGTATGGCAACCAACTGGCCACACCCTTGTGAATTTACCATTTCTTATTAGTGTAACACATGCCATGAATGACGCCTTTGACATGAATGACACAAGACATACAGGAGCTTAATATCCAGCTTTAGATGTCACTTGAGGTGTGGGAATAACTTACAGTTCACCACAGACAAGAAAATTTACAAGGATTTACTATCGTCTTACCTAAGAATGAGGAATTAAGTATGGTGCAGAATGTCCAAACAGAATGTACTTCACACTGCTAGAATGTGGTTAAAACTGAGAATTCCTGAAAGGTGCTCAATCTCACAGCAAAACTCAGATCACGAAATAGCTTTTATATTTGGTACTGTGTTCATGTTCATTAGTTCATTAATTTGCAAACTGGACTTTGATTCTATCACCTTTGCTGCCAACATTTGAGCTGTTTGAGATGATCTTTGGCTTAATTGATTCCTGCTTCTCTGAAATTGTTTGTATACAACTTGACAGTTGGATTTGAGAGTGATTTGTTTGGTAGAAATGCCATGGCTGTCGGGCTGCATAAGCCCCAGTGGGCATGTTAGGCATAGCTTGGCTATTTAAAGGATGATATGTACGTGCAAAAAAGTTTACGAGAGCCAAACTATAATACATTCCTACTTCTGGCAGTTCACTCTAGTCAAACACTTCTCTCACTGCCTCTGCAACACAAAGCAACGTGCTGAAAGTTGTACTCAACTTTCCACGACACAAAAAGCTAGAATAAACATCATGAAATCAATATTGGGCAGAATAAATGTCTGGAGTAAGGGTAGTAAAGTTTAATGTAAAGAAGATTCCAAGATTCTGAGCTAAGAAATGGCAACTACACTTTAAAAAAAGAAATCTGCAGTTAGAGTAGATCAGCAAATACTTGTTGATAATATAAAAGCTCTCCAGCCAGTCACTGAAATAACTTGCCACACACATATTAATCTACCTGAAGTATCTTATTTAAAACCTCAACTGCAATTCTTACTTGAGAAAAACATCTTAGTTGCTGACTTTTCTACTATTTATACATTGTTCTTCTAAATCAGTCGGTACTTGAGATGACAAAGCAGACTCAAGGCCAGGTATTGCACTGGAGAGGTAACTCAGCCATAGGGACTGACAGTGTCCAGATCCAGCAGACCAACTGAAGAAAATGTGATCAGCTGAAAATTGTGAGTCTAAACCTGACTTCTAACTCAGGATATCATTTGACATCCATTTTCATTGCTAAAATCTACTCAAGCATTATGCATGCTCTTTCTGGGTCTACCTCTACTCCTCACAATCATCTCATTTCTGCTTCTAAACGTGATCTGATTTTGACTAATTTTTGAGCAGCACAACTTCACTAGCTTCGGGGAAAGTGAACTTCATTTGCAAATGGTGGAGTTACCTTAGAGTTAAACCAATGATTTTGACATTATCCTTGTCAATGTAAGCTTAATTTTTCAAAAAGCAGATTTTCCCCCCTATTTGCTGTCACTATGGCAACAACATCCCTTGACTTGATGTGACAGCACAGACAGGAGTTGGAATGGTGATGAAGATGAAGCCATAAAAATACTCCTTTTGCAGCAAATAAAATCTGAAGCAGAATCATATTACTACTTTCTCTCTATAAATCTATCTTTTCCAAGCTATCTTTCCACCAGATTTTTAAAAATCCCTGTTGGCTACTTCTATCCTTGTGATACATGAATAGTTTTTGCTTTGGCACTTTTAAAATTGGAGAGTGCTGATGCAGAGTTCTCAGGCTAATAAATTCAGGATTTAGCATTTATGTTGGCTCTTTAAGGCAATATTTTATTACTTCTCGTAATTACAGGAAAGCCCTGAGGGGGCCTTGGGTGATGTATACAATATAAATATGAATATTGATTCACTCAGTCAATCAGCCAAACATTTTTTTATATAGTACATCTACCTTTCAGTGTTTATATTTGGTCACTGCAGATAAATAATGCAAAGGGAATAGAACCATAAATAAAACCTCTGCAAACAAAGAATAATTCTGACAGAAGATATAGTATGTAATAAATATGTGCATGAGGGCAACTTATTAATAAGATAACTAGTATTCTAACTTCTGTAGCAGCGCCCTGAATCATGCCATGAACCAGATGCCAACCACATTCCCCAGAGGCCAGCTATTAATTCCTTGGCTAAGCAGCAATATAAGCAACATTACTTTAAACACGGGCTGTTTCTCCTCTACTCTCTAACTATCCCACAGTGCTAAAATTGTAATGAGAAGAGATCTGAAGCTCAGCCAGACAGCCATTTGTAATCCAGCCAACTGGCTGTTACTGCACAGAGATTTTTTTTTCTTGCTATTCTTTTCATCAAATTAAGGTTAAATACACCCGCTTTCTTTAAAATCCTCCCTTCACTCCTGTAAGTATCCGGACTTCAAAGTGGCATCCTTATTTGTAGATCTACAAATTGGAAAGAACATGTGTTGCATGGTGCTAGTCCAGAAAAATATTAAAATGCATTCTTAACTTCATGTGTAACCTGACTCTCATTGAATCAAACATTAAGTCTCATCTTATTTTTGACAGTGTTGGCTAAGTTTGGAGTGAAATATGTGTATAAATGTTTTGCTAGATAAGTTACAGAGTTTTGCATTTCTGGTATTTCCTTGATAAATAATTGGCACTAAAAGAACCCCAAAATTAAAATTGTCAGTGGTGCGTGCATCTGGTGAAGTGAAATCTGGTTAAGTTCTGAATGTTACAGTAAACAATGCAACAGTTAGTAAGAATTTTACTGTTTTTTCAACTCTCAAAACAGCATTCATACTTACCAACAAACTGTGCTGGATTGGCCCTTGCTGGTAGGTAAGTTCTCACCTCATGTTCACTCACTTACCCCTAGAGCAAGACAAGGAAGAGAATTGGAGGAACATAAATGTGTTAAGACAATTTAAAAGCAAAGGAAAGAAGCAGGAAAACAAAGAAGTGGGAAAATGCTATGAAGAAAGTTAACCACCAGTTGTTTGTTTTTTTTACCAGGTTTCTTATCTTGGTAATTTCCTTATCTTGATAACTTCCTTCTCCAAGTGATAGAGGAGTTAAAAACAGAGGTGTTATGCTGGATTTTGTTCACACCAACAAGGAGAGGCTGGTGGGGATATGAAGCTCAAGGGCAGCTTGGCTGAAGCGACCATGAAATGGAGTCCAAGATCTTTGGGGCAGTGAAAAGTGTGCACAGAAAGCTCGTTATCCTGGAATTCAGGAGAGTTGACTTGGTATATTCAGGGATCTGTTTGGTAACATGCCTTGGGATAAAACCTTGGAGGGAAGATTGGCCTAAGAAAGCTGGTTATTAGTTGAGCATTTCTTCCTCCAAGCTCAAGAAGATGAAGAGACAATCTCATTAAAACATACAAATAAGGACAGGGGTCAAACAGATAGGCCCAGGCTCTTCTCAATTTTAATGTGACAAAGCAGTAGAGAAAAGCCTCTCCACTAAGTTATGTGGATGATTATTTTTAGATTTGTTGCTAAAAAACTCTAAATATTCTCAATGCAGTATATAGTATAAATAGGTCTAAAAAGATAAAATATGAAGAGATTGCCCTAGAAATGTACAGGCTTTGGCCTTGCATAATGCACAGCTGCAAAGCAACAAAGTACCTATCGAACTATTTAAGATTTTATCTCTGTAAGTAATCAGGATCTTAACACTTTTACTTATTCATTCAAAAGCGAGACTTTCCAGTGTTATGGCTGGATGTACCTGGCAGACACTCCTGGCTGGAGGTGGGGGAGAAGGAAGGGGGGGAGCAAAGGGAATGGGGTGGGTGGGTGCAGATCAGTGTGGAAGCTGCCTGCAGCCCCAGGAGACCAGTCAGCTCAGCCTCCAGCAGCATTTTGTACCCTCCTGTGGGCCAGCGTGCACCAAAGCCAATCACAGTCGTCACAGCTCCCTCATCTCTGAAATGCTTTCATCATGTAATTATCCCGAGTCCCCCCTGCAATTTGTCCTGTGTTAGGACAAATCATATTGCCCATTAGAGAAAATTGCAAGGAAGAGGAGGTACAAGTGTGGGGAGAATGCAGGAGAAGGCATTTTGTCACCAACACACAATACTAAATACTTTTAGAGAGATATGAATCAATGCCTGACTGTTAAATTGTTACTCTGTTTGGCAAGCCTTTATGGGATTCTTAAACAAAAGCTGAATGAATAATGGAGTTAACCTAGGAAAGAGGAATTCACTAAATTATTTCAAAGTGGCATTTACCAGAGTGAAAAGCCCATTATTTTGTTACTTCCCCCACCATACTGAAATAAAAAGTACTCTTTGGAGAGGTCAATAACACTTAACTTGATTTATTTAAATCAATTTGATTTCTTATTTGATGGTTGCTCTTCACACCTTAAAAACTAAGCCTGTTCAAATCTATCACAGCAGGCAGGATTTAAACTAAAAGTTAAGGGGACAGAATGTAAATATCTCTATATTTTCCATCCAAGCATATATATACTGAAAAATGCATAATTGCTGTGAGGCAAGGATATTCACAAAACATGTCACAGAGTTTCAGTATTAAAATACATTTGGATTCTTGTCAATTTACATAAAAAATTGTTTAATTTACAAACAAAATTTACATTTTTTATTTCACAAAAGTGTTATGATTTTGGAAACATTTTTGATTACTTGTTAGAGCTGACCAACAAGTTACTATTCTCAAAATCCCCAGCGCATACAAATGCAGGCTCAGATATCCTCAAAACCAGCACTAATTTCCTATGAACATGTGTGTTATCTGTATTTACTTTGGAAAAATGACATATATATAGCAAATGAACAACATTACTAGCATCATAACTCTGGGAGGATGTTTACTGAATACTGAGTAATTGAGAAATATCAGGTATGAGTCTCAATTTAGTCTTCATTGATAAGACCCGGTTTGCCCAAGACGTAGTTTCAAAGACTGTATAAACCACTTCCAACCTTTTAGAAAAAGTAACCCTTTACTCATACATTGTTAGAGGAGAATGTCACCATTTCTAATTGCCATTTAGAAGGACAAAAGGTGGTCGGCTGGGAAATGTCACCACGGAAATCTTGCTGCATACCTCCTAAATTCTGGCCGCTTTGGGAAAAAATAGACTATCAGACTCTCTCATCTCTGTTATTTAAGGGATATAGAGACTTCAGAAGTAATGAGTACTCTTCAAGTAAGGCCATGGGAAGTTTAAGATGTTCAAAGATGTAGCCCAGCATTTTACAGGAAGAAGCTGATGGCCACCACACTGTACAGGAAGAAGGCAGGCATGCCTTTTGGAAACTGGTTATGTACACTGACTCCAAATAACCACAGTAAACTTAGTCAGATATATCCATTCTGTCTATTCTCCCTAAAATGCCTCACTCATCATCGCTGGCAGCGAAACAGTTTAAGAGTTTGTCCTTCTCATTGTTTTTCCCTGCCCTTGCACTTGGCCAGAGACAAAAATATGGACAGAACATGAGGGTCATTCTGGTAGGGAGGTAACACAAGGCGTCAGCCTCCTTGCTTGCCCTACCTGACATGGCTGTTGTGGGAGTAGCAGGTATGGAGGATGGAGTGTTAAAAATTTCCCTCTTTCACTTTGACCATGATTATAGCCAAATTTATCTGTTCTGTATGGGGAAAAAATGGCCATTGTTTACCACAAACATGGAATAGCCCATATTTAGGAACATATATCCTAGGACATATTAAGGCATTATTCATGCTTCCTCGTTTCTGATAGATAAAAACAAATTACATTAGAATATGACTGTTCCAAGTTTGAGAGACATTTACCTATGTGTGAATGAAAAAGCATGATGTGCTCTTTTCTAGTGAAATCCCTGCTTTAACAAATGTGCTTAACAAATTTGTACACAACATTCTTAAGTCAATATTCAGTCATGGCAGCTTATGGCAGAATTATCTGTTAAAACTCTTCAACAGCTATGAGAAACACCAGATTAAGGTGGCTTGACATGATACTCTTAGTGTAAATACAGAATTAAAGAGCTCTAGAGATTACAAGAATGTATAATTCAGCTTAAGCAGATAATTGGAATCATTGAGCCCCCAAATAGAGGATGCTGGTTTTGTGAAGGGTTTTGGTATGCCAGTTTATGAGGAACAAAATAGTTGAACAGAGCACAACAAAATTTCTCTATTTAGATGGCACAAAGTTATGTCTTGACCTTGGATTTTTATTTCTTAACAACTCCCATCTAGAGATCTGAATAATCCTGAAGTCACAGTCTTCATGCCGATGTAGTGATTTTGCCAGACTGGCACGCATACAGGTCCTAATTCAATTCCAATACAACAAAAATGTCTATATACATAAACATTGGATAGATAAATGCAAAAAAATCCATTACTCTCCACGAATAGAAACATGTAGTTGAAGAGTTGATGTTGCCTACCCAGAAGAACTGCCTTGGCCTGTTGCTTGCCAGCAAACACGCCAATGGGCGCAGTTTATCTATTGCTCATACTTTCAGTGTTTGCATAAAGCAGTAACCATGAAACACCACCTGTACAACAGCCAAGTTGCACTGATGCAGCAGTTCCATCCGAGGGGGAAAAGAGAACAATGACAGAATACAAACACAGTTTTACGGTATAATGGGCTTTTTGAGGGAATGCATACCCTCAGAAATAGGGGACAGGACACTGCACTCATACTAGGGAGCACAGTTGTGATTATTTGAGTAAAATAGCATGTCTATGACTCTGATAATCATACCAATTTAAAATGTTTACATTATCTCAAGGACTAAAATGTTCTCCACTATTTTCATATGTAAGTTAAAATTTGGGAACAAACTGTACTGTTCTGCAAGATGAGAGCAGACAAGCTGGATTCTTTTTTAATGAATCTAAAGAGCAGAAATTTAAACTGAAGGCATTAGTTCCACCAGCTGCTTACAAGATGTAAGAAAATTTTGTCCCAGTTATCTCATCATTTTCTTATTTTGAATTAATGGTATTATTGTAAAGGTACAGTTAAAATGCAGTTCTGTTCTGAAAAGAAAATATGTATTATTTTATTATGTTTCCCCAAATGTAAACTACCACTTCATTCTTTCTAATTAACAGCACTAATATAACTTACCTGAGATGTATTTAAAGGCAAAAGAGATGCGCTGCAAAGTAACCATTTTGCAACTGAAAGTTCTTCACAACCTAAGATGAAATACAAACTGATTTACAGATCATTTCTCTGTAATATTCACTATTAATTTTTAACATACATTAACACTATTTCGCTCTTTATTTCTGTAAGTAAAGAAACAAAGCTTGGAACACATACAGGTAATAAAAAAAATCATTGCTTTATCAAAATTCTACTTACTTTATTAAAAAAACTAAGGCTACTCAAAACGCAGCTAATAATGATTTGTTCTTACCTGTGGAGTTTCACTGAATCAGTTACAGAGTTGCAACTTTTTATTTCACAAAGGTTTATTCAGGGCAGGGTCCTGTACATTGCCCAATGGAAATTATGATTCTGAAGATAAAAAAATACCTCAGACCTCTCCACCAACTCTTGTCCCTTGAAATGGAGCGTGGAATGTGTGAACGTGTGACAGCCACAAACAAAAATATACCAGTCCATATTTCAGTTGAAATAACTTGTACTCCATATTCCTCCCTGAGATATACAACTAAATTCACACTTCAAATCACTACACCTGACTTTTAGCAATATGACACATTAGGATGAAATCCAAAATCACATACCAGAAGTAACATGGTTAAATTGATCTCTGCATGGCAATATTAAACACAGGACTGTCATCAACAGAAAAAATTGTGTACAATTTCATGCCTCCATTATATCATTATATAAGAATCAAAGAGAGCCTCAGGGCTCACAGAAGGTCAGCGTGTTTGCTTAACTGTGGTTTTGCTTCCACTATAATGTCATTATGAATGCACTGAGTAAGAACTCAAACCCTTTCTTAAGCAAACCGTGGACCTTTTCTATGTCAAAGTTATATAAACCTTTAATTCAAGGAATGGTTTTGTTCAACTAGGCTATTCTAGAACTCCATATTTTCCAAAGTGCTAGATGATAATGAGCTAGAGTTAATGCATGTACTTCATATTCTCTCTGGCTGCTCAGACTTTCACTTGTGGACCTTCACTGCCCAAAGTGGTTAAGTAACTACTTTCAAAATCATGGTGTCACAATTAGGTCAGGTGTTAGAATATTGGATGAAGAAGAAATTAAATGCAGTCGTTTTGTAAGAAAAAAACTCCACTATAAAGGTCAAAAAATGCAAATGAGATGACTATTAATCATAACTTTGCAGAGATTTAACTGACCATTGCAGCACAAAATATTATTACACTGTCACCCAATAAAATTCCTGTGACTGATAGGAAAAGAAGTTAATTTTTAACTCCTGCCATGAACTATTAAAGCATTAGAAGAAGATATGTAAGTAATAAAGAGACTGTTCAGCTTTATCAATTTTGACAGCTAACCCCAGGAAACATTTGTTTTCACAATAGCTGGATGTTCTAATTTATTTTGTTGTTTATAATTTTTTATCCTAGTCAGTTGCCCTTCAGCTGTCCCAATAGCTAATAAAGCTCAATTTTGTAGAGATTCCTAACCACAATCTTTTTGGTCTCTCCTCTATTGTATCCAGTCTGCTATTGTTTGCTTTTAATGTCCTCAAAATCCAGGGCATTTGCAATATCAGTGATTAAAATTCTCTTTGGTCTTCTCCCATAGCAATTTTACTGTCCCTTGTCTAGGTTATTATTACCTTACATTTGTTCCTTTGCAGTGTAGAAATCAGAATCATCTTGCACACTTACAAACGTCTCCCTTTTTAATCTGTTTATCTGAGTTCCTGTCACACAATTCCTTACTTCTCTTGTCATTCTCTGATTTCTTTTACTGTTTGTTTTTCCCCAGGTACCTCAACATCTTACCAATTCTTCAGTGTTACACCTTCGCCTGATTATGACCTCATGCTTTCCAATACAGACCTCCAACACAAGCCCCAGTCTACTGAAAAATGCCTCATCAGACAAATGGGTGCAGTAGTACTTATAAGATCTATAATTTTTAGTGCATGAAAATATTTTAGTGCATGAGAACCCTTTCTACTTGCAAGCCTGTAGAAATAAAGAATATGAGGTTTAACTGTACGTAAAAAGGTGCAAACTGGCCAAGATCCCTTTACTGTGTGATGCCTGTGAGAAGGGACAGTGAAGCATCCATCTGGAGAAGGTTCGGGTTTTGAGAGGAGTGTTCAGTAAATATTCCTCTACAGCCTACACAATTCCCTTAAAAGTGATGAAAATAGAAATACCCATGAAGTAACTAGAAGAATGTCTCAGTTTCCAATAGATCTCAGTCAGAGGAGACTGGGGTAAATGAGGAGGAAAGGTTTCCTTTAGCAATGCTGTAGGAAAAAGCCAACATGGCTCACAAAACAAACTCACAAACTCTTTTCCCTCTAACCTATGAAAAAGATCTGTTGAACTACATCATTCAAAATGCTTCTTTGGTTTGTCCTGCCCTTGGAAGGCATCAAGCACTCCATCAGACTTAAAATAAGTATTAGCATTGCTAGTAACAATCATTTGAAAAGCTCAGGGAAAAAATGCCACTGGGGACACTTAAGGGGCATTCTGTGGGATGGAGGAGGAGGCAAAACAAGGGCTACTTTTATTTAATTTTGCACTGAGGATGTTGTGAAATGAATGTTTTTTTGCAAAGCGCCTTATCTTTGCTTACCTCAATCAAGCCATTGAAAATCATTCTGCATATGAGAAGTGTGCCAGACAAGAATTCTGTGCTTTAAACACCTAGACCAGTCAGTCTGTTC
This sequence comes from Melospiza melodia melodia, assembly GCF_035770615.1. NCBI lineage: Eukaryota > Metazoa > Chordata > Aves > Passeriformes > Passerellidae > Melospiza > Melospiza melodia. The sequence goes on along the minus strand of NC_086226.1, from coordinate 73,198,695 downwards.
TTCTGTTCCTTATAAATTGAGTGCACATATACCTGTTTTCTACATTGTCGTTATGAATTATGTAGTTATTTCTCATAACTTGTAGAAATTGCAAAACCCTTGAAACAAGCAACATACACTTTACTCATGTTGACAAAACTATCATTTACAGGGCCCCTACAGAGATGTGCTAGCCATGATTATTTACTAAGGTCTCAGGTGAGATTTTGAAGCTGATTTCACATGCAGTGAGCTGTAACACAAAATTAACACTTTGCCGACTTTAATCAGCATTTTGTTCTGGACTTGGCTATAGATATCCAAAGATTTAGATGTTTTTGTAATCCAGTTTTTCTATCTAAACCTTTGTAACTACTGCTAAAAACCAACAATGGATAAACTAGTAAATATTCAGAAAAAATTAATTTGGCCCCTTAGGCACGGTCTTTTATACAGAATGAACATTGGGCAAGTGGAGAAGTTTTTCAGTCTTATGCGTTCCTAGTTGATATTCTTGCTGTGATTCACTTCCTCTCACCATCCAAAACTATATCACAGAATCTTAGGGACCATAGAGTGGTTTGGTTAAGGAGGGATCTAAATGATCATCTGGTTCCAGCCTCGCCACATGGGCAGGGCACCCCTTCAATGAGGCCACACTACTCACACATGGATGCACCTTCCAGGGATGCTCTAAACAACCTGTTCCAGTGCCTCATGACCCCCAGAGTAAAGAATTTCTAATATTCTAAACAACCAAATATTTTTCAATTTAAAACCATTACCCATTACTAAGTCATAGTAAGCAAGCCTAAAATATTAATCTTTCATTCATGCATTTTTTTTTAAAAACCCAACAATTTAAAAAAATTCATGCATTTGCTGTCATTACGTTATTCTCCTTCACTTTTAATCCTGCATCATCCATATTTAATTGCCCATTAAACCAGTCTGGCTTAGGCATAGCTTTCCTCTTGGGAAAATTAGATTTCATATTGCAACCATTTAATTTTTTACTATCACCCTCATTTTAATTTAGATTTCACCTTGAATTGCTAATATCTTCTTCCCTTCACTCATTTTCACCTAAATAAAGGTAAATTGGCAATGCAGTGTCATTTCTTGATTTCTATATTTGTTCATTAATTTTAATCTATTTCACTTTTTTTGGGTTTTTTATTTACTTTGAAATGCTTAATATTTTTCAAGGCTCTTTTTATCTAGCAATTATTTTCTTGACTCAGTTTCAACATAAACAAAAATAGATGATGTTCTGGAGTTTCATTGCTCATTAGCTACTGAAGAGTCTTCTCCACTTAGCAGTCTTTCCTTTTATTTTTTCAAATCAAAGCAAGAAAACTTCATTTTAATGCAAATAAATGTCTGATGGTGATTTGTTTCTTAGACTTGCTTTTCGTACTAGTCTCATTTAATAAGAAAATAAAAAGAAACAAAATGAGTTAAAGTGTACAGAGAACAACTTGTAGATTAACCTTTTGTAGAAAGGTGTTCTTTAAAAGCAGAGAGCATTCATTAGATCCTCTACACAAAAGAAAAAGTAAAGCAAATGGTGAATCCGTCTCTCAGAAAAGAGTGGCAATAAATCTCTTAGATTAGTCAGAATTGAGCAGTTTGAAATAAGCAAAAGCCAATAGCTCATCCCCTGCTTGTGTTTATCCCCATTCAGTATGTTCAGTCTAACAACTCAGAGAAGACTGAATGAATTTATATTCAAATTCACCAGCCAGAATCAAAATATGAAATTACTAAGATACTACAATTATTTTTTAGACAACTTAAGGGAATTTAAACTTTTCTTATAAATTGAATGTAGGGAGATGGAAAAGACAGATATAGCAGCAGGGGAGTTCAATTTTCCAGTACCCATGAGATCATAAGCTATTTTTAAGGTAATGTCTTACTGGGATTACTGGCAGTGGTAATTAGTTAAAATTGACAAGGCACTCATTGTGATATATTATGACAGGGAAGAATTTGTATCACAGCTCTACTTTAGCACTTCAACATATTAGCATAAATTTGCCTCATGGTCTCAAAAGGATATTCAAGGGTATTCCTCCCTTTTTATGTTTTGCAACTATCAGCTCTCCTAATGTATTATTATGAGTGTTTCTTTCCATCTGTACCACCATTAGAGGGGACTCGTTATAAAATATTGTTTACATCTGTTAAGCACACAGACTTGATGACTCTTATCTCAATGCACAGCTACATAGTGGAGTTTTTGCTGAAGCATGAAAGTCTTGCAGCATCATATCCTGGCTACCTTGAAATAACAGAAATCTTTGACACTTCAGAAGTACTAATTCTTAGTTTGGGGCTTTTGATTTATTATTTGTTTGTGAATTAATGAAGTTTTAATCTTTTTGCTTTTTATCATTGCTGCATTTTGATACATCTCTGAGAAAGGGCAAGAAATAGAGTTTAGGATCACATTAAAGCTGACTTATTACTGTGCTTGCTTGGAGCTTTTAATGGCACATCATAAGAAACAGTAGATGCCTGCCTAAACTTTACACTCACTAATACCTCTTAGAAGAAATTATATTTTGGCATGCAAAACGGCACAACCAGGCAGCCTAGGAGTAATTACAAAATCATACTGCATTTCATTTTTTTTTAACTGGTTTGTAAAGAAAAAGGTGGTTTTCTAACTTTGATCATTATGTACTAGCACAGAGGAAAGTGAAAAGTGGTTTTCTCTTCACCAGTTGTTCAATCCCTACTAATGTAAACACTGTGGAAGCCTTCAAAGACAGATTCTATATGCTATTGTTCAAGAAATAGTTCAGTGTCTTCAGCTTATTTGGAAGTTCTCCAACACAAGCAATGTATAATCAAGTATTTGAGGAAATTAGTAAGACAAAAAAAAATTCTGCTTTTAGAACCTGAGGAGCATGGATACATCTTTGTTCTGTGACAGATTTTTTTTTATAATTCAATAGCTTTTTATGAAAATTACCACTTAAAAAGCTGGATACATATAAAAATTATAATTTGTCATTAGAAAGCTCTTACAGTATGTGACATCTAAGAGTTTATTTTGCATAAGTGCAATAATCTAGCCCAACTAAAAGAGAATTGCTTCAATGGCACTTTATAGTCTCATTGAATGAACCTCCTTTAGACATTCATTTGTCTTGATAATAAATCACAGACTCCATGTTCTTTGAATAAAACCACTGCATTTGGCTAGCATCAGCAGTATCTTTTCACCCAGCCTCTACAGGGTTGCCAGTTCAATTCCTTGCAAATGCTAGTAAAGCAGCTCTTCAACCAGAGGAAGGCTAGTAGAAATTCTAGGTGATTATGCTAAACCTATTTCCAAAGCCCTAACTCACAAAAGTGGGTTTGAAATGCAGATCTTGTTTTAAAATCACATTCTTTCCACATCGTAAAAAATGCTTAAGTAGGAAAAGTCGTCATTTGTGTTTCAGATCCTGTGTAAGAATTTTATGGTTTTAGTGAAGAGAAAATTTTAGGGTGACTTAATTGAGGCCTTCCAGTGATGCCTTAAGTTTTAGCTCTCATATTTTACAGATTCTGTACTGCATTAGTATATAACTCTGAACTACATATTAAGTGTTAGCAAGTTCTCTTCACAGTTTAGTTGGACAACACAATCCATTTCCAGCCTGAAAACCAAGGTCACCATCGCATCTTCAAGCCCAAGAAAGTATAAACAACAGCAAATTGAGAAGAGCAAATCAGGACTATGGGAATTCACAACCTGAAGCTGTAATTGGACAATTAATTCCAATACGGCTTTAAACTGAGAGTAGGTTTAGATTAGACTTCGGGAAAAAAAAATTTACTGTGAGAGTGGTGAGGCAGTGGAACAGGTTGCCCAGAGAAGTTGTTCATGTCACATCCCTGGGAGTGTTCAAGGCCAGATTGGATGGGACTTTAAGCAGCTTGCTCTAGTGGAAGGTGTCCCTGCCCATGGCAGGGAGTTTTGATCTCCCATGGCAGGGAGGATTGGAATTGTGTTTAAGGTCTCCTTTAAGGTCTCCTTAACCCCAAGTCACTCCACGATTCCGTGTGCAAAGCTGTCATACAACAGCCTGAGCTGAACCAGTGACAGGGTCTGTGAAAATACTACTAGTCTTTATTAAGCAGTAATAAAATCCAAAATTTCCAGATGTTAAGTTTTGTAACATTACACTTACAGCACTGAGCAAGGAATTTCCTGCTCGCATAACAGGAGGCTCAGTTGCACATGCCACTTGTTTAGAATCTGTGGTGTGGTAACTTGGAGACTTTGATCACATTGCCACATTGATTCACAAGAGCTACTGAAACCAGAACTTTTGAAGCAAGTTCTTATTAAAAGTCCTTTCACCATTTCTTCACCAGTGTTTTTCCTCATGATGTTCATCCGGGAACACAGGATAAACATGTCAGCCCACGCATTACCTTCAGGAGATTCAGACTTAACAGGAAAAGTTTGAAGTAATGGATACCAAACAAATCCTTTTCTTTCTTCCTCTGTGTATTAAGAAAACACCCAGAAATAGGAGATATGGTCTTGGAAACGTCATTTGGTTAAGTCAAAAGAATTCAAGAATTTTGAGGCCTTTCCCTAGCTCTGTCTCAGGCCGTTAACAACCTTGGGATGTTTTTCGCATTTGAAAATTATGATAATAACTACCTAGCAGCCTCAAAAAGTATTTGTGGTACTTCATTCTTCAGTGCTATTAAGAGCAATGAAGTGTTTTTCACAAGGAAATGAAGCACACCACATTATTCTTTCACATGGAGCTGATTATAAGAACTATAATGTCAGCATGACCACTTTTCCTTCCTGGTTCATGTCTACAAGTATTTAAGTTTGATACCTGGGCCTCTCATATTTTTAACAATTTTTTGAAGTATCACTTACGTTCTCTGCTTCTCTGAGCAGAAATTGAGAAGGCCCTAAGTGGTATCCACAGCATTTTCTCTATTTAACAGAAGGAACATGTGATTATTGATTACTAAAATTCTTTAACCTTGTCTGCTATTGTTTTCAAACTATGTAGACAACTTTTAAGATACAACTGGCATACCTCTCCACAAGGGAGTATTGTTTTGCTTGCAAGACAGAATTGTGACAACAAAGTTGCAAAGTATAAAGGTTATAAATCAATCCACATTTGAGAGTGAAACTAGGGAGATGTCATCTGTGGAACTGACTGACTAATGGCTCAGAATTAAATTATTGCCTGAAAACATAAGCTTCTAGTTAAAACATTTCCAGATTATGTAATTGATGATGAAATTATGTCTACAAATGCTTCAAGATCAAAATTTGGAACAACTGGATTCTGCATGTAGGGACTGTGAGCAGAGGGAAAAGGAAAGTCTGTGATTCATTGCTTTTTGTACGTTTATGGCTGTCATGGGAAACTCTTTTCCATTCAGTGTAAATCCTCACAGTGCTTGTAATACAAACATATCTATGACAGAAATTGTATCTAGTATTTTCAAGTTCCTTATTGATTTTAACTAGAAAGAGCAAAACTGGTGCTAGATCACCAGTTTCTACTGAACTATTTGTGTTCCTGAAGGCTCTTGGATACAAATTAAAAAGGAATTTACTAGAGCTAGCACAGTTCTACATGTTTAGTGAATAAGCAGTTGCTTAACTAATACTAAAGCTCATTGTGAATTTTCCACAGGAAAACTGTTTTCCTTATGTAAAGGCAAAATCAAACATTTCATTGTGAGTCTCTGATTCATATATCTTATAATGCACGAAAAAGAAACATCCTTTTGACATAAAAAAAAATGTTAAGTTTTTTTTTTTTTCCCAGGCCCTATACTGCATTATGGAAATTATATGTCAGGCATTCATTTCAGCCAAGGCTCTCCCAATACCATATCCCACAATCCAACGTGAACTTCTCTCTCTTTGACCTGGCTACATGATGGAAAAATTTGAATTCATCATAGAAGGAACTGGAAAGCAGAGAAGACCATACAACACAGTCCTTTCTTCCCTTGTCAAGTACTGGAACACTGAAATGCCATCATACACTAACCCACCAAAAAAAAAAAAAAAAGCAAAACAAATTTTAGCCTCTGCCAATCTCCCTTTACCATACTTTATGCATAGCATTTTAGCATTTTAACTCCTAGCAGATTTCACTTTCAGTGTTGAACCATGCTGCAAATGCACCAACTTTGCTATCACCTAAGTGCATTCCTAGTGACAAAGAAATTTGTGTCAGAGTCCCTTTTTGTTGCATCCCATGAGTCATTGCTAATGTGCTCTAGAAAAATTTCGGTTTCTCAGAATTCTAAGAAAACTTTTCCATCTTTTACAAAAATATCCCATACAATTTTGTTCTCACAGCCCATTTATATGTAAATGAATTTTCTGCAAATACATGTCTACTTTAAAAAAAAAAAATAAAATACAAGTCTGCTTCATATAAACATTTCACTAAATTTCTTTAATGTGTTCTTGAAATGTCTCCAGCAGACATGTGTTGAAGTGGGATTTGGGTAGTGGAGCAAGTTTTTGTCCAGGGAAACCTGGTCCAACTCAAGCCAAGTGCCATATTGTGACAACTGATACTGGTGCATCCCCTGCCCTGCTCAGGCCAAACTATGACCTGAGAAATGCTCATTAAGCCTCGGCCTTGAAAAACAGCTCCTGGGCTCAGCTTTTCTTGAGCTTATCAGCAAAACTGTTCCCAGTAACTAGTGCTGTCCAGCGAGCTGCTGGTTTTCAACAAACAGTGTTGGAAATTTATTGCTCGTGCCTGAAAAACTGCCCAAGGGAAATAACACTTTTTGAAGAAAGTTACCTACGTGAATTGCAGCCAGGATGAGAAATCATTATGAGGAAAGCTCACTCTGTTGTAGCCCTGTAAACCATAGTCCAAAGTGAGATCCTTGGAGTCACTTGGTCTCTCCTGGACCTCAGCAGCTGTGACCAGCTCCTCCCTCTGAGCGAGGCCCCTCAGAGCCAGTGATCTCTCTGGTCTGCCATACGAGGAGGATCGCTGAACAACAGTGATGGTGATACACACCCTCCTCCCAACTCAACCTTTGCCTGCTGAGAAGATGAAAGGCCTCTGACACAAGTACTTCACTGAAATGGAAGGGAACTTTTTCAGAGGTGTATGTCTGACCAGCACCCTTTGACATCTGTGCGCATGCTAATAAGAATATGCCATAGCAAATGTACTTGGAATGTTGCTCTCCTGGATTCTTAAGTATTTTAGATTTGCAAGCAAGTTAGGCCTGTGAGTTACTATTATGCTATCATAAATTGTATTTGAATTGTTCAATTGTTTAAATTAAGCTATAGACTAACTGCTCTTAAGTTTAGGTTTAAACCTTTAGACCAAAAATTTCTGAAGCTCTGTTTAGCAAGGACATCTACTCTGAATCTTGTGAGCCAACAGGAGCACCTTCTTTATTCCTTTTTCCTTTTGACCCTTATCCTTTCCAACCAATTTTTTCCTCCCCCTCCTCCTCCCTCAGCCCCCCAAGCCTTGTCACAGATAATTTTGGGGTTGATTTTTGTTGCAGATTGAATAGATTAGATTTTTGTTTGATTTTTCTGTGTGCTTTAGTAGCAGGGTAAACCTGAGCAAGGAACTTATTATGCTTTAGCTTTTACACGAGCCCTGCTTTTGCAGTACCTTTGCCAATGATTCTTTAAGCAACCCTAAAACACATATTCATGATAAGTCTCTGAAATATATTGGCTCTTCAAGGTAAGTGCTCTCAGAAGGACTGCTGCTCACTGAGTCCCTGTAAATTATTTTCCTTTGAAGGATGACTTAGTCCAGATCAATAGACTGGTAGATCTATTTGTGGCAGACCACAATGTCCAAAACATCTTCTGGAACCGGGAGTCATGTATCAGCCTTTCTTGCTTCTTTCCTCTGTCATAAAGTTGGCTAGAGTTTTTCCTGCAAGAAAAAATGTAGAATAAGAGAGAGCACATGTTCTCATGTCTGATGGTGTAAAAGAAAATACTGCAGAACATTGCTGCCTGACCAGAATTTCAAGGGACCAGAAACTTCTTTTTTCTTTCTTTTTCCTTTTGGCAGCTCTGTTTCACAGTGAGGCCCAGACAGGGCAGGAAAATAAAGGAGTACAGAAAGCTCAAATGAGAAACAGATGTTAGGAACAAATCTTGAAACAAAACTCAATGTCCCAACAGCCATTTGCTTCATTACGCTGAATATACCCCAGAAATATAGGAATATATAGGAATTAGGAATGTAATAAGAATATGTTATAACAACATTTATATCAGTACAGTGATGGAGACTAATAATACTTCCACTTTTAAAAGTAAGCTCATTAAGTAAAAAGTATCTGAAAACAGCATTTAATATTTAAAAACTATTCATTAGCTAATTTATTCATTATTTACATAACTAAATTCTAACCTAACAATACAGAGCTTGGTAATGTGATTTTTAAAATACTAGACAACAAATTATTCTGAAATAAAATTCAAAGGCAAAAACATTATTGAAATGAGAATTAGCAATGAAATGCTAACTTTCCAGCAGCTCCAGGGAGACCTTTTGTGACTATCATGGAGTTAGTACCTGTAGAGTAAGTATAACACCATAACATAAATTAATTTATGTCCATGAAGACTAAACTGAAATCCTATCATATTTCAAAACTTGCATTGCAGACTGATCTAAGTAAAGACATTCATATATCACTTCTATGTACCGATGTACACAGAAAAGTCTCCAATGAGGGCCTCAGAACATATATCAGCAAGACCAATTTTCTATTACACCATAATATATACTTCCTTCTCCATGTGATATATGAGTTTGAGAAGAAAACATGCCTCATGGAATCATTGCTCCTTCATTTTCTTCTCTTGAAAGAAGTTTGCATCACAATATGTTGCACCCACATGGCTGTGGGCAGTTGATATGCTATCTAAGGTGTTTTCAAGGACATTCTGCCCAGTGTACTTTCCTGAAGAGATTGCTGCCTCTCATAACTGCTTGGTGGTGTTCCTTGTAAAGAAATGAAAAGGAACAACTAAATAAACATATTTCTTACCTTAGTTGATCTGTATCTTATTATATATCTGACTGCTTCATGTACAGATTAATATATTTCTTATATTGGCTGAGCTGTATTAAAGTCTGCATCCCACTACTTCAAAATTGTAATCTGGAATTTTGCCACCCTTCATGCAGTACTGAAGAGGTCTTTGAAGAGCACTACCCTCTAACTTCCGCTGGAGAAATCTGATGCTGCAATTTTGCTTTCAGGTACTGCCACAAATCATACTGGAAACAACCATCAGTAATGACAGCTCTCCTACAGAGAGCTCCTGCAATAATCACCCTGGTATCTATCTAGCAATTAAGAATGGATTGACAATCATATTTTTGTTAGCACAACTTTGCTCCTCATGCTTCCTATTCTGTTGAGAATTAGAGATTACAGACATGAGCTGATCTTTGCATCTAAAATTGAGTAACAGTGGCTACAGAAAGAAGAATTTGTTTTACATATTTTGAAAGATCATATTCTGAACTGCAATTTCTTTTTACTTATAAGAAGTTGAGTAATAAAGTAACTTTTAAGCAAATCTTGGTGCATTCCTTAATTAAAAGGAAAGCATAGTATTTAAGGATGTCTGTACAAAACTGATTTTTACTGACAAATAGATACAAGATATTCTGTAAGAAAGCTGTTTTATCACTAAGTCCCTTGCTCTTCATAAAAATTTTGAAATACATCCTTAAAGTCAAGATCGCATCTAAGCATTACATTGTAAGCATATATGCCTTTTATACCTCTGCATATTATATATTATGCAAATAATATATATTCTAAATAAATTAGAGCCTAAATCTGAAAACAGATGTTATCAATATGTAATACTAGAGAGTATTTCCTTTTAACTGAATTAAAATCTCCTGGCCAGTTTCTCATAACTTCCAGTAATACCAAGAATATTGTGATGAACTAAAATTTCAAAAAAGTAGTCATAGCCTTTTAGCATACTTATTATGATATTAAACAGATTTAAAAGAAAAAACTCCATGGCAGCAAAATCAGCTGATGATACACATGTGCTAAGAGTTTTGTAATCATGAAAAAGGTCTCTCTCAACATGAATATCTCTGCACATTGCATCTTCTGTCAAGTAGACAAAAAAATTACCATTAAACAGTGTGAACTTTCAGAAAAATTACTGTGAACTTTTAGAAAGCTGTCCCTTTTAGCAGTGAAAAGTCCTTTAATAACCCCAACAGTAGTTTTAATTTTCTTTCTTACAAATAAAAGAATATTGAGATCAATAGAACAAAAGATAGGACACACATGTTTATTAACACCTGGAAGTTTCCTTTCATCAGTGAACACTTTCTACCCAAAAATGCTTCTAGGTTATGATGGTAGAAGACTGGCTGTTTATGTATTAGTGAGCAAAAATTGTAAAAATAGCTGAAATTACATGATCAGATCTGACTGTTGAGTGATGTCTGAAGGCATTGCTTGGTGATATTAAATGCTGAACTTCTTTCATATCCACCTTAATTAGTAGTTGCATGACATAAAGTTAAAATATGATTGCATTTTCACTCTTAAAGAAAGAAAACACCTCCTGTTCCTATGCATGTGGTGCATCAAACCACCTGTTTTATGTGCCTAACTATATTCACAGACTATTATGTGGAATTGCACACATCACACAAATTACTTAAAATCTGCTCACCATAATTTAGCAAGGATTCGTGTGGACTTGTATTCATAAAACAGATAGAATTTGGTCAGTATTACATTAAAATTTCTACAAACTACTTTCTCTCTCCTGACTTAAGCAGAAAGAAAATCCATATGGCTAGCATGTACCTAAAATTATACTACAAAATGCATCTGAACATCCATGCAAATAAATGTTAGTGGATTTTGGACCTCCCAGTTATAATAACCAACAACAAACTGTAAGATTTCCTCACTTACAAGCATTATCCTGAACTGCAAGCCAGATAAAATAATGTTTTGCAAGATTTGTACATTTTTTCATCTTTCAGACTATCAGGAGAAGTAGTGACATCTTCTGCCAGTAGAATTCCTCAATTCACTGCATATGTTCAAAATGCACATAATACTTCCCACCACTGAACTGACAAACATAACAATGAAAGAGGTTTAGTTATAGAGGGTCCAAATTATCTGCTGTGGGATAAACAAATTTTATTTAAGTATTTATTAAAAAGTCCAGCAGTAGCCAACCCAGAGCTATCAAAAAACCCAAACCCCATTGGGTTAAACTTACTTATTTCAGAGAAGTAAGCCATAAGAACAGAAACAGGAATTCAGAAATTAAGAGAAAAGAGATGGTATCATTTACTCGAAACCCAACAGCTGGGTCTATTTCTACTTTATCCTTTACCATAGACACCAACAAAGCTATTTCAATCTATAACACAGAGAATACTGCAACCTGAACTCTTGACCTTGCTGTACTCACTTTGCTTGCAGCAAATCTCCATAATTCAGAAGGAAAAGCAATCTTAGAAGTTCATACACAAGATCTGTGAGAACTAACCCAGAGAACACACAATTCCTAATGCACAGTCAAATTTAAAATTAAGTTGCTATAACAGAATTGAGGAAAATATTCAAATGAATGTAATATTAATGTCATTAACATTAATTATGCATGACAGGCAGTACCTTTTTGTCTATTAAAAACACATAGTCTTCTCTAATACTCAGGATGCAGAAAGAAACCTGCTGAAAATATCTGAATTTTTTGAAAATCAGAAAATGAGAATTCATCCCTTAGAAATTATATTACAAGCATAATCCACCATACACAACCTGAATCAGGGTTCTCAGGTGGAGCACACATCTTATCAGTCAACTCTCAATAATGAGAATCATCCAAAGCATCACACATGGAGAAATGGGGATTTTTACTCATTCAGACATCTGGTACAAAATCAATACAGCTAAACAAAGACTGTAGAGAAACTTCTTTAAATAAAGAAGTCATAATTTATCAATAACTTTCCCCCAAACCGTCAGACAATAATACAAAGAAAAGTGTAGCAGGAAAATAGTTCTTTTCTAGATGTACTTCCTAGTGTTGTTCTACACAATAGGAAAGTTGGTTTAAATGTAATTGAAAAATTGGGGTAAATAACCATTACTTTAAATTTACAACCAGGTAATTTTGAACTTTTCATTCAGGTTTCTGGTTTGACATAGGGTACAAAAATAAATTATTCAGAGAGTGCTTTTCAGGCTGTGTGTATAAGGTAAATGTCCTCATTCCTCTTGTTGTACTTGCACAGTTCATGGATGCCCATGTATTACTTGTATGACTATAAAAACATTCAAAAAGCAGTGTGGAAATTGGCTTCTGGTCTTTTTCACCAATTTTTCATTTTAATGGGATCATAAAAAACCTCATAATCTCTGAAAGTATCTCCTTGTGGTAGTAGAAAAATCCCCATTGGTCAGATCATTATAACAAGACTAACTCTGTGCCCATCCCAAACCCCTCAGCTCACCTCTAGAGTAATCTTTATTTTTGAGCTTTAATGAGATAGTTGAATTGAACTGGTATAAAAATGATAAGGCTAACTGGATGAATTATTTACATGAGCTGAAGCCAAACTTTTTATGTGTGAAGTCTATGCACAAAGGAGCTTTTGCACTGCAGATTTCCAATAACATTTCAGTCTAGATTTTCTGGTTTGCAGTTGGCTATGCTCAGCAAGGAATTTTTGTCAGTTTCAGACATCCAGCAGCCCCTGCAATTGGCTTTTTTGACCTTCACATAAATTTAAGTATCCTAATAGCCTACTGCCAGCAACTGCAGAAAAGAATTCAGTGGCTAATGACTATCGTGACCTCTCTTTTTTCCCAAGGAGCTCCCACATCAGGGCAAGGAGTAAAATCAGAATCCATTACCATTAATTAACCCCTAGAAGTTGTGTAGAAAAGTGTTATGGAGGCTGAGTTATCAACTTTCTATCTGCTTTCCAAAACTACTGCACTGCACAAATGTCAGGTCTTTCACCTAATGACAAAATGAGTGAGAAATCAGAAGGACTGACATAACATTCCCTTGGAAACAGAGCCTAAAATGTTGCTAATGCAGTAGATAGGCCACAAAGCTAAAAGCATAAACCAAATTTATTTCCTTGCTTGATATAAATTTGAGCAAGAATTTTGAGCAAACCAATCCTAAGCAGTCTTAAAAGATGTTCTTAACATATATTTTACGACAGTCCTTCTCTCTGAAATTTTTCCAGAGGTGGGTATTCATCATTGGACATCAAGAAGTCAGATGACAAGAATAATTTCACAGAATTTCTTATTCATGTATTCACCTGAAAATTGCACTTTAAACAGGTTTCTTTCTGATTGAAACACCAAGAATCTACTTGTTATTTTCCAGGCATGACTCTACAAATGGAGGAACTACAACCAGGTATTGATCAAGATAATATTAAGGGTTGTAGAGACTTTGTATATTCAATGTCAGAGAACTTGACAAGTTCTCTATGTACATGCATTTCTTCCTAAAATAACTGCTATTCATTCAGAATGGTAATCACACCAACTGTCTTCCATTTATGAATATTTACTTATGGTGACCATTTTTCACAAGAACATTTTTCATCCCTATAGAAAACTAATAAGCACCAAAAATATTGCGACTGAAACATTGCTTGACACTTTTGTCAACGCCATTGAGAGTTTTCTACTGCAGCAGTTGCAACAGAAAATCCAGGTTATTCACTAAGCTCCTCTCCTGCTCTAATTGCTTTGAAAGAAGTAAATCTGTGAAGAACTGTGTCTGCACTAACTCAGCCATGTAGAGGCTGCTGCAGTAGTCCTATGGAGGCCTTGTGAATTAATTCCTCTAAATTTCTCTCAATAGTGCAAAAGGGTTTTCTATTTATTCTCTCATGCAGTATCAAAGTCACACATGTGCACACACACATACACAAAAATATTAAAGCAGTGAAAAAAATCCTACTAATGTTTTATTAGCAAGCCCAACAAATTTGCTAGTGCTAAAAATATGAAGAAAAAAAGCAAAGAAGAAATTAGAATATTCTTCCTGCAGTTACAATAAACTAAAATACAGAGGTTCATAAAATTGCTGGAATGCTTATGAGAAATATCAATGAAATGCAAGAAAAATGAAAAAATAATACAAGCCAACAGACACAATTACTTTCCTATTCTGTTTCACAGCTTGTGACATCTAAGACAGGCTTTTATTTCATAAATGGAAGTTAGACCAATTTGGAAACAAGAACAGATGTATATAATGCAGGCAATTTGGAAAAAGAGACAGGAAGAAAAACTGAGAAGTCCCTGACAATCTGTATGGTGGAATCTCTATTCAGAATAGTCTTCCGTGGACTGAAAAGGAGACTGTGAAGGTGCCTTATATATTTATGCAGTAACAACATCCTTGAGTCTTACATGTTCTAGCTTACTACTCACTTGCTATAAAAAACAAAGTCCACCTTCCTACAAAATTACATTAGGAAAAAACCAACCAAACAAACTCCCCCCCACCAAAAAAAAAAAAAAAATCCAAAAGAAGGAATGCTCTTTTGTTCATCATTCTATCAGTGCTCTTCTGACCAAAATACAAGATTATACCCCTGATGTGTTCCTTCAAGATATGACTAAATTGCTCAAAAAACCCAAAGAACTGAGATATAAACACTGATCAGTTAGGAATGGCCTACTCTTCTTCCCACCACTTACCTGTTTCAATATAGAATAATAAACACCAAAAACTTATACACTGGGTTTTGAAATGATTATCAGTTTGCACCTGCTGCCTCTTATTACATCAAGGAGGCACCACTTCATTCATCACATGGATTCATTGATAAGATCCCCCTGAGCTTTCTCAAGGCTGAGCTGTCCCAGGTCTCTTGCATGCTCCTGTAGCCATCTTGCACTTGATGTGATCCAGGATATCCATGTCTTTCTTGCACTGGGAAGCCTAGAGCTGGACTGACAGTTTCAGATGTGTCTCACATGTGACAGAGGGCAAGAAACAGTATTCTCAACCCACCAGCAGGCAATGTCATTCCTAATGTAACTCAGGAGACCTCTGGCCTTCTTCGCTGGGAGGGTGCATTCTGGCTCATGGTCCACTAGTTCCCACCGGGACATCACGGTGTTTTCCTGCCAGGTTGCTTTCCACCATGTCAGCCCCAAGCTTTCAGAATTCAGAAAACTATCTTGTTTTCAGCGATTTCACAGCAAACATTCAACAACAGCTTTGGCATTGGAAAGACACCAGATTTTCTCCATCACTTTGTGGCTCGAAAGCTCAGTATGTTTAATCTTTGCCAAAGGATCAAATTTTACATAAACTCTGGGTATATCACATAATGTACTCTCTTGCAAAGACATGGAGTGCTTTTAAATGAAACACCACTTTTTACAGTTTGTGCTGGTTCAACAACCTTGTAAATTAAAAAGACTCATTAATTTTTCATCTGTATTTCTCAACACTTTTAAAAATCTTGAAATGCAATTCTGCTAATGGTGCTACAGCTAAAGATTCATTAGTCAGAATTTTCACCACAGACTCTTGCTCTCAAATGTGCATCATAAAATTATGTTTAGATATTAACATTAGTTTTCTAAGACTAATTGTAAACTAGTTCTAAGCCAGGAGCACACACACAAGAAAAAGAACCAAGAAAACCTTTGTTGTGTTTGTGTATTTTCCAACTTCAAAGCATAAAGTCTCCCAGCTTTTATGTTCCTATAAATTGTATAAAACAAAAATCAGAGTGTTTCATAAACTACATGTTAAAGAGAAATTACTGAAAATTGTTCTAACTTTCTGCTCATTTTGATGAAAGAAATCATGAAGTTATCCTTGAGAACTTGATACTACAAATCAGTACTCATTGTTTGGACTCATTGTTTGTAAGTAGAACCCTCTTCCATCAGGTTGCTACAATCTATCTTATATTAAATGTATCCTGAAATTGGCCAGTAATGTACTTTCCAATTCAACGATGTAACAGATAGTCAGGTGAAGATATATAAGGGCAGTGCTCGAAACATATATGAGACCATAAAATGCACCTCATATTTGAGCAACGTTTGCTCATGTTCTTGGCTACCCAAACCTCTTAGAACTTCCATTAGTTCTGTGATTATGCTCATAACCTAAGTGACAGCAGCTGTTTCTTTAAAGTCAGAAGACCAATGACAGAAAATTTGAGTGTGCCAAGAACTACTGCGTATAACTAATTACTTTTAGAAAACTTAGAGTGCATTCCAAACTTTTGTTTATATTTTGCTGATTGTCATGGAGATAAAACATGATTGTTTTTTCTAGAAAAAAATCAGTTCACTTTAAGAATAGGATATGAGGAAACAATGCCTTTAAAAAAAACCTCAGGTTGAAATGCCACAATCCTTTACACATTATGGTAAAACAACTGTTAATTAGTACCCTGAAAGAAATTCAGAGAACTTAACATTGTAAAAATTTATTCTTGTATGTCTTTTATCTTTCTCATATATCAAAACTATTAGCATCAACACTGAACCATGATTCCCATTAATCACCACTTAACAGTATTGTGTAAATATGCAATTTTCAAAGTAGTATTCTTTGTACTTTAATCATTTGATTTACCAAACTAAAGCTTTGTTTTATAAGTGAGGAAGCTTCACAGATCACTTTCTGATCTGTGGAATTTGATGAGTTCCTTGGACTGGACTCCTGAGGGAGGAATCCTACCTGAATTCTGCTCAGCTTCTGACTTGACTCATAGATCAGCTCCAAAAGGAAAAGAAAATAGAGAGTAACCTTGATCAGTCAGGTGCCCGCTGGAATACGCTCTGAGACTCTTAATTCTTCAGCTGCTTTTGTCCATGAACTTGATGAAACATGACACTGACTCAAAGGCTTTTAATTACTACAGGGAGCACTCAAGAATCACCTTGTTGTGTCTGGAGTAAATCACATCTGTTTATGCTTTCAGACTTAGGTAGACTGTAACTACCAGTTTCTCTCCTTCTGTATTTCTGAGCTTTTCATCACACCTACAATGACACTCACGCTAAGATTCATCCTATCTCACTAATTTTTAATTGATGCACTCTCCTGGGTTGAGAGGAAATGAGTTTTTTGGGATGCTGTGGTCAAACCAATAGGTGCTCAGATTTGAATATTGGCACCTGATGTGGCCCCTGAGGACATGGATACGCCTCTGAGAGCACAGGGGGTTAAAAGCAAAGAACTCCCAGGAAAGCTTTCTCTTGTGTTCCAGCGGTGAAACAAATCAGAGCTCCCCGGCCCGGCTGCTGCGGGCTGGGCGAGGGAGGGGAAGGCCCGCGGCCGGGTGAGGTGAGCCAGGGCCTGAGATGGAAGGGTGGAGGAGCACCAAGAGGCACCGGGCAGCCAGGGCCTGAGGATGGAAGGGTGGAGGAGCACCAAGAGGCACCGGGCAGCCAGGGCCTGAGATAGAAGGGCAGAGGAGCACCAAGAGGCACCGGGCAGCCAGGGCCTGAGGATGGAAGGGTGGAGGAGCACCAAGAGGCACCGGGCAGCCAGGGCCTGAGGATGGAAGGGTGGAGGAGCACCAAGAGGCACCGGGTAGCCAGGGCCTGAGATGGAAGGGTGGAGGAGCACCAAGAGGCACTGGGCAGCCAGGGCCTGAGATGGAAGGGTGGAGGGGCACCAAGAGGCACCAGGCTGCCATCCACTCCCCGAGAGACAGAGAGAGAGAGACGGTGCCTGTGCCTGTGCCAGCAAGGCAGTGTGGGAGTTCTGGACAGGCAGAGCCTGAGATTTTTAACCCTTTTCTTGGATGATGGAAACCTTACAAATGCTGATCCTCCTGGAGTGGAATGAGAAGAGAGATAGAGATGAGATAAGAGGAAATGGGCCACAAGGGAAGTGGAGAAGAATCTTGGGTGGGCGGAGGTGATGGAGTGGCCTTTGGCTGGACTTTTCTTGTATATCCATGGACAGAACCATTTTTCCCGCGACACAGAGACTGCATTTAGGGGGAGGCAATGGCTTGGAGCCAAGAGAGTGCAGTGATGTTATGTAAAGGAGTGAGTGAACAGTGACGACGGGTGAGGGTGCCCTTCATCTTCAGGGAAGA
This sequence comes from Melospiza melodia melodia, assembly GCF_035770615.1. NCBI lineage: Eukaryota > Metazoa > Chordata > Aves > Passeriformes > Passerellidae > Melospiza > Melospiza melodia. The sequence goes on along the minus strand of NC_086226.1, from coordinate 73,180,573 downwards.
AGAAGAAGATCTCTGTTCTCGAGACCCCTCAGCCCCAGGGGGCGAAAGTTTGGGTGGACAGATGTGCCGAAAGTGAAAAACTGTGTGTTTTTTTGGAACTGGGCAAAGCATCCTTAAAAGGGGAACCCTAGAAGCAGCTCTGGTCCATGCGCAGAGATGAGAGCACTGGGCATGAAAAGAAGATATCACGATGACAAATGTTCTCTCATGGAAGGACAACGTCACAATGACATGTGACATGGAAACACACAAGGTCTCAACTGTGTTTCCAGGGGAAGCCTATGGTACAAGAGGGACTCCTCACTCCTTGATGTACTGAGAATAGATAATCTAAAGGGTGGTGATGGACTGAGAGTTGATGATCTGAGGGATGGATGTATTGGAAATTTGGTGGGGGGAGGAGGAATGTTTTTGGAAGGTTTTCATTCTTTCTGTGTGTTTCTTTTTACATACAGTTGTAGGTTAATAAAGTTTTTCTTCTTCATTCCTAAGTTGGAGCCTGCTTTTCTCTATTCCTGGTCACATCTCACAGCAGACACCAGGGAGCATATGTTTTCATGGGGGCACTGGCATTGCGCCAGCATCAAACTGTGACAGGCACTTAGGTCAAGAATCTAGTCACCCTAGACTTCTGTTACCCTCAGCAGCAAGATCTCAGATAAGCCTTAACTGTTCTCTGGAAGTATCCTGTTGTGGTGTGTTGGTGTTCTGTTTCTCCCCCTTTGTTTATGATGGTTCTGTCCTCCCAGTTTTCCCCGCCCCAGTTTCTGTCCATTATTTAGTTACTATGGTTGCCCCCTTTGTCATGTAATTTCCCCGCCCTGTATCTCCTAATATGTATAATTTTTCCTCCTCCCTGGGCCCAGTCAATCACTCCCCACCACTCCCAGTCTTCCAGAATGTTCCTCTCAGTGGGAGTAGTGATTGGCTGAGGTCCCGGGGCCCCTCCTTTATAATGTATCGATTAGTTCTCCCTTACAGTCTATTATGTTAAGCTCGTCCCCTGACTTCCCCTGATTGGTTTTTTGTAAATCCCACCTCCAGTTACCACCTCCCTTTATAATCCCATGCCCAACCTCTTTTTTCTGTCACTCCCTGCTGGTCGCACCCCGGGACATTAAACTTGTTTGACCCCAGAGAGTGTCCGGCTCTTTTCTGCTCCGCCCTATTCAGCAGCTCTACCCCGAGACCTCGTCCTGCAGGCACAGCCCAAGGCTTCTACCGCCGAGGGGTGCCTGAAGCTGCCAGTCCTGGGGCCTTGCCACCGGGACTGACACCCCCTGCTGCAGTGGGACTGTTGGCCACCTTCTCAGCTAGCCAGGTCACAGGGTCTCCGGCCGGTCATCGCTGCAGATTGGCGCCCACGCGGGGCCCTCGCTCGGACCCCGTGGACGAGGTCATCGGACCTCTGGACACTAATCTACCACCGGTCGCAGCAGGCTCCGTTGTAGGAGCAGCGCTCCCGGTGGACCCGGAGCTACAACTCCTCTCACCCAAGGAGAGCTCCGAGGGCAGAGTTCTGCCTCTACCGGATCTTCTTTTCGCCGTTCATCTGATTGGTAAGCCCCTGCCTTGGGGGTCTTCCCTCCCACCTTTTTAATCTTCCCGGGACCTGAGCCCTGCTTTGGGGACAGCTCCCAACCCCTCTTTTCCTTACACCCCTTCCTTTGTTGCTTTAACTTTCCGGTGGGAGTGCTACTCATGCCCTTCTTGGGACCGGTAGCCTAGTGGTCATGCCCTACTGGGACCGCTACTAGAAAAGCTCCTACTTCCCTAAAATCACTTTCCTGCTGTCTTGCTGTTGGGGGCTCATGCCTGCTTTGGGACCGGTCTTCTAGGCAAGCGGCAGCGTGGGAGCAGGCGGACGAGCAGTTCTTGTTTTAGTTTTTTTTTTACTTCGGTTTAGGCGGTCGGTGTCAGCAGAGGAGTGCTCTTTTCTTTACTTTCTCTGTCGTTTTCTTTTAATTTACGCGATGGGTGCGCGTCAGAGCTCTCCTCAAAAAAGAGCCTTTCACCAAGTTTGCCTCTGGGGAGGCAAACTTTACCCGGCCGCTTACTGGGCGGGTAAAGTTTTGCAATTGTTGTCTCAGCAGAGGGAACTGCGAAAAAAATCCATCAGTGTCGCGGTTGAACCCCAGTTCCCCCGTTTTCTGTTGTCCCTACCCCGTCTACCTCACCCTGTGTCCCTCGGTCGGAGCCCTTGAGGGGGGTCCTCAAAGTCAACACACAGCAGAGGCTCCATCTTCCCTCTGCCCCCTCTCGATCGGTCCGACCTGGCCCTCCAAAAGGAGGACTCCGAGGAGATCCTGGCCAGACTCCTCGGAGCAGGTTTTCCTACCCCTTTTCCCAACCTCCCCAGTACCCGGTTGACATTCCCAAGAGTGTTCGGTTTAATGTCCCGCCAGTTAATGTCCTACCACGTCCACAAGATGGCTCCTGTGGAGCCCAAGATGGAGGCGGCCACGTGCATTTTCCTGCCGATTTTTCTTGTCCTTCCCATAATCCCTTTGCCCCTCAGTCAAATCCTTTCCTATCCCAAGATCCACCCTTTCCTCCCCTGCCTCCACCCTCTGTTCCTCCCTGCGCTCCACCCCTCAATAGCCCCTCCTTCACCCTGCCTCCTGTCTCCGCCCCGCTTCCGGACTCCACCTCGGAGACGGAGAAAATCCAGCCGCCACCCCCAGTTCCGCCACGCCCATCAGCTGGCCCCTCCCAGATGCCAGGCCCCACCTCTGCCTCCCTCCTTTCCGGTTCCCACGCCTCCCCTTCCGGTTCCCACGCTTTGTGTTCCGGGGGGGGGGGGGTGTGAGTAACCGGAAGCCAGGGCGAGCCCCTGTTTTTGAAGCCGCCCCGGTTACCTACCGCCTGAGCGGGGAGGGGAGCTCCCAGGCTCAGTGGGTGCCAATTGCACAAGATCGGATCAAAGATCTGTGCAAGGCCCAGAGAGAGTGCTCCCGAGAATCGGAGTATTTCCGGGGACTTCTCTGTTCAGCCCTTGCACCGGGAGATCTGATCCCTGCTGACCTGAGAGCTCTCTTTTCCAGCCTTTTAGGACCTATGGAGTTTAGGGCCTGGGCGGTAGAGTGGGGGAGGGAACTCGCAGAAGTTTTCCCAGCTCTCTGGGAGAACCAAGTGACTGCACATGACGCGGATGGCCAACTGATATCCACGAATCATCTGGTGGGTACAGGGGCATGGGCCAGTGGGGCGATTCAGGCGCGGGCACTCTTCCTGACGCAGATCACCGAGTCCTGTCGGGCTGCAGAGAGGGCCTATTTCAAGCTCCCAGTGGTCTTCTCTCAGCAAGACGAGGAAGAGCCCCAGCAGGGGCCACAGGATGTTGTGATGTGTTTTTAAATTCCCCAGTTTTCTCCCTTATTTATGTATGCTCCCCCTTTGTTCTGTGTTAAATGGTTCCTCCCTACACAGTTTTCCCGCCACTGTGCACCTGACAGTTGAGTTACCATGGATACCCTTTCCCCCTCCATTGTCAATCTCTTCTGTTATGTAATTTCCCCACCCAGGCTTTGCCTTATAAGTAAGTCTTCTCTCCTCCCTGGGCCCAGTCAATCACCCCCCACTCCTCCCAAGCTTCGAGAAACTTCTTCTCTCTGGGGGTCGTGATTGGCTGGTGTCCCGGGGCCCCTCCTCTGCTTTACGTTTATTGGTTTTATCCTCATGTCAGTTATGTTGTGTACCTCCCTACCTATTCATGGATTGGTTTGCCGGGTTTCCCTCCCTTCTCCACCCCCTCCCTTTAAAACCTTGTTGCTCCCCCTGTTCGGTGCCATTTGCCCGGGGTTCTACCATCTGTTGGTTGCCCTCTGCAGTGGGATTCTTCAATAAACCGACGTGTTTCCCCTAGCAAGTGGTCGCCTCCTCATTCGTCCTCACAAGCGCAAGTAGTCCGATTCCGAGATCCAGCCCAGCCCGAGGCCAGGACGCCAAGGGGGGCTGGCCTCCGATGCGTAGAGGCGTTGGCCATTCTCACCCCTTCAGCTAGCCGGACATAGGGCCGCGTACGCCCAAGCGCAGTGTGGCGCCCAACGTGGGGCCTGGAAGTGGACACCTGGACAGTTGACCACTGACCGGACCCCTCGGAATTGGAATTATAGTTTTCCATTGGACGCTACGCTACCTCGGGTAGTAGCAGACCCCGTTCTAGGGGTAGCGCTCCCCGGGGATTGGAGTCTCAGCCCTCAGCACCACAAGAGGAGGACTCCAGGGACGGAGACCACCGCCCAGTTTTGCTTTTCGTCGTCACCGGGTTGGTAAGTCTGGGCCCTGTCTTGGGGACTCTCCGGGCTTCCCCCCTGCCTTTTTACCTCTCCCTAGGGGTACATGCCCTGCTTTGGGGACCTACTCCCTGCCCTCTTTCCTTGAGGTACTTCCTCATCCCCGTGCCTTTCTTGTTTTCTCTTCCCTGTGGGTGCCGGCTTCCCCAGACGTGGGGCCCGGACCCATCCCCTAATCTCCTTCTTTTCCCTCCGGCCGGCTCAGACTTTGGGGCGGTGGGGGGGGTGCAGGGGTCGGTGGTTGGCGAATTGTTGTTTTAGTTTGCATTATACACTTGGCGAGTGGTTGAACCATCAGAGGATTTCCCCCCTTTCTAGTAGCAGTAATTCCTGTGCTAGAAAGGTGCCATGGGTGCGGGCTTGGGGAAATCCCAAAAGGAGGTTTACTTTGTTGTTAAAGGTTTATTGCTTGGGAATGGGCAGAAGCCCCCCAAGCAAGCGTTGAAATGTTTGGTTAGATGGATCTTTTCTAAGTTCCCCGAAACCTCCCCGGAACTTGTAAAACAGCCACGATATTGGGCAGCTGTTATAGCAAAATTAGACGAGGCCATAAATTCCGAGGAGGCGAAGTTGGCCACCGTGGCTTATTGGGCGCGCAGAGTGCATGCAGCACTCCGCGCGTTTGGGGAGCTTAAGAAAGGTCCTGCTGGTTCTAGTTTATCCCCTCGTTCCCCTCGTTCTGTTGCCCTTGCCCCTCAAACCTCACCCGCATCCCGTAGGCAGGAGCCCTCGAGGGGGATTTTAAGGGCCGACCAGAGGCAGGGGGTCCATCCTGCCCCTGCTCCCCCTCGACCTGCTCGGCCTCCCCCTTCGAGGAGCCCTGGCCAGGCTCCTTCTCTCCCCTCTTCCTCAGCCCCTGTACCCAAGTCCCCAGTTCTAAATCCCCAGGTTGTGCGGTTTGTTGAAGACTCCCAAAATGGCTCCCTTGGAGCCCAAGATGGCGGTGGCCATGTGGCCGTTCCCGCCGGGGCTCCTTCTTCTCCTCCTAACCCTTTCCTCCCTGACGCCAACCCCTTCCTTCCCCTTGACCCTACCCCTTTTTCGGTTGCCCCTCCTTCATATCCGCCCTCCGTCCCACCCATTTCTCCACCCTCTGCTCCTCTTTCGGCTCCTCCCCAGGTTCCTCCCCCAGTTCCGCCCTCTGCTCCTCCTTCGGCTCCTCCCCAGGTTCCTCCCCCAGTTCCGCCCCTCGTTGACTCCTCCTCCGCTCCGCCTTTGTATTCTGCTCCGCCTCCAAACTCCACCAAGGAGGCGGAGAAGGTGGGTGTGCCGTGCCCACTCCCTCGCCCCGCCTCACTACCAGACCCCGCCTCAACCTCCTTCAGTTCCGGTTCCCACGCTCCCCCTTCCGGTTCCCACGCTTTGTGTTCCGGGAGGGGGCGGGTGGATGACCGGAAGCCGGAGCAGGCGCCTTCATTGGAAGCCGCTCCGGTCACCTACCACCTCAGCGGGGAGGGGACCTCTCAGGCCCACTGGGTGCCACTTGCACAGGCCCAGATCAAGGAACTGTGCAAGGCGCAGAAGGATTACTCCCGGGAGTCAGAGTACTTCCGGGGGATGCTCCGCAATGCCCTTGCGCGGGGAGATCTGGTGCCCGCGGACCTGAGGGCCCTCTTCTCCAGCCTTACTAGACCCCTGGAGTTCCGGGTCTGGGTGGCGGAATGGAGGAGGGAGATCTTGGAGGCTCTCCCAAGCCTCTGGGGGAGTCCTTCAACATCTCACGATGCGGATGGGCTGGTAATTTCTCAGGAACATCTGTTGGGCGAGGGACAATGGGCAGAGGGGGCAGTTCAAGCAAAAGCTCTATTCCCGTCGCAGCTGGTGGAGACCACAAGGGCAGCCGAGCGGGCTTTTTACAAGCTGCACGTGATAACCTCCCAGTGGGAGGACGATGAGGTTCGGCAGGGGGCACAAGAGCCTTACATGGCCTTTATCGAGCGCCTCTACCGATACGTGGAGGCGCAGGCGACCGGGGACGAGGACTGGGAAAAGATGCTCCAGAGAATGGCATATAGCAATGCCAACTCGGAGTGTCGAAGGGCAATCAAGGCACTCCCTCGAAGTCCCCGGCCCACGGTAGAGGCCATGATAGAGGCCGTAGTTGGCCAGGTCGCCTTAACATCGCGACCTAAGAGGTCATCAGTGGCTTTTGCAGAATGTCCCGAGCCGGACTTCTTAGAGCTGGAAGCTGCCCCCGTTGCTGGACCCCCAACACCTGGGTCCGGCAGGAGATCAGCGGCCACCCACCCCTGTCATCTTTGCGGTAAAATCGGGCACTGGATGCCTCAGTGCCCGATGCGACTGGACTATCTTGAATACCGCAGGAAGCGGGAAAGGGAGGAGAACAAGAATCAAAAAAACTAGACCAGGAGCGCAGCCCCTCCCTGCGCGACGATAAAAGTGCGGCGGGACGAGTGACATCCAGCGGGGAGGAGAGAGATAAAGGAGAGCCGCCGTACGCTATGCCGGACTTGTCTTACCTTTCACCTGACATGACAAATACCTGTGGTATTCAGCCCACACCTGCTCTTAACATCATGTCCTCTGCTTCCCCTTACAGGCTGCAGCTCACTAGGGACATACATCTTCCTAATAGTGATTTACAGCTGGTGTCTGTCGACCTCCAACATCCGGGTCACTGGAGGAAATTAGGACGTTGCAGGTGGACCGTCGTCGGAGATACCAAGCACACGCCGCGAGACATTTACATCGTCCCGGGTTTGGTGACTACCGACCGGGACCGTTTCGCGGTAGGGCTGTACTGTGTCCGACCCCCTCTCTTCCTCCCCAAAGGACAGGTTATCGCCCAGGCCATTCCGGTTCCAGGGAAAGATCATTGGAAGAAGACTCCGGAGCAAACATCGCCTCCGTCAGTGGCCTGGGCGCAGGTAGTGGGGAGGGAGAAGCCCCGCCTGACTTGTCAGCTCTCGTTGGGCGGGGACCGGAAGATCGTGAGGGGTCTATTAGACACAGGGGCAGATGTGACGGTCATTCTCTCTCGGGAGTGGCCGTCTCATTGGGACTTGCAAAACGCTGCCGACACGCTTCGGGGTGTTGGAGGGCTTCAATTGGCTAAACGATCAAGGGGCGTTGTCCAAATTACGGGGCCAGACGGGCAATTGGCTTCTGTACGCCCGTTCGTATTAGATTATACTGAGCCTCTCTGGGGGAGAGACCTACTAGCCCAATGGGGAGCCAGAATTGACCTTCCGAAGGCTCCTCAGGTTTTTCGGGCAGTGACCACTGAGGAGCGCCAGACCTGGAAGCTGGATTGGCTGACGGATGTACCAGTACAGCTCTTGCAGTGGCCACTTAATAAACAAAAATTGAAGGCGCTCAACGAGCTTGTTCAGGAGCAGCTACTTAAGGGCAACATTGTGGAGACAATGTCTCCCTGGAATTCTCCAGTTTTTGTCATCAAGAAGCCCAATAAGGATAAGTGGCGGCTCCTGACCGACCTTCGCCAAATTAATGATAAAATTGTAGATATGGGGTCTCTCCAACCAGGGATGCCCTCCCCAGCAATGCTCCCCCAAAATTGGGATCTGGCAGTAATAGATATAAAGGATTGCTTTCTCCAAATTCCTCTTCACCCTGACGATGCCCCGCGTTTTGCATTCACGGTTCCGTCCATCAACCGTGAGTCCCCAGCCAAGCGCTATCATTGGCGGGTTCTACCACAGGGCATGAAGAACAGCCCTGTGATCTGCCAATGGTATGTCGCTTCGCTGCTGTCTCCAATACGTACAGCCCTCGGGGATGTTGTCATCATTCATCATTACATGGACGACATCCTCGTGTGTGCGCCCGACCACAGTCTGCTTGCCCATGCACTTGACCTGACAACCAATGCGTTGGTTGCTGCAGGGTTCGAGCTCCAGCAGGATAAGATTCAGCGGATGCCACCTTGGAAATACCTGGGCCTCGAAATTACAAAGCGGACCATTGTTCCGCAAAAATTGGCTATCAGGACAAAAGTCCAGACCCTAGCAGAAGTTCACCAACTGTGTGGGTCCTTAAATTGGGTGAGACCCTGGCTGGGCATCTCGACCGAAGACCTAGCCCCCCTTTTCAATTTGTTGAAAGGGGGAGAGGGGCTTAGTTCCCCTAGGGTTCTCACCCCAGAGGCACAGGTAGCCTTGGAGAAAATCCAAAAGGCCATTTCGGCCAGGCAGGCCCACCGGTATCACCCAGGCCTGCCCTTTAAGTTCATAATACTGGGAAAGTTGCCACACCTCCATGGCATCATCCACCAATGGGACATTGAGAGAAGGGACCAAGGGCTGGGTGACCCCCTCTTGATAATAGAGTGGGTGTTCCTCAGTCATCATCGGTCCAAAAGAATGACAAAGCCACAAGAGTTGGTAGCCGAACTGATCCTCAAGGCAAGATCGAGGATCAGGGAGTTGGCAGGGTGCGACTCTTCATGCATACACATCCCAATTAAATTGGATTCGGGCCAGCTTAAATTAAGGACCTTTGAAGAACTGCTGCAAACTAATGAATATCTACAGTTTGCACTTGATAGCTACACCGGGCGCATCGCAGTAGATCGGCCGGCTCACAAATTGTTTACTTCGGAGTTTAAATTATCTTTAAAAAGGGTTCAAAGCAGGGAGCCACTAGATGCCATGACAGTTTTCACGGACGCGTCTGGAGCATCCCACAAGTCAGTTATGACTTGGAAGGATCCTCAGACTCAGCAGTGGGAGGCTGATGTTGCTATTGTGGAGGGTTCTCCACAGATTGCTGAGTTGGACGCAGTCGTCAGGGCATTTCAGAGATTCCCTGAACCTTTTAATCTGGTCACAGATTCTGCGTATGTCGCGGGTGTAGTGTCTCGGGTTGAACAAGCAGTTCTTCAAGAGGTGTCCAACAAGAGACTGTTTGAACTACTTAATAGGCTTGTGGAACTGGTCTCCCACCGCGAGCATCCCTTTTATGTTATGCATGTTAGGTCGCATACTGATCTGCCAGGGTTCATAGCGGAGGGCAACCGTCGAGCCGATTCCTTGGCCGCGGCTGCCGTGACGCTGGGCCCTCTCCCAGACGTGTTCGGTCAGGCTAAGATCAGCCACCAACTGTTCCATCAGAATGCGCCTGGCCTGGTTCGGCAATTCAGTCTTACGCAGGACCAGGCTAAGGCGATAGTGGCCACATGTCCCCAGTGCCAGAAAGACCAAATGCCCACTGTGACCTCGGGGGCTAACCCCCGAGGTTTGGCAAGCTGCGAGGTGTGGCAGATGGACGTAACACATGTCCCATCTTTTGGTCGACTGTGTTACGTCCATGTCTCAGTGGACACTTTCTCCGGGGCTATCTATGCCTCTGCCCACACAGGAGAGAAGGCAGTGGATGTCCAGAAGCATCTGCTTCAGGCATTCGCTGTCTTGGGCATCCCTAGGGCCCTAAAAACAGACAATGGCCCTGCGTATACTTCCAAGGAGCTGCGGAGCTTCCTACAGCAATGGGGAATACTGCATAAGACCGGCATCCCCTATTCCCCGACAGGCCAAGCCATGGTGGAAAGGGCCCACCAGAGCCTTAAAAAGATCCTATCCCGACAACAATCGGAGATGAAGGTGGAAACCCCCCACGTCCGACTAGCAAGAGCTTTATATACACTTAATTTCTTGAACTGCTCTTTTGATAGCCAGAATCCTCCGGTGGTCCGGCACTTCGGCAGTCACCAGCAGCTGCAGCCGAAAGCCAGGCCCCCGGTTCTTGTAAAAGATCCGGAGACCTGGCGGACGGAGGGCCCTTTTGACCTGGTGACCTGGGGGAGGGGATATGCTTGTGTGTCCACTCCCTCAGGCCCCAAGTGGGTACCATCTAAATGGGTCAGGCCCTTCGTCCCGAAGCAGAGGACAAAGCAGGAGGCGATACCACAGGTCCGGCAGGCTTGTTGGCGTCGGCGAAGGAAGTCACGCAATAATCCTTTGTCTTTCTCTCCTGATCTCCTCCCAGTGACTGAGGAGCCCTCCCCTCCTTCTTCACCTCCACCCCTGGATCTCTTGTGTTATGTTGCCTCCCATTCGCCCCCGGCTCCAGAGATGACCCCTCGCACATTTTATCTAAATTGGCTATTTGGTGAGGAACCATTTTTGTGATTTTGTGATACTTTTACTTGTCTCTTTCGTTTTAGTTACATCTCCTCAATGGCCCTGGTGTCAACATCGCTGGCTCCCAACCCTTGCCTACTGATGATGTTCATGGCGACCTGCGGACTCATGCTGTCACCTTCGGAGCCGTGGGTCATCCCCCAGCCAAAGGTCAACGTCTGGCGTGCCTTGGCACAATCGTTAGGACAGGACAGTATATGCCTAGACACCGGCGCAGCAGAGGACCCGATGTCGTCTTGCCTTGTGGGGATCCCTTCCTCTCCAGGCGAGTTCCCTGTTACGTTCCGACGTGCCTTTTCCCCAATCCTATCCCAGAGTCTCACCATTCTCCCCAATTTTGATTCATCCAATGCCTGGAGAGACGGAGTGGTCAGGCTGGACCCTGCACCCTCCGAGCCCACTGAATTACATCTCCTCGGGTCAGCCAACGCCTCCATTTGTTTTCAGTTTGATTACGGCATTACCCCCGTTGAGAAGGGTAGTGAGGTGGTCCGCCAGTCCAAGAAAGAGTACCAAGCTAAGCAGTGGTGCCGGGCCGTTCTCAAAATCCTCGGCCCCACCACTACTGGACGCACCCCTTACTCCCTTCCAAGAGGCGTGTTCTTAATTTGTGGTGACCGAGCGTGGGCAGGCATCCCCTCTGGCCTGGTCGGAGGGCCGTGCACTTTTGGCCGGCTGACGCTGTTTACTCCCAACATTACCCAAATTATTAATTGGAAAAGAACAAACATCACAGCTGAATTGGGCAGAGCCAAAAGAGACCTGAAGGATCTCACAGAAGACTGTGATGATGAAATTACACATTGGTCGCACTCAAAATCCGTTGCCTTTACCATTCTGTTGCCTTGGGTATCGGTAGCGAAGGCTCTAGGTGAATTGGGCCGCCTAGAGTGTTGGGTAGCTAAACAAGCGAATCTTACATCAGCTGCGCTTTACGACCTCCTCACAGACGAGGAAATAACAAGGAAGGCGACACTCCAAAATAGAGCAGCAATAGATTTTCTATTGCTGCTCCATCACCATCGTTGTGAGGAGTTTGAGGGCCTCTGCTGTCTGAACCTGTCCTCTCGAGCTGAGGACGCCAGACATTCCATCAGAAGACTTCAAGACCTTATACACCAAGTTAAACAAGAAACATCCGATTGGCTGGGGGACATCTTTAAGGGTTGGGGCCTCAGCGGGTGGGCCAGTTCTATTTTAGAATCGGTTGCTAAAGTTGTGTTGAGTTTAATTGTAATTTCAGTTGTGATTGTGTTGATCCGCTGGCTGGTCAAAAAAATGATAGCCAAGGTCATCTCGCCAGCTGTGAATCATGCCACCATTCCATCAGAAGTGCCCTTCGAGCTGGAAGATCTCACCCCAGAGACCGAAGAGGATGCAGACGAGGAGAGGTCAACCGGGCAGCCTCAGGAACATCTAGAGACTGATGAACTCCAGCTCGAAGGAGGCGAGAAATAGCTGGGCCAGCCGCGGATTCCCAAACTTTGGATTTTATGGACATTTTAACTTCGTTTTATTTTTATTTGTTAAGAAACGGGGAGATGTTGTGAAGTGTTTTTAAATTCCCCAGTTTTCTCCCTTATTTATGTATGTTCCCCCTTTGTTCTGTGTTAAATGGTTCCTCCCTACACAGTTTTCCCGCCACTGTGCACCCGACAGTTGAGTTACCATGGATACCCTTTCCCCCTCCATTGTCAATCTCTTCTGTTATGTAATTTCCCCACCCAGGCTTTGCCTTATAAGTAAGTCTTCTCTCCTCCCTGGGCCCAGTCAATCACCCCCCACTCCTCCCAAGCTTCGAGAAACTTCTTCTCTCTGGGGGTCGTGATTGGCTGGTGTCCCGGGGCCCCTCCTCTGCTTTACGTTTATTGGTTTTATCCTCATGTCAGTTATGTTGTGTACCTCCCTACCTATTCATGGATTGGTTTGCCGGGTTTCCCTCCCTTCTCCACCCCCTCCCTTTAAAACCTTGTTGCTCCCCCTGTTCGGTGCCATTTGCCCGGGGTTCTACCATCTGTTGGTTGCCCTCTGCAGTGGGATTCTTCAATAAACCGACGTGTTTCCCCTAGCAAGTGGTCGCCTCCTCATTTGTCCTCACAAGCGCAAGTAGTCCGATTCCGAGATCCAGCCCAGCCCGAGGCCAGGACGCCAAGGGGGGCTGGCCTCCGATGCGTAGGGGCGTCGGCCATTCTCACCCCTTCAGCTAGCCGGACATAGGGCCGCGTACGCCCAAGCGCAACAGGAGCCCTATTTACGTTTCTTAGAAAGACTTTACAGATACGTGGAGACTCAAGCTTCCGAGGAGGGAGAAAGAGAAAACCTGTTGCGGCTGATGGCGTTCAAGAACGCAAACTTTGAATGCCGGAGAGCCATCCGAACCCTCCCCCGTAGTCTACGACCTACCATCGAGCAATGATGGAGGTCGTGGCACGAGAAGTCCCACTGCCAGGAGCGCCTGACTCCAAGCTGAAGAACAAGCGTAACTCAGTGGTGTTCGCGTCGACTTCCAGCGGCGATGAAGAAGATTACAGCGTGGCAGCAGCTGGAATGTCGACCCCAGGAGCAGCAAGGAGACATCCAGGGACTCACCCGTGTCATCTATGCAGGAAAACGGGGCACTGGATGCCTGACTGCCCACTGCGGCAAGAATTTTTAACATTTAAAAGGAAGGAGTGTCCTGCTGGGAAGCAGGAGGTAAAACAACAAAAAAAACTAGAAAGCGAGCGCAGCCCCTCCCTGCGCCATGATACAAATAAGGCAGGCAAGGTTACACCGGGCAGGGAGGAAGGAACAGGGAGAAGCCCGCCACATGCCTCTACTGGACATGACTTTTCTTTACCGGACTTGACTTACTGTACCTGTTGGCTTCAGCCTCAACCTGCTTTAACCACCACCTCTTTGTTTTCTCCTTTTAGGCTGCAGCTGACCCGCGAAATACATCTCCTGGACACTGATTTCCACCTGGTGACTGCCGACATTCAACATCCCGGCAGCTGGAGGAGACTTGGACGTAGCAGGTGGATCATTGTTGGGGACACCAAATACACACCACTCAATCTTCACATAGTCCTGGGGTTAGTAACAACTGACTGGGGCAGATTCGCATTAGGGCTGTACTGCATCCAGCCCCCGCTTTCTCTCTCCAAGGGCCAAATCATCGCCCGAGCCATTCTAGTGCCGGAAGAGGTGCAGGATTCCCGGCCATCTAAGGGGTCCTCATCTCCAACGGTTGCTTGGGCCCAAGTTGTGGGGAGAGAAAAGCCCAGGCTGACATGTCAACTGTCCCTGGGCACAGACCGTAAAATCGTGCGGGGGTTATTGGACACAGGGGCAGATGTGACGATCATTCCCTCTAGGGATTGGCCGTCACATTGGGATTTGCAAAACGCAGCCGGACACATACGAGGTGTAGGGGGTCTAAAATTGGCGAAGCAATCAAAGAGCATTGTACAAATTACGGGGCCAGATGGGCAATTGGCTTCTGTATGCCCTTTTGTTTTGGATTACACCGAGCCCCTGTGGGGAAGGGACCTGCTAGCCCAATGGGGAGCCAGAATTGACCTCCCAAAGGCTCCCCAGGTTTTTCGGGCAGTGGCCACTGAGCAGCGCCCTACCTGGAAGCTGGATTGGCGATCAGATGAGCCAGTACAGGTAGTGCAGTGGCCACTTACTAAACAAAAATTGAAGGTGCTCAACGAGCTCGTTCAGGAGCAGCTGCTCAAAGGCAACCTGGTGGAGACCATGTCACCTTGGAACTCCCCAGTGTTTGTCATCAAAAAACCTAATAAAGACAAGTGGCGGCTCCTGACCGACCTCCGCCAAATTAATGAACAAATAATTGACAGGGGTCCCCTCCAACCAGGGATGCCATCCCCTACAATGCTCCCCCAAAATTGGAATTTGGCTATAATCGACATAAAAGATTGTTTTTTCCAAATTCCTCTGCATCCTGATGATGCCCCGCGTTTTGTGTTCACGGTTCCCTCCATCAACCGTGAGTCCCCGGCCAAGCGCTATCACTGGCGAGTTCTTCCGCAAGGAATGAAGAACAGCCCTGTGATCTGCCAGTGGTACGTTGCTTCGCTGCTGTCTCCTGTTCGTACAGCCCTCGGGGATGTCGTCCTGTTACATCATGATATGGATGACATCCTCGTCTGCGCCCCAACAGATGATCTACTTGCCCATGCGCTTGACCTGACAACCAGTGCGTTGGTTGCTGCAGGGTTTGAGCTCCAAGCAGAAAAAATTCAAAGGATGCCACCTTGGAGGTACCTGGGCCTTGAAATCACCAAGCGGACCATTGTTCCGCAGAAATTGGCCATTCGGACGAAAGTCCAGACCCTAGCGGATGTTCACCAACTGTGTGGGTCTTTAAATTGGGTGAGACCCTGGCTAGGTATACCAACGGAAGACCTAGCCCCCCTTTTCAATTTATTGAAAGGGGGAGAGGAGCTGAGTTCTCCTAGGGAACTCACCCCAGAGGCTCAGGTAGCCCTGGAGAAGGTTCAGAAAATCATTTCGGCCAGGCAGGCCCACCACTACCATCCGGGCCTGCCATTTAAATTCATTATTCTGGGGAAGCTGCCACATCTTCACGGCTTGATCCGTCAGTGGGACAAGAGTTTAAAGGACCAGGGTCTGGGCGACCCCCTCTTAATCATAGAGTGGGTGTTCCTCAGACACCACAGGTCCAAAAGGATGACAAGGCCACAAGAGCTGATGGCCGAACTGATCCGAAAGGCGAGATCTCGGATCAGGGAGCTGGCAGGCTGTGATTTTGCATGCATTCACCTTCCAATTCAATTGGTTTCGGGCCAACTCAAATTAAAGACCTTCAATGAACTGCTGGAAACCAATGAAATGCTACAATTCGCACTAGATAGCTACACTGGCCGTGTTGCAGTCGATCGGCGGGCCCATAAACTTTTTAATTCGGAATTTAAATTATCAATCAAAGGGATTCAGAGTAAGAAGCCTCTAGATGCTCTGACAGTATTTATTGACGCGTCCGGAGCATCCCACAAGTCTGTAATGACTTGGAAGGATCCTCAGACTCAGCGGTGGGAGGCTGATGTTGCCATTGTGGAGGCTTCTCCACAAGTAGCTGAGTTGGACGCAGTCGTCCGAGCATTTGAGAGGTTTCCTGGTCAATTTGGTGACAGATTCCGCATATATAGCTGGTGTAATATCGAGAGCGGAATCAGCAGTTCTGCAGGAGGTCTCTAACCAAAAATTGTTTAATTTGCTCTGAAAACTCGTAGAATTAGTCTCCCACCGAGAGCATCCATTTTTTATAATGCATGTAAGATCACACACTGATCTGCCAGGGTTCATCGCTGAGGGCAACCGTCGGGCTGATTCTTTGGCCGCGGCTGCTGTCACGGTGGGCCCGCTCCCAGATGTGTTCGGCCAGGCTAAGATCAGCCATCAGCTCTTTCACCAAAATGCGCCAGGCCTGGTCAGGCAATTCCATCTCACGCAGGACCAGGCCAAGGCGATCGTGGCCACGTGTCCCCAATGCCAAGCCCATCAAATGCCTACCATCGCAGCTGGGGCAAACCCCAGGGGCTTGGCGAGCTGTGAAGTGTGGCAGACAGATGTGACACCCATCCCGTCCTTTGGGAGGTTGTGTTACGTCCATGTCTCCATCGATACCTTCTCAGGAGCTATCTTTGCCTCTGCCCACACAGGTGAGAGGGCGGCAGATGTCCAGAAGCACTTGCTTCTGGCGTTCGCTGTCCTGGGCATCCCTAGGGCTTTAAAAACTGACAACGGCCCAGCGTATACCTCCAAGGAGCTGCGGAGCTTCCTGCAACAATGGGGAATAGAGCATAAGACCGGCATCCCCTATTCCCTGACAGGCCAAGCCATGGTGGAGAGGGCCCACCAGAGCCTGAAAAGGATCTTGGAGAAACAACGCGCGGCAGTGAAGGTGGAGACCCCCCACGTCCGGTTGTCGAGAGCTTTGTACACCTTAAACTTCCTAAACTGCTCTTTTGACAACCTGAATCCTCCAGTTGTCCGGCACTTCGGCAGTCACCAACAGCTGCAGCCGAAGGCCAGGCCTCCGGTTCTGATAAGGGATCCGGAGACCTGGCGGATGGAAGGGCCATATGACCTGGTTACCTGGGGGAGGGGATATGCTTGCGTGTCCACTCCCTCAGGACCGAAATGGATACCATCAAAATGGGTCAAGCCCTTCCTCCCCAAGCAGGCAAAAACATCCGAGGCTGTGCCACAGGTGCAGGAGGCATGTTGGTGGCGGAGGAGAAAACATCCCACTTTCTCTCACCTTTATTTTCTCCACAGGTTCCCTCCGACCGGGTCCCCTTCCTCTCCACCATTGATTCGCGCCCCTTTTTGAGTCGTTTTCGATTCCCGACCTTCCTCCCCTGTCTCAGATTCTTCCCCCGAACTTAATTTACTTTTTGAGACAGAGCCATCTCTTTAAGAAAATATTTAAGTTATAACCATGCTTGTTTTGTTTTTTCAGTTTGTCTCCCTTTTCCTGGCCCACACCACACCAGAATGGCCCAGCTCAGCCCTCAACTGTGGCAGCGCCCAAGCGCTCCTTTACATCTCCTGATCTTCTGCCTCCTCCTTCCACCCTGGGCAGCGTGGAAACATCAGATTGGCTGAGAGACATTTTTAAGGGCTGGGGCTTGGGCAGTTGGGCCAGTTCTGTTCTAGAATCAGTTATGAAAGTTGTTTTAGTTTTATTTTTACTTTTGATTTGCTTTTCGCTGGTCCGTGGGCTAGTCCAAAGACTTGTTAATAAGATCACAGCTCCAAGTGTCCACCAGGTGGTAGCGGGAGAATCCGCAGAGGGAGACACCTATCCTTCGGAGGCAGAGGAAGCCACAGATGAAGAAAAGCCCGCTGCGCCTCCCTTATACCACCAGGAGCTGTGTTATGAAGAAGAAGACGCCTGGACTGATCAGCCCCGGAACCCAGCCTTTTGAACCTTTTAGTACAGATTTTTCCGTTCTTTTCAATTTTATTTAACAAAAAACGGGGAGATGTTGTGGTGTGTTGGTATGTTCTGTTTCTCCCCCTTTGTTTATGATGGTTCTGTCCTCCCAGTTTTCCCCGCCCCAGTTTCTGTCCATTATTTAGTTACTATGGTTGCCCCCTTTGTCATGTAATTTCCCCGCCCTGTATCTCCTAATATGTATAATTTTTCCTCCTCCCTGGGCCCAGTCAATCACTCCCCACCACTCCCAGTCTTCCAGAATGTTCCTCTCAGTGGGAGTAGTGATTGGCTGAGGTCCCGGGGCCCCTCCTTTATAATGTATCGATTAGTTCTCCCTTACAGTCTATTATGTTAAGCTCGTCCCCTGACTTCCCCTGATTGGTTTTTTGTAAATCCCACCTCCAGTTACCACCTCCCTTTATAATCCCATGCCCAACCTCTTTTTTCTGTCACTCCCTGCTGGTCGCCCCCCGGGACATTAAACTTGTTTGACCCCAGAGAGTGTCCGGCTCTTTTCTGCTCCGCCCTATTCAGCAGCTCTACCCCGAGACCTCGTCCTGCAGGCACAGCCCAAGGCTTCTACCGCCGAGGGGTGCCTGAAGCTGCCAGTCCTGGGGCCTTGCCACCGGGACTGACACCCCCTGCTGCAGTGGGACTGTTGGCCACCTTCTCAGCTAGCCAGGTCACAGGGTCTCCGGCCGGTCATCGCTGCAGAATCCTGTGTCTCACTCTAAAGGGAATGGAAGTAATGAACAATCCTGATTTGACTCCTGCCTGATAAAACATTCTGTTCAAAAGCCTAACACTGGGTCTGACAAACTTTGGTCTTCTGACTTTTCTATATAGAAAATTTATGCTTCCCAAATTTAAATTCTGGAACAAAATAATTTCTGAATTGTCAGAGTAAAATTAAATGATGCTTTGTTTTACATTTTCACGTAAGTAACTAAAATTATTCTATGAATGTGAAACTCTATCCATTTTAGCCAAGTGTCTCCTTTACTTGTCTGTTCATACCTCTCCATTTGCAATAATGATTCCATGTTACTTCTGATCCTACTTACTAAAAGTTTCATACTAAAATTTATCCTTTTCTTGCTCACTCATTCTCTGCAGCTTTTTCTTTGCCATACAGGCAGCAGACAGTCCCATTAATCCCATCAGTCACTCCAGTACTATCACATATACCCCTTCCCCATCCATTTCTAAGCTCCATCATGCATTTCCAAATTCCTTATCAGGGACTTGGTACGAGGACTCATCCTGCAGCTCTAACTGTAGACACCACAGATGTGCACTCCCTGTGCATCTTTTACTGTGAATTCAAAAAACCTCTCTCTGTAAATAAGTCAGACCCACTTCATTCCCAGTACATCTCTTGTTTGAGCACCGCAACAAAGACCTACTGTCCATCTTTTGCTCATGGGATCTCTTCAGAGTGCTTCTGCAGTTTATTTTCAAGTGTTCCTCCTGCAAGGGATCAGGGATAGCTTGGTCTTTTGTCTTTTTCTCCTTTTCTCTTTTTCTGAATTTTGCTTTTGAGCAGTCTTTTCTGCTATCATAAATTCAGCACTTACCTCTGGACTGAAACATAGAGTTGTTTTTTTCTACTCCAAACCCACTGACCAGTAACAATTTCTGGATATGAAACGTTTTGAGTTATCCAAGACACCTTCATGGGATTTTTTTTTTTTAATTTGCAATAATACTTAGGGAATCTAGCAGGTATTAGGACCCTAGTTTTTACTTAACACTTTATTTGTGTGTAATAAGAGAAAATTTTGGCCTCACACAACCAACAACTGAAATAGCCAGCTGAACAACTGGAACTGCTTCTTTGAAAAGAAAAATGTAGAATATAAGAATTATTAAATAATACATTTATGATTGATTGTAGAAGAAAATGATGTGCTTTACACACTTAAACATAATATCCCAGGTGGAAGTTCATCACAAAATCATCTTTTTAAGCTCTGTTTTCATACACTTTAAAATAATAATTAAATTCAGATTTTTTTAAAATTTAAATTCTCAAAGTGTTGCTGAAGTTGAGTGTATTCTAAACAGGAAGGAATTTCAATGTTAATTCTGCTTTCTTAGTAACAGAGTTCTGCTTTCTTAATAACATGATCATAAATAGATAATTTATGATGTAAATATAGTGAGTTTCACTACAGTGTGTGTTCTAATGGGTACATAAGGACAGTAACACATGAAGACTTGTCTTCTTTGTGTATGAAAACTCAAAAGTGAAGAAAGTAACAAGGAAAACACCTGCAATATTAAGAACAAATTTTTCTATTCTATCTTACAAGTCAAAACAACTAATTTCATAGAACCTGTTTATAGAGGACAAAGGTACTTTTTACTGTACATTTTTTCAATAATTTTCCTATGTAAATAAGAATCCCTCTCTTGGGGAAGAGGCTGGCATCATTTTCCCATCATTTCCCCTACACACAGTCAGCAGCAGGGGCTGCCATCTTGGGAGGGGGCAGTACCCCAACATTTTGGGATTCTCCTTGTTCCCATGGGGCTCCTGAGATATAGCAATTTTGTGGTAAGTGATTATTTACTAGTTGGTTTGCATTTTTTTTGCTGTTGATGTTTTGCCTCTTAGTAATCGCTATTTTTAAACTTATATCTACTAATATCTGTTCCTTATCGGTGGAAAGGGATTGGTTGAAATTAGGGGGAGGCAACTCATTTTAACGAGCGTCCACATCTTTAAATTGTCATGATGAAAAGAAAGGGAGCAAGCCCAGAACACAGGCCTTAGTATCAGTAAAAATAAACTCCTCTGGCAAAAGTCAAAGCAAAAGCTATAGGAAGCACCAAGTTGCAGAAAACCTTCTGTTTTTGTTGTCCTCAGTGCCTAGTTAACATTACTGGCACTTCTTTCCATGAAACTTCTTGAAGTTTAAGTTCAATTCACAAAACATAAAAGATTAATTGAAATTTCTAAAATTTACTTATTGTCATCACACAAAACAAACTTCATACATATTTCATTACATCTGTACTGAGCATACAAATGCAAGTGTCTGCAATAATCGTGCATTTCAGTAAGTGTTCCAAAAATATAACTTTTATGCATGGCTTCTGGGATCAAGGCCAGTTGCAGCTACAAGATGGTCTACACAGCTGCTACCACATCACATGAACCTGGAGAGTGCCAAGATAAAGGGAGAGAAATAGGACCCAGCTATAACCCCCTCTTTCTTTAAATAGTTTTCCATTTCATCTCCCCTGTGTTCTTCTGCAACATCTTACATCCTACAAATAGAAATACAAAATTGTAGAATACCCTGAGTCGGAAGGCACTCAGCGGGATCACTCAAGTCCAACTCTTGGCCTTGCACAGGCCACCCCAAGAATCACCCCACATATTTCAGAGCATTGTCCAAACACTTCTCGAGCTTCTCTCAGGCTGGCGCTGTGACCACTTTCCTAGGGGGCCTGTTTTCCCATCTTCTTGGTGAAAACCCCTTTTCTAATATCCAACCAAAACCTCCCGTGACACAGCTTCAGGCCATTCCCTCGGGTCTTGTCACTGTCGCCACAGAGCAGAGATCAGTGCCTGCCCCTCCTCTTCCCCTCACGAGGAAGCTGCACCTGCAGTGAGGTCTCCCCTCAGTGTCCCCTTCTCCAGGCTGAACAGACCAAGTCACCTCAGCTGCTCCCCGTATGGCTTCCCCCTCTAGGCCCCTCATCATCTTTGTAGCCCATAAATATATGCTGCCCTGCAATGTGCAAACACAGACAGTTGTTCACAAAGGAGAGAAAATAGTTCAGAAAATTGCATTCCAACACTGTGAATACGTGCCAAAATACTGGAGTGAAATACTGACACCACCGAAGAAATGTCAGAACAAAGCATCAAAGTACAAAAAGTGTTATATGGGGCAATGCCTCAAAGCATCCTGGCTGTGACAAGCTGACAAGAAAATCTTGACTTAGAATGCATTTAAGTCAAAAAATAATATGACAAAAGGGCCGACAAGGAAGCTATGAGGCACAAAGACTCTTAACTCTGGACGACCACTGAGGTTTAAAAAGGCAGAAAGAAATAAAGCACTTATTTTAAGCAACGATTAACTAAGTGAGAAGAAAACAAAATTGTTGGATGAAGAAGGACCAGAAGTGTGTCATTGGGGCCTACAAGAAACTTTCAAAGCAAGTTAGTTCAGTGTTCAGAGGAAAGGAAAATTGAAGTTATGACCCAATAGGCTACACAGATGGAACAATTCTAATTGATGTGAGGCCAGGCTGGCACTGGTTGGATTCACAGAACCAGCTGGCTCCCTGTTCCTGCTTCTGTCTTTCTCTTTGCTAAGATGCACAATGGAACCTCTGAGTGGCATATGTAGGGATTAGTTTTGCATGAAATACCAAGACAAAAGGAAGGAGCTCTTTATTTTCCTTGGAAGATTTTTCCTCCTGGATTTTTTGCATCCAATTTTACACTCACTGCAAACAAAAACAACCTAGATGTGAGATTACATCCAGTAATTCTTAAACATATATTGACAGTATGGTGTGTATCACAACTACTACTAATCTATACAGTCAAATTCAGCTCCTCCTCGCACAGATCACTGTGCACACAGGTCACAGGTAGCTGCCTGACATTGGTGGTACGACAAAGAAAAGTTCATTCTCTGATGGTTGGCTGACTTTTGCTAAACTGGATATAACTGTTCAAGTCTGAACTTTTATGAAGCACCAGCTGTGGTAAACACCCCTCATCTGCAGTGAGACTCAAAGTACTCTCAGCAAACATACACTTTAAATTAAATTCAGCTCCTGCTGGAACAAAATTCCTTTACTATAAGATGAAGGGATGAACTCAAAGTATTTTCAGTTGGATCCTTACTGATCCAGATGACATCTAGACTGCTGCTGAACATCCAGCACCACCTTCAGAAACATGCCAAATGGAACTCAAAAGTAACAATTTGAAAGGACTAGCTTGGGCTAACCTCACTTGCATGCAAGGCTTGATAAAAAGCACAGTCAAGTGGGATTTTGTTGCAGTTCACTCCCAGGAGAGTGAAATGCCTAAGCTTCAGTTAGAAATCAAATATTAAAATATAACAAGATCCAAATGCTAGGTCCTGCAGATAAAATGTATTACGGAGACAATTGACAACAGTTGCATTTGTAGAAACATTCAGACTTTAAAGCAGAATTCTAGGCACAACAGTGCCATCCAGGGGCCAGCTAATTGCTGGTAAATTTCCTGAAACTATTTTGGGGGGTTTTCTCTTTGTTTTGGGTTGTTTGCTTTTGGTTTTTTTGTTAGTTTGATTTTTTGTTTTCGTTTCGTAAAAAGAAACACAACAAAACCAAAAAAAAATGTATTCATTCTCTAACATACTAAGCTTTGCTTACATTTAAGCACGGCCTTTGCAAAAGTTTCAATAGAAGAATATTTGTAGCAATTTAAATCAACAAATACTCCTAGCACAAGAAACTGGCAATGATGAGGAAAGTTCTGATGAAACGTTGCCAAAATTTTCAGACTGAGACATCACTCAGTCCAAAACACATGCTCAGCCGCACTTCACCACGGCTATTTAAAATTAATTACATATATAAAATTTCACACAACCAAAGCTTCAGGACGTTTCTACACAGCCCTAAATCTTCCTTCTGCGCAAACGGAAGACTCAATCTGAAAATTGTGAGGCACTTTTTTGAAAACGGAGGCTGTTTTGTCACGGGGGCCATGGAGCAAAGTCTGGAGCTACGGCAGCGCCCACAGCTTACTCCTGCAACGCCTTCCGCTCAGCAGCAATAAGGCAGGAAAAGCAAAAACCCCAAAATATTTCTATTATAAACTAGAAATATTTCTACTATAAGCTCGTGGGGGCAGAGCCCCTTCAGTTTAACGATTTACAAGCCTACACCGGCCTGATTAAGCCAGCCAACCAGCCGGCCGGCCGGCGATGCCGAGCACAGCCCCGCGCCCCCAAGCTTTAGGTTTCACCGAGGGCCAGGCGACTTCCTTAGGCTCGGCCCAGACGCCCCGGGTAGGCCGGGCTCGGGATCCACCCCGTGTCCGGTGAGGCCCGGGAGGAGAGCGGCCCCAATCAAAGCTCTTTAACCCGCGTTGAAGGCGGGCTCCGGGGCGGGGTCGCGGCCCCTGGGCGCCTGCGCGCGGTTTCGGTTCGTGCGGCGGCGTGCGGGGCTCGGAGCGGCCTGCGCGGTTCTGTGGCGCCATGGCTCCTGTGCTGAACCTCAACAACGAGGTGAGACACCCGGGGCGCCGCTGGGAGCGGGCCGGGGGGGGGCTTGGGCCGGGGAAGGGCCGGGGTGGCGGCGGCGGATCGGCCTGCGAGCGAGCCGGCTCGGGGCCGAGCCTGCCGCAGGCGGCGTGGAGGCCCGGAGCCGTGGGGGAGATCGCGGGTGACCGGCGCCGTCCCTCGGCGTGGGAGAGCGCGTCCCATGTGCTGGAGCTCCGCTGTGGTGGAAACAAACATCCGTCGGGTGAAGTTGAGCTGCTTGCGGGGGGTGGCACGCCATTCCGGCCGACACGTGTGCCTCGGTGCGGCGTCCTGACCCCCGGTGCCGTTCCATCGCGCCTGCCTTGCTGTGTTTGTGTTCACGCCGAAATCTTGCAGGTGATCTGGCGGACCCGCCAAAGCCCCAGCTGCCTGCCTCCTGGATGGCAAAGATATTGCCTTATTTTCTCGCACGTGGACAGATTGAAAATGAAAAAATGAATAGGTTGCAGCTAATTTCTCCTTGTTCTGTAAGAAGTTTGGTATTTCATGTTTATTTCAGTATATTTTTTTCTTCTTCTTCACTATAGTGTGAATTCGGTTATGTGTGTTTCACTCGTGACGGGTTTTGGTTACGTATTTGCAATTCATTATGCACAGTAAGCCTGACACAACTAAAGTAACCTCATTTTAGGTGTTGCAGTTTAGAATAGCTGGCAGTTCTGAGCATGTGTGATTTTAACACCTGCACTTAGCACTGTGCACATCCAGAATTCCTACATAACTAACAGCTTGATGCCATCAGCAGAACAAAAATTACTTTTTTTTTTAGGTGTATGAGAACTTGAAGAGGGGTTAATTTGCAAGTTGATTTCAAGAATTTAGTGAAGTGTAACCTCTTCATCAGGAAAAGTGTTTGATAGTGCATAAAATCAAGATATTTACTCAGTAGTTTTTGGTTCATGCTCTTAACAAGTGTAAGGTCAGAAATGAGTGATTTGACATTGAAACATACATGTAAATCACCAAGGAGGAAAGAGGGTATTCCATTCATTGTGGTAGTGTGGACTCCTTGTGGTTGATTCACATTTGAGTGATGTTTCATACTCTTTCACTGCAAAAATGCTAATAACAAGGGATGAAAACAGGAGCATTCTTTGACTTGAGGAGCTCTTCATAAAAAGAATACAGTAAGTTTCTGCACAAAACATTGGAAGATTTCAGGAATGTCATTTCATCTAATACTTCAAACATAACTTTGTCCTGAGAGGAAACTGAAAGTTCTGGAGAAAGTAGCTTTTACTAGTTTCTGCAAAAAGTGGACGCTCTGTCCTACCTTACATCTCAGATAGAGCTATTATTACAAAGACTGAAATCCTGGATGCCATCTCTTCTAGAGGGACAGAAGATCAGTCTGGCTTAGAGTAGGACGAGACCTAGTGTGAGTAGAGTAAAAGGTGTTTTCCATTTCTATGCATATGTCCTTTTGTAAGTGTCAGAGCTGTATTAATGACTGTGATGTTTAGTTATAAAATATAAAATAACTTATTTACCAATACCTGGGTATTTCATATCTCTATAACAGATACCCTCTGTGTATTTGTTACAGAGATGCCTTTGTAAGAATACATTTTAAGAGTAAAAATCATATCTTCCTCTAATAAAGATGAAATGGAGGAATTTTATTAGGACCATGTTTAAATGGGTAACTTTTGAAAATGCAGTCTATTAAATAATATTTCTTGTCTATTCTTCCAATTTGCTAAGGGAAAGCAAATTATGGAGCAGCTCCATTCTGTGCACCTTCAGCTTTCCACAGTCAGACAATACTGTGGGGATCATGTGGGTTTTTTCCCATTGGGCCATATACAGTAGGTATGATGGTATTTGTTGCAGAGACAACCTTGTCACCCTTATACAGCTGATAACTTCTTTGTCTTTGCTGGATTTACAGGAATCCACTGTCTGAAGGGAGTCTACAAGAAAGCTGGAGAGAGACTGTTCTCAAAGGCATGTAGAGATAGTATAAGAGGAATGGCTTTAAATTGAAAGAGAGTAGATTTGGGTTGGATATTAGGAAGGAATTCTGTGGTTGTTGGGCTGTGCATATGTGGATGCTCTGTCTCTGGAGGTGTTTAAGGCCAGGCTGGATGCACTCCAAGCAACCTCGTCCAGTGGGAGATGACTCTTCCCATTGCAGCAAGGTCGGAACCAGGTGGCTTTAAGCTCCTTTTTAACCCAAACCATTCTATGAAATTCTGTGATATTATATATTTCAGGCTTTAGTTCTAGCAAAGAAAGGCTTCTGCTTTTAATTAATGTAAAATACCATGTCCTGCTAAATGGTGGAATCTTAAGGAATTCTAGGATGACAGATTTCAAATTTTTTTTTACCAGTTCACCTTTTGTTTACAGGAAAAACAGATATTCTTAAAACCAGTGTTTCCCAGTGAGATAAACTGGCACTTATCTTAATGTTAATTGACTACTATTTTAATTATGTACTGTTTTTTGTTTGATAGTAGTTGCTGAGAAATAGTTATTAGTGTCAGAACGCTTACTTGTTCTGCAGTGTCTTCTACATCAGGTGTATGTGTGCTTTGAAACTAGAGGGCATTTAATTGCATCATGATTTAATGGTGATGATTTAAAAGATGCTCTGGGGAAATTGGACAAATAGTGGACTGTGATGCCTTTGTCCCTTCTGAGAGCTTTTGAACTCGTTGGTTAATTTCAAAGAAATTGGAAAGGAATGGAGACTTTAAAAGTTGTTGGGGTTCAGGTTTTTTTAATCACAATTTGCTTAAAGAATAATACCTCCATGGAGCAATAGTCTCCCAGCTGTTCTGATCTATAGGGAGCAAAGAATGAGAATGTTGTACCCTTTAGGTGACTGGATGAATGAGGGATTTAAGGACAATGTTAAGGACACAGGGTGAAAAGAGGAAATTGCAATTATTGTGAGGAGGTGAATAAAGACAGAAAATAATAAGAAACCAATCATATTCACAAATAATTAGTTTAGACATTTCATTAATGTTTCTTTTCATGAAAAGTTGTTTATAGCAGTGTAAGTGCTTCAAAATATCACACTATTTCCATGTTAACAAGCAGAACATTTGCCAAAAGTGTATAAATTATTTCTTTTGTTTACTCTAATCGAATATATACGTAGATAATAACAAAAAAAGTAAGGTCTTGGCAGAGCTCACAGTCATCAAGTTCCAGTAATTTTAGGAAGCTATCTTGCTGCTGGTAAATAGCATGGTACAGTTTCGGTGTGACTGCATGACTGAAAAATTGAGACTGAAAAGGGTTAAGAAACACAATATTTTTGTAATGCAGGCATTGTATTACTTTATGGGATTGCTGCTTTTTGATTACTGGATGAACTGGGTGAGTGAAGGAGGGAGGGTGGGTGCAGAGGAAATAAAAACCACAAAATTGGAACAAAGTGAAGCAGTGAAGACTAGAGTTTTTGGGAAAGAAGAAAATGCAGTATTTCTTACCATTTTCTACTTATTGCGTTCACTGAAACAAAGAAAAGCATAAGTCATAGAATGAAAGTTTGAGTTTTGCCATTCCATATTCACTGGATATGGTCTTACTTTTGAAGGGTTTGTCTGTATCAAGTCTAATGGTATTCTCCAGTTGTGGTTACTCTTACAAGCATGCATGCTGAAGGAATCATTTTAAAAACCTGTTGCTGTCTTGAATATGTTTCCTGTTTTAAAAAGCTTTCTAAGAAATTTCAGGTGTCTTGCCACAGAATAGCTCCCAAAGTTAAACTTTTCTGGAAACATTTGCTAGATGGCAGCACATAATCATCAACTACCATGGATAAGGGCAAGTTTTAAGGGTGATAGCTCATGTTTAATGTGAAAAAATTATCCTTGCTGATCAGCAGTACACAATAGTATGAAACAGAAGCTGTTGAATGGGAGTCCTACAGATTTCTAGGGTTTTTTTCAGCACCTGTGTTTCTTAAATTATGTTGTTCTGCTTTTACAGTCCTAATCTGCTAATGATATTGAATTAATGCTACAAATTCAATTCTCTTTCTATTCTCTTTTTTGTTTTTTTTTTGATGGTATTCTGTTTGCAGCTACCTCAAGGAGCTATGCTGCAGAAAGCTCATGAAGCTAATGCAAATGAAGTCTGTATAGAGCGTTTTAAAAATAAGTGTTCTTATATGTACCTCCATGAGTGCTGTAATGGCTAAAGTTGAATATTAATAAGGCATCATATTATAGAAAGCAAACTCTTAGAGTAGAAAGTTTTTCTGTGGGACACGTGAATCAAATTTTCCAAACTTGATTGGATATCAAAACTTTGCTATCAGGTGAATTTTTCTCTTAAATTTGTAGTAATTAATCTTATGCAGACAAAATAGTTTTTCTCTGTATTTACAAAACTACAGATTTTAGATAATAAAAGCTACTGTCTGCATAATGCTTGTCATCTACAATGGAATTGTTCTTTTTCGTTCCTAAAAGGTAGGATCAAGATAAAACCATACCTTGAGAATGATGTGTGCGCACACTTATTTTTCAGCCTGCCAAGCAAAGTCCAGAATTAAAATTGTTATGTAGGGAGCTTAGTTGTAAAGCTCAAGGTGAAAAATTCCATTTATATTGTTTTGGGTCCCAACACTTTGTGTTGTGATACTCTACATGGCAACACTCAGCTCTTCTGCTCTTTAGATTTAGGGCAGACATCCTGGCCTCAGATTTAGCTGGGCAGCAGTTTAGGTCCTGGCATGTTTAGAAAGCAGTCTGGAGGTGTGAATTAAGAATTTAAATTGGTGTATTGCAAAGTCAGGTATGAGTAGCGTGGCTGATAATGAAAAAAATCAGACAAGCAGGCCACAGAGCGTAACCTTAACTAAGGGAGAAAGACTGACATACAGTCTCTGGAAGTCTGAAACTGCAGTCTTGAGTTTTAGCTGTAGTTTAATAATTGTACAAAACTATATCTGTAGTTACTTAATCTTTTATCACAGTGCAAACAGAAGTAAATGTATATTTGTAGATGCTTATATATAAAGACTGAGTTGTCTTGGTGTAGCATGGGTAGGTGTTGTGTTTGTCCTTAGGTGTTCAGATGCAGCTAAGACAGAAAACAAAGAGGAAAGAGCTATTGAAATTGCATTTATACATGTCTTTGTTCACAAATTGAAGAAAGTTCAAGTACATCCTTCTACAAGTAAGTAACTTTTGGTCACCAAAGTTTCTGTATAGCAGCAAAGAGAATGTGGTCTGAACAGAATATCAGGAAAGATTAGGGAGGGGGAAATTGAGCGAGTCATTAATTCTTCCTGAAGCTGAATTGATTTCTATAACCAGGAACTGCATCATGTTTTTTGTAAGGTGCACTAAAAGTGAAAGATCTGAGTATTTACCCATGCTAGTCCTTCGTGTATTATGTATTTCTAGTTTTTATACAGTACATCTAGCATGCTTAAATATTTTTTAATTGATAATAAAATTAACCTAAAGTTTTTTAGTCTTTGAATGGTCACCATTTTTGCAAGAAGCATTCTGTACAAAGTGAGTATTTAATTGCAGTTACTTAAGATCTTCCGTAATTTCAGCCTTCTTCAACATTATGTATGACTATCTTGTCACTCAGATGTGATATGCCTCTTTGTGTTTTTATTGATTTAGGGTGATAAATTAGATATATAATTTAAAATCTTCTTTATTCAGGGTCTGTTTTTTTACTCACATTCTGTAGGAACCAAGGGAGTTGAAGTACCTTCAGTGTTAAATATAAGGCTTTTTGTGGAGAACTGCTTTGCAGCTCAGACAGATGAGGCGTGCCCCTGATGGAGTGTGATGCTCTAACTGTGGTTTCTTCACAAATGTCTGGACTTGCTGCTTCTAGTCTGGGGCTTCTCGCTCACCCATTCCAGCCACGTCGTCTTGCCTCCCACTTCTGTGCTCATCGGAAGTTTGTTGCTAGAGTGGTTTTCTGCTGCAGATTGATGGTAACAATCTTACCGGGTTCTGACAAGCCGGCGGGAGCAGCAGCCCTGTGGGACTTGTGAGTGGGATGGGCGCAGAGGCAGAGAGATGGATTATCCCGCCACAGCTGTTTGATTGGCTGATAGAGCTGTGCTGTATTTCATCTCACTTAGGTGTTTCTCTGTAAGCAGTGGCTTTCTGTGAAGTAAACATAGAATTTAAGGAGGGTATTGAACCAGAAAAACCTACAATAGGGTGACGCATAATGTACAGTTATGTTGTCTGGCAGGTGTTTTGTGACCACTAGAAATAGTGGTCAAGGCTGTGAAGGCAGGAGAACTACAGAGTTCAAAGGGGAAGCCAAATGAGCCCTTACATTTGTCTGATCTTGATGGCTTTACGTAATGAGTTCCTAGGAGACTAGTTAAAAATCAGCTTTAAAGAAGAATCTTAAAATTTCAGTGGTGTCAGGGTATACAGGTGCCTAGGATGCTCTGTGGTCAGAATTGAAGCTGTGGCTGCATACTGGCACTGCCAAGATCTGTTTATCTCTGACAATTTGTGTTCTTAAATACTTCCCTGAACCTGGTCATACAGCCTCTTGTATGTCACTGAGTTTATATTTATTTTATGGGAAATGTGAGTAAGGGGGGAAAAAACAGTCTCCTATCTGTTGCAAAAGAACAAGTTGCAGTCTGGTAGTAAGTAAAGTGTAGTATTTGAGTTGTATTTCCAACAGTAATTAAGAAATTAACCTGTTGCTCTCAGGGACTTGTTGAAGCATGATGCTTCAATCTTTCTTTTAAAATGCTCTTTACTATTGTGGGCAAATTGATATGAGCATTCAGATTTTTACTGCATTAGATCCAAGGATCCAAATGGCTTCTATTACTAAACGTATGTTTTGATATTTAAAGTATATTCCTGAGTCTTCCTTACTGTGATGAAAAAGAATTCTAGATGGAAACTTTCAAAATAACACTGACAGGGTGCTGTAGACACTACCGTGTTTAAGGCAGTTCAGAATACTGGGCAGTCAGTTCAGTGCAGTGATCCAGCATCTCACTGAAATAAAGTAGCTACCCCCAAAGATCTATTTTTATGCTATCCCCTGGGCTATGAGGTAATTGAGGAATCTCGTAGGGCAATTTCATATTTGTGTCTGGTCTCCTCATATAAAGGAGAAGTGAGACTTGAGGTCAGGCATCTAACCAGTTACCTGATATTGGACTGAGCTGTGAGATATCTTAACTGCTCATAATTCAAGATACAGTCTTATCTCTTAAGGCATGAAGCTGTCTGAGGGGGAAAAATTTTAATTTAATGGCTTAGTTGTTATAAAACTTTCCAGTAATTGAGAAAGCTGATGGATAGGTTCCCTCAGTCTGAGGTGAGTTTATTCCTATGAATCTCAATGACCAGCAGAGTGCACTAATCACAAATATTAACAAATACTGTTGCTGGGCTACTGTCTGGCAAAGGGTGATTTTATGGAGTGAGGGGAGCCTGGTCATGTGTTTCACCAGTGGGAGCATTTCCGTAGGAAAAGTCCTTGACTGTGCTCCAAAGGCTGCTTATCCAACAATTAGTACAAAATACATGAGCTCCCTGAAAGGAAAAACATGAACTCAGAACTCTTTACTCCTGAGAAAAATTCTTCTTGCTGGTGTATAGAAAGTTCCCTTGCTATTTTCTCTGTGGTTTATGAGCTGTATTTCATCCAGCACCTATACAGTGTGCTGGCCAAGCCGTTTTCTTGAAGTAGAAACATTTACCCTACACTCCTATATCAGGTTTTTTCAATTCTGTTAAGTGCCCCAGCATCTAAGCTGTTGCTCAGATGGTGGACGCCAGTTCTTGTTCTCTCCTGAGCTGTCTGCCAGTGTGGTTCACACATGTGTCACAGCATCTCTGCCTCTTGGTCAGCTTTAGCTGGCGTGAAGTTCATGTGTGACCACTTCAAAATTATTCTGAAGGTAGAATGGCTAGCACTTGGATACTTTTGAAAAACTATGGGTGCCTAGGATGCTTTGTGGTCAAATTAAAGCTGTGGCTGACTACTGGCACTGCCAAGATCTGTGTATCCCTGGCTCACACATGGTCTTAAATACTTCCTTGAAGCTTGTTCTGCATTCTCTTAAATGTCACTAAAGTCAGTCTAAAGTCTTGGAAAGGCATATAAACAAGTTATGAGAACTGAGAAAAGATAAATTTCTGCACGATTCAAAACTAAATAGCTAATCTTTTCCATCAGTTCATTTCTTAGTATACTGGCAAATCACTGTGTTTTTTCTGTATATTATAAGTCTATGCAAAGTTGGAAAGCAAACACGGCTTTCTTTTTAAACTCTGGAATACTTGGCAGGAATCATTTTAGCTCTGTGGAAATGCATGTAAAAATTCTTGCATTAGTTTTGTTACTAATAAATAATTGTAGGCACAACAGTTTCTTGAAGAAGGAAAAGTTGTGCTACATAGAGCTTGATTTCTGTTTAAAACAGTTCAAGTGTTAAATTCCTGACATTCTTTTACAGACCATGTAAATGTCCTAAGGAAAAAGTCTTTTGAAAGCTTATGAAATTTCCAAAGTTATACTCTGTGAGATAAAATTCTGAGGAATTGTGGCTTTTTTTTCCCCCTAGGAACTGTTCCAGCAGCTGTTTCTAAAGTTTCTAGAGTTGCCACATCATCAGTTTTACTAATATTAGCAGCAAATTCTGATCTGCTTGCTCTTCACACAGTTTTTTTTTTCAGCAGATTGCTGAAGCAATTAACCATGGCTAACAAGGCAGTTTTTTACTTCTGACAGTGTTGTATACAGCCTTTATTGGACTACTGTACTTGAGGACAGGAATGAAAACTTTTTCTTAGCTCAAGTGGTTTATATAAAGTGTGTGTGGTAGGCCACGTAGGCTAGTAAGATGCTCTCATAAAGCAAAAACATCTGTGGTTCCTTGGTGTGGTAGTGTACAATAATGAAAAAAACATGCAAACGGTCATGGGAAACTTAGTAACTTTTACTTTAAGGGAACTGTGAGGTACTTGCAGTACACAGTGTAGTTTTTTTCATTAAATGTAATTTATGGCTATATATGCCTGAGTAAGACACAATTTAAAAATAGTTCCGTTACAGTAAATGGGCATAATTGCTTACTGCTGTCCTTGCAGAGGTCTTTCAGCAGCCTTTACGTTGCTGGGTCTGGAACTTGGTGCTAAATGAAGAAGGAGCAAGGCTGTAATAGGTGTAGAAGGGAAGGTGTGGTGTTAGACTTTTTCATAATAGGCTTTCAAATTTCCGGGCTTGGGGGAGGAGATGTTCCTATAAGAGAATAGTAGCCAGTTGTGAATTCATTGCAATTCCTCATTGGTATGCTATGATAAAATTCTTTTCCGTTTGTTTTGTGCTGCAGTAGTAAAGGGCAATTAATGGACAAGTAAAGTGGCCAACTACTAAATTCAGTGACTCTTTTGAATGTGTTTCAAGTCATATAAACTAAAGGGATTTAAAAGTCTTGTACTGATTTTGTCTGAAAAAAAATACCATTATGTTATTTCCTTTGCAAAGAGGGGTCACAATGATACCTGTTTATTCATATCATATGGCATTTAATACCAAATGAAGCTGTGCATAGAAAAAGAAGCTGAGGTGGGCAACTCTCTACAACTACCTAAAAGGAGGTTGTAGTGAGGTGGAGATTGGTCTCTTTTCCCAAGTAACAGGACAAGCGGAAATGGCATCAAGTTGTGCCAGATTGGCTGTTAGGGAAGATTTTTTTCACCTAAAGGATTGTCAAACACTGTAAGAGAATGCTCAAGGTAATGGCTGAGTCATCATTCCTGGAAGTATTTAGAGGTGTGTAGATGTGGCACTTTGAGACATGGTTCAGTGGTTGGCTTGGCAGTATTTGGTTTATGGTTAGGCTTTATTGTCTTAAAGGTGTTTTCCAATGTAAATGATTCTGTGAATCCGCTTTGCTGTTTAATGAGGACACATATGAGAAAACATAATGTCATGCAGGGATACATTAATATAGCAAGAGATGAGCAGATAAAAGCTGTTTGCACGAGAGGCTGGTAAGAACTGTTCTGAAGGCACCTGGTTCAAAGGAATGAGTAGTGGATTTCATCCGGAGGCAGGTGTCACTGAGGAAATGCTGCAGAAGTTGTGAATAGCACAGGAGAGCATACCTTACATGGGTAAGATAGGAATTCCAAACAGTATAAAACAAAAGGGCAGTTAAGGTGATTGCTTGCTTGAAGGAAGGAAGGGGCTTGAAGGTATTTGAATATTAGAACAGACAAAAAAGATGGGTAGGGGATGGGGTGTGTTAAACAAGAAGAATAGGTTGGTGAAGATGAATGAGGAGAGCTTTTAAGGACAGGAAAGGGGAAATCAGTTTGGTAAGAAGCACCTAGAGATGGAAGAAGGTAGCAAGCTTCAGAAGAAGGAAATCTCCCAACAGAACCAGCACTTGGTGTGGAAGAAAAGTTGTCAATGGCTGGACAATTGTGAACGCACTATTGGCCAGACAGGTGAGAGTACTTGTTCTGTCACAACAGAGAAGGTTTTGCAAGAACCTTTAAGTATTGCTCCAAGTTGTTAGTAAGTAGTACTGGGATAGTTGTGTGCAAATCTGTTGTAGATTTGGCATTTTGGCAACTGGTAGAGAACAACTTGTGGAAAGATATTTAAATTAATGAATAGATGTCAGACATCTGGAAGGGATATTTTAAGTGCTTTATTTCTTCTACTTTTCATACTTGTCCTTTTCCCCAATTTCTGTTGATATCATGAAGAAACTTCTAGGAAGAATGCAGATTATTAGATTTTTGGGGTTTTTTTTAAACCCTGACTTTCCCATGTGTTTGTGTTTATGAAGAATTTTCATCATGAAATTGTCTTGTTTTTTAAACTGTTTTGAGGGAATATGGAACACTAACTGGTGTAACAAGGCATTTCTCCATTCCCATTAGCAAGAATTCTTACCATCCTTCCAAAAAGACAGAAGAGTAGCTTATATGGTAATGCTACTTGATTTTTTTAAATTTCTTTTTTTTTTTTTGCATAAATCTATAAGTACTGAGAAAAAGTTCCCACAAAAAATATAATTCATAGAGACATAATAGTAGAGAGCGCCTTGAAGGATGAGCAGTTTTTCTGTGAGAAGTAGGATAGTATTTCAGAATTTGTCAGGCCAATCATACCGCAGCATGTTTGAAGCCAATGGAAGTTTTCCTCATGTTGTGGTGATGTTCATATAGTCTTTGGTTGCATATACATCCTGTTTGGAAGTGTAAATCAAAAAGATCTGTGATGCAAATTTGGATTTCCCTTATATGAGGTTTTTAGCAGAGTGTGTTTCCTGAGGCTATGGCTTTTGCTGGTCACTGCCATACTCTAGGTCTGAACACGAGTTGGTTGTACTTACTTGCACTCACTGGATGCATTTTGGTACTTACTTTTTTTTAAGAAGAAAGGCAAAAGTACCAAATACTTTGAAAGTCATAAACCACAAACACATCTTTTCTGATTTCCCTATCTTCTTGTTTTTTTTAAGAAAGGATTTTTTTCCTTTAAAAATGTGGATACAAAATCTTTCTTATTTGTTTCTCAATAACTATTTTCCCAGGCATGAGAAGAAGGTGGTTATGATTTTTTTGTTATTATTGTTTTTCATTTTTTTTTCCCTCCTGGAAATCCACTCATTTTTATGTGATCAGTGTTTTAGATTTAACATCATTCTATGCTTTTCTTATCGTGCTGTGTCATTCCATGACATACCACTCTATTACTTCCTGTGTGAAGTTTTTTGTTATGGTCTTGTGATGCTACTTTTATAGACGATTTCTTTGTCTCTCTAAATGTTATACATGTCATATCAGAACATCTGACAAGGCCTTGAAAGTTGCAGCTTAGAGAGGAGAAACTTCTATTGTTGTTTTAAAATACACTTGCCGGCCTGAAATTTCTTCGGTCGGTGAGGGAAGAGTGTGATGGAGAGAGCTGCTTATCCCTCCAAAATGTATCAATATGGTGGTGAAAATTGGCTGTAACTGTTGCAAGATGTAACTTGAGGCGTGGTTTGCTTCTTTCCAGAACACGGACTGCAAATGAGCATGAGCAGCAGAACTTGATTGCTGTTCCTGTTGTTGGCAGTTGATCATCCCCCTTTTTTATGGGAATTTTCACATACCTAAATAGCCCTCCAGCCTTTTTCTAGTACTTAGGCCTCTTCATACTTGTGTTGACAGAGGGCAGACTTTACAGAGGAGGAGTTTGAAGAAAAATGAATTTAAATTTTAAAAGAAATGTTATTTTTCTTATCATAGTAAGATTTCGTAATGCAGGCAAAATGTATATTTATGGTCAATCTAAATATTGTGTATTTAGCAAGTTTTTTTATCATTCAGATTTAGGGAGAAATGGAATATGATTTAGTAGATATTTCTCCAGCTTCATCATTCCTCTCCTGATGCTGTTTTATTTCATTTAATGAACTTGAAACCATTTTTCCTTAATTATTCCTTTATGCTTGCATTATAATAACAACAACTATATAGTGACATTGTAAAACAATTTTTGAAATTAATGGGTCTTACTACAAAATGAGTGTTGGTGTTGAATGACAGATGATAATAATGCATTTTCCTGGTAATATTAAGACACAAATATTTGTCAAATATTGTGATGCTGTAACAAAGAATGGCTTCCCATTCTTTTCCTGGCCTCTTGGTGCATGAGACTAGTGCAAGCTGAGGCCAGTTGAAGTAACTATAAAGTATATTTCATGAACAGTCTTGCACAGAAGAAGCTCTCCTTCTTCTGTCCCATTCAGCAAGTCATCTGTGTTCTGATTTCCCTTGAAGTTTCAATCATGAGATTAAGTCATCAGTACAAACAATGTGATAAAAATAAAATGTATTGTACGTGTAAGTTGAGAACCAGCGATGGTTCGCAACTGAGAACCAGTGATGGCCTGGCATGTTACAGCTTTCAGTCCAGTATTCCACAAAGCTTCATATAGTATATGTAGTATAGATCATGAGTTATTCCTCTGTCTCTTTAGTTTTCATTGTGTTGTCCTTGGGTTTTGTTGTTTGTTATGCTTTTGGAGTGTTCT
Organism: Melospiza melodia melodia; assembly: GCF_035770615.1. NCBI lineage: Eukaryota > Metazoa > Chordata > Aves > Passeriformes > Passerellidae > Melospiza > Melospiza melodia. Next base: position 73,143,869 of record NC_086226.1, on the reverse strand, counting down.
CAGTAACTGCAGTTCTGGCCCATGTTTCCTGCCTGTTTAGACAGTCAGGGGAGGGTGTTCTGTGGTTGGTTCAGAGCCACATGTGCTGGTGAGCGAGTATGCATGTACTGTTCTCAGCCAAAACGGAAAAGACTTGAATTCTGTGTTCTGCCATGCTGATGTTAGTTCACAACTCCTACATGACTATCAGTTTTCACAAAACATGTAGGAGCTGTGATGATTGGTCAACCTTGATTTCATTTTAATAAGCCCAAAAGTTTCCAGAGATGGATACTGACAGACAAGCAGTGTGCTGACAAAGCTAATTTTTTTCAGAAACCAGGCTAACAAATATAATTCCAGAATACACAGTTTTGACATTCTGCTCTTTCAGAATAGCTGAGAAAAGTTGCAACATATTAGTGCTCAAGACTTGAAGTTTTTTGTCGTGACTTAGGAGGCCGTACCACCATTATACTAGCATCTCTTAATCCCAAGCCAAAGCAGTCACACCACCAAACATACCTCCAAATTAATACTGGAATCACTGTGATTGTATTTTGTATTTGTTAGGGGCAAGGTTCGTATCCAGTTTTGATGCAATTTTCTTTTCGCCATGGCAGTTCAGCTCTACAGGTGTGGATCATGTTTGTGACCAATATAATTAATGTAAAAAAATTACATAGATTGTTTGTGAGTCACTAGTCAAGCTGTGCTTCAGATTATGCAAGTAATGTAGACATTCATAATGTTGCCTTGTGATCAGCGCTCTTCCAGCTGCTTTTAAAAGGCTCACCATTTGAAGAAGGGTAGAAGCCCTCAGCACTCTTACTGTTTATTCATGCGTGTTCACCCTTGTAATTCTTACTTCACTACTGCAGGTTCTGCTGTTGCTGTCTTTCTATAAAGTCAAAGGTTAAGGAGGCATGAAATTCACGTGTGAGTTCTAGCTAGAGCTCTGGTCTGATTAAGAAGTCCTAGACATCAAAGTCCATTGAGTTGAGCTTGTCTGTATTGAATGCCTTGATCACATCCTCCTTCAACATTCCACAGAAATATTTTTAGCAGAGTGATAGCTGGGGGTTTTCAAACTTGCTGATCAATTAAATACGGTTAGAAATTACCTTCAGGCAGTCCTCTGTTTTAGAAAACATGAATAGTTTCTATTTCCATGTGGATGAAGTGATATATCTAATATAGCATTTTGAGGCTAGTTTATAACAGTTATTTCTCATCTGGACGTTTAAAACTACTGATGTGTATTTAGGGTCTAGAAATGTGTCTAGCCATCTCATGGTGCTGGTTTGGACTTGAATGCTTTCTGAAGTACAGCTTGGAGTCTGACTCCATCCAGTGAGACACTGACTTTGAAGCAGCAAATCCATTAAATTTTGGTCTTTGGCAACAATCAAGTAATTCTAGGCTAGCCTTACTCCTTCCCAACTGTCTTAGATACTTGGAATTGCTTTTCAAAACCTTTAGATGAAAATGATCTTTTTTAGCATTTCCGAGTACTCACTGTGGTTTCCACTTGGAGAAATTACACTAGAACTGACAACTGTTCTCCATACAGGAGGAAATACAGTGCTATATGGAATAAAGAAACCGATATGTCAGTGCTTCAGTTGAGAAAATACAAAGAAAGCAGCATGGGCAGACTGTGGAGGAAGGGTTTGACAGTAACTCACAAGGCGTGTGTGCATTACTTTTCCTGTGAGGAAGGTGGAAATTCGCCCAAGTGGGTGGTGTGCTTTTATTCATTCGTCCTTAGCAAATCCCTTGGGAAAACTGTCAGGGTGAGCACCCAGAGGCCTAAGAAGCTGCGGGTGTTTTGTTTTCCGGATGCTCTAGCCAACAGTGGCATTTCTGTCGACTTTGAGCAGCAGGGTGAAATAATTTAATCCAGAAGAATTTACCTCATGTTTAAGGAATTTTTGTATGTTCTGATAGTTGTATTGGGATAGAATTGAACCCACTTGATTCAAACTGTTCTCATGTAGCTGCAGATGTCAAAGGCAAGATTAACATGACAGTGGTGTTGATTAACATGATGTTGGCACGAACAGTAATTGAAAAACTCTGTTCCTTAGCACTTTCTATGTTGGGATTTGATCTTTATATTAAATGAAGAGATAGCTCATTTTTTGTAATCGGATTTGTTGTGGTCCATATCTCTGTCTTGTATTGAGTTCTTACTTTGCTCTTTGTGCTGGAGCTAGGTAACATTTATGTGTCCATACGGGAAAACAGTTCAGGAAACTGATCTGGCTGAAAATTCACCTTGTTTTGGTTTTTTTTAAATATATTCTTTTTTGCATTATATATTTGTATAAAACTGTTCTGGAACTGAGCACTGATACTGCTCACAGGTGTGTTTAATGTTTGTGTTTTGTGTTTGTGTTTCTTGCTGCCTTTGCCACCCTACTTACATGTGTTTTTATAATGAAATGTATGAAGCTGTATTAAGTATTTCTGCCTAGTTCCACATATTTTGACATGCATAAAATATATACTGTAATACAAGGGATTCTTTTTGTAAAAAAAAAGGAAAAAATAGAACTTGGCAATTGCTAGCTTTTCCTAAGAATCTAAAAACCATTAGATCTTTCAAGCTGGAATTCCAGATAACAGAGAGAAATATTTGCAATGAAGTTCCAGAAACATTTTTTCACTTAGATTATTCACTCATAAGATTATGTACTATTGTTAGTTCTGGCTAATTTGTGATCCGACTGCAGGTGTTTTGAATTTTAAAACTCTGTGTTGCCAAATAGCACCAAAAATTAACATTGAGAATACTCTGTTGCCATGGTAATGTCTTTGTTAGAAGACTGCCAAGTAACTATAAAGTGAAACCAATGCTTTTGATGTGCCTGATATTAGGAAGGGAAAGAAGATCAGTAAGAACTGAAACATTACTGAGTTCCATGGTTTTTGTGCAGGTATTGGAGAGACCTTGAATATTTATCTTAAACTTTTCACTTTCTTTTTATTGCTTGATTTGGAGTTTTTAAAGCTGGATTTTTTGCTTTGACACTTGCTGATGTGTAACTTAAGCAATTTGTAAAGATTTGTAGAAAAGGCCGCTGTACAAAACACAAGTGATTTTGGTATATTTTTAGTGACTTTTTCCCTTTCTACTTTAGTAGCACTGTTTAAACTTGAGGGAGTTCAAAAGTAAATCTCTTACTGCAGTAAAATCTAAAAGCTATTGTGTGCCTACAGGCATATATAAATAATTTTTTCCTTTTGCTTTGAGCCATTTTGATTCTAGTAGATCAGGCTCTCATTTCAACCTCCTAGCGTTCTCTTGGCATGAAGGGAATTTATGAGGGCTCAAGTATATCCTGTACCTGCAATTTCATCTTTTTCCTGTCATTCATTCACTAGACCCTGGTAAATGGTAGTTTGTCAATAGCAATATGATAGGCTGTATGTAAAATAGACTTTTCCTGGGACAGAATTAATGGCCTTGGTTCTTGATGTTTTCTCCTTGTTATTCACTCTCACATGTGACCCTCATGTCAAATAAATCCTGTTAGCCTGGAGAGTACAGGAAGAAACTGAAGTGGAAAAGCAAGCTCAGAACTACTATCTTTTTTTCCAGGCATCAAGTGATAGAAAAGACATAAGAGACCTTATATTGCACCTTATATTGAATTTGGATGTGTCTATGTAAAATTATAGAACACTGCTTTAGGAACATTGTCTTCAAATTGTAGAAGAAATATTTTTGCAGTTGTGTCTGCAAAATTATCTTGTTGAAGACAGTTTTCACAGACACTATACTGTGTTGAGGGAGAGGCTGGAGGCCTCTGTTTAATGAGTGTGTATTTGTTCAACGTTATGGATATTTCACAATGTCTTAAACTCTTATAATAAGGGTTTTTTTCACTAGATGAGGTTATATGCAGTGTCCTTCCTTGAAGAGAACAGAATGATTTGTCTTTTCTGCTTTCTTGTACCAGAACTAGGAGTAGATTGTGTGCTGGCATAAAGCAGAAGTGGATGAAGAAATTCTAGTCTGTCTAGTGCTGGTTGTTTAAGGATTTAATAATTTAAGTGCATTATTGGGTCAGGACCAAAATATTCAGTACCTCGTGGACTGAAGCCCAAGAAGAACAGTTGTATATGCTTCAGACTGCTCTGAAGAAAAGAACATGTCCATTAGTTTATTGGCTTTCATGCATTTTGAATAGCTGGGGCTGACTGTGTAAGTTAACTTCTATTAAGTTTAGTCAAGAACAATTTGAGATATTTGAGGTCCTTCAGATATTTTCATATACGGTATTAGCTTTTGTATGTGGTAATATTAAAAAAAGCTTTTCCTTCACAGTTGTTGTTCGAATAAAATACATTCAAACAAGTCATAGGTAGAAACATATTAGTGCTTCTCTCAATCCATTGGATTTTTTTTGTTTTGAGTAATGATTTGGTTTTGGGATATTTTTTTTGTCAAGTACAGTTGATAGCATAGTTCAGAGTAGACACGTACCTTTCTTGATACATCTACAAATCTTTAGTCACACTTTTTTGTTTTTCTAATTGGCTGAACATTAGCTTAGTTTGGAGTCATGTTGCTTGTACAGACCTCAAAACAAGTTTCAGAAGTGGCCAAGTATAACATTTTATTCTAATGTAATGCTTGTTTGAGAACTTTGCTGCTGTTGTCTTAAAAATGTGAAGGCAAATATCTTTGACTAGTCATGTGAATTTGAATGTATAATTGTACCTACACTGTCATTTTATCCACATTCCTTGGTGTTTTTCTGCCATCCCTGATATGAGGACTGTTTTGTGGTAATACAAACTTTCAGCCTAAACTAGCCTTCTTAATGTTTTATCTAAAAGTGCCTTACATTTATCTTAAAGAAACTTGAAAATTTTCAGATAGGTATTTTTGGAACAGCTTAATTATGTGGGAGGCTCTTAAAATAACTTCCTCTTCTATTTTACATGTGTTTTGTCTTGTATTATGTAGAATAACAGCATCCCATTAATTTAAAAGGGATCATGTCTGTGATCAGAAGCCCTTTCCTAACACTGTCTAACACTGATTTAGGAATTGATTCAGCCCTTCCAAGACTTTTGTTAGTCAAAAGTAATTTGTAACTGCAAGTGAAATACCAGTGTCAAAATGGAACTACTTCATGGAAAAACCCTAGAGAAGACTTAAGAGGTACAATTAAGTAATCATGTGTCAGTTTCTTTCTGGGCACAAGAAGGGCTTGGACATGCTGAGGATTGGGAAGGTCTGATTGAACTTCCACACAAAAATACAAATCTCTGGGAATGGCTTTTAACCCTTTGGAGCCAGGTATAATCTGAAATAGAAAGCAAAGTCGTTGAAGTTATTAGATTCTCCTTTTCTCAGCTGTGCATTCTGGGCTAAATACAATCCTTGTGATGTCTTTAAATACACACTCGTTCTTTATTATTTGATAGAAATCACCCTCTTGGTTTGACATGTGCCCTCTGGTGTCTTTGTACTGTGTGAGTGGTACCCATACATTAAAGTTGGGGCTGTTTTCATTGCCAGATGAGTACTGAGAGCGTGTGCCAAGTATCATGTTAGTGTAGGCTGTGCTGAAGCCAGCAATTCCTGTTACAGTCTCCCTCAGTAATGCACACTCCTAGGAAAAGGTGAGTTACAGGAGAGTTTCTAGGTCTTGTCTGCCTTGTCATCTGCTGATCCCGTGCTGTGCTCTTTGTTTGCCCTTTTTAGAGAGGGCAGCAGCAGCTCCCATCTGCCTGCGGCTTGAAATGGTTTGTGTGCTGCTGGCTGGTACATGTCAATGCTTACTGAAGGTGAAAGCTGTTGGATTGATGGTTGCCTCTCTTTGTGGAGTACCATTGGTCATGGAACTTCTTGGACTTCATCTTTGTTTAGTGTCTGTAGTAATGTAACTACATTTTGCATTTGTTTCGTGAAAGGGCATAGTGCTAAATGGATGATTTTTGTTCATAACCATAGCTTTTGAAATATGCCTATGTGCATTCTATATGTTACTACCTAGGCTTGTTTTCAAAAGTAAGTTCAAATCTTTTGTAATTTCTTTTGTATTTAATAATTGATACGTAGTCTATATTTGCTATTACTTTGATGTCATCTATTAATAATGTGTGAATGCAGACATTTGGTGGCATTAATGAGGAGGTATAGTTTAATTGTCTCATAAATAGTATTTCCAACATAGTAAAGAACTGTCTTCAACAAAGGAAAACATCTCTTGTTCTTTCTTCAAAGAAATCCTTGAAGTGGTTATTTCCACATGCAATTGCAGACTTCCTTAATTTCCAGGAATCCTAGATCCTATTGACAGAGGAAATTGTTTGGTTTGTGTTTTGCTTGTTTATAATTATTCTTTAGTGCTTACTGTCACTGCTGAGTACATTAAAAATCCTTATTGCCTAGTCTTAAAGCATAAAGTCTGATCTGTACTTAGACTGCTGCCTTTTTATGTTTCAGTGCAAAGACTTCTCCTTTTCTTACTGTCTTTCCTAGAACTATTTATAAAAACTACCTTATTATGAATAAATATTTGTTATTATTTTTTGAAATATGACTATTCTTGGTGGTGTGTTGGGGTTTTTTTGTTTATTTTGTTTGTTTTGGCTTAGTTTGGTGTTTTTTTTCCTACTGATGGCGAAGTTGCTGCTTTCCTTTTGTAATATAAGAGAGCAGGGCCTACCCTGGTGGTCTAAGCCCCATTGTTTCAAGCACACTGTAAATCTGAAGCTAAACTTTTTTGATTTCTTTCCCAAAGAGCTGACTGCTTTCTTGAGAACGTTATGAGTACTTCCAAGAACAGAGTTGAGGCATACTGTCCCGTGTGAAATAAGTGACTGGATTACTTAAATTGATACTCCTAGTCTGCCAAGGAGCGAATACCTTCCCTCATTCCTGCTGTCATGTCTATACAGCCTTCACGGGCTGGCAGCAGAGGAGGCTGAAGTTTGGCTCTTGTAGGCCCTGGAAACATGCTGTGTGTGCATTAGTATTTCTATTAAAAAATACCTGACAAAACATTTTTGAGAGCAAGTTAAATATACTTCATGTTTGCATACACAGTAACTAATATGTAAAGTATGAGTTACTTAAATTCCAGTACGTTTCTAGCTTATGGATGTTTTTAGTGGATGTTAAAAAAAATAGAGAATAAAAAATCCCAAACTAAAAACAACCTCCCCACCCCAGACATTCTAAGAAGGCATACCCAGTTTTCCTCTGACATTCCAAACATTCCATTGAATGTACCAATATGTATGTATAGTATTGGTGTTCAGACAGAAGCTGCATTTTTTTTCTTTTTTCCTTTAGAAGATGTACTATAGGGACCTATGATAATTTCATTCAATGTCTTATAAAAAAGAAATACCTACATCTATCACCTTGATGGCAAATGGTGATGTTATTGGTTTCTTCCTTAGCATGCAAAGTCTCGAGCAGTGCTGCTGTGTAGCAGAAACTTGGCACTTGGTGCTTCTTGGCATGTGGTTTCTGCTGTAAACTGCAGCTTTTGTAGGTAGATCTGTGTGTACAGTTACTTTTACTAGGGTAACTAAGGTAAGTACTGACCTTTGCTGTAACAATTTTTGGAACAGGATACCACATTTAAGTCAGTTATTTTTATCCCAAAAACCTCCCTTACCTTTTTATTTCTCATGATGCAAGTGACTAGCGCTGCCCCCGTACAATTCCCCTCCCTTGCTTCTCAGAGGAGTACTGCTTCCCGTGTTCTTTCACTTGCCTGGCAGAGGCAAGGCTGACAATTAGACGTGCCCCTCTCTGGAAATTGTTTTGCTCTGATTCAGCCTTCAGTTAAGCTACTGGTGAATACCATTCAGGCTTAACAACCTGATTCAATCAGTACTCTAAGCTACAAACATAGTCAGTTATGCAAAGGATGTGTTCTGCCTTCCTTTTGTTTGCTTAAGTATCACCTTTATGGTCTGTGCACAGGTGTATATGTACTGGCCGACTCCCCATCACAGGTGTGAAGTACTGCTCTGTGGGCTTTGAAGATTTTTCTGGGTTTTTTTGTTCAAGTCTGATGTAGGTTTATAGTACTAATATTCTTGACCTAACTAGGTGGTAGAGTCATCATCAATCTGTCATTTTGATGTTATCGCTGAGAAATTAGAATAGAAATCTGATGTAAAGAACTTCTTTGAGAAGGAGGTGCCAACCTAATTTTGGAACTTATCCCACTGGATAAATTTATGATAAATTTGGCTTTTGTCAGAAAGACTGATTTTTTTTTTGTTTGTTTTAGTATTTCATGTTATTCTAAATTTAACTGTCAAAGATATAATTTTAATAGACATAGTAAGATATATATGTATAATTAAGGGGGAAGTTGAGTTGTAAAAATAAAGGATCACTATTGACTCCCTGTATCTGTAGTGCTCACCATTAGACAGCACCTGGGATTAAGGTTTTCCATTATGGAATTTAATTGTTAAAGATTGGAAAGATTTCTTTGTTCATCCTGTCTATCTAATAATAATAATGAGAGTTCTTTCTTTGTTATTGGGTTGAGAATTAAGACCAAAATATCATTTCCAAATTTTCTGTAAAACTGCCTGCTTTAAATTTGGGAACAGAGTAGTGGGTAGGATGGCAGGTTGAGACAGACTGTAGCAAGTTAGAAACCACTTGGACTTTTGTTTTGAACAAGAATGAATTCAAATATATAACAGGAATTTAATATCTCAAATTCTGTTCCATAATAAACAATGTCAATTTTTGAGAGTCTTTCCTTAACACTTGATGTTTAATAATTGAAATGCTTTTATGTATTATGCACCAATGGACTTAATGTACTGCTGGTGTTTCTCTGGGACAAAAGTAAGCTAAGTGAAGGCAAAAGGTGAGACATTTCAAATCCCTAGCTCAGTCTAGCTCTAAGAATAATATTAAAGTATGGCTAGTTAGGAATGTCTTGTCTTCTGTTTAGACCTCAGACACATTTTTAGACTGTTGGTTATTCTTCCACTGATGTTTATGGAAGCAGTTTGATTTTAATGGAACTCTGAATTAATTTGAAATGAAATTTGGTTAGCAGGGAAATGCACTCTTATTTTTAAAATATTTGTCTTTGTTGAACTAATTTCTAAAATTTAAGTCAATGTAATGAATGTATTGTATATGGAACGTAATCAAGGAAAACAGTTTCTAATGTCTTCCATATTTCTCACAGGTTGTGAAGATGAGAAAAGATGTGAAGAAGGCCAGAGTCCTCACTATTCGCAGACTAACCAGACACATCGGGAAATTAAAATCGAAAAAGTCAGTTTTAAATAATAGTGGGTTTTTGTGGTTTATAAATAAGGCGCTGTTTTAATTGTTTTCACAAAAATTGAAAAATGGGAGAAAAATGTACTACATTTAAAACTTAAGGCACTAAAACACATACTTGTCTTATTTTTACTTAATTTTAGACTAAAAATACAAACTAAAAGGAGTTTCATAAAGCACAATCGGGATTACTTTTTAAATGGGATTTAGTGTATTGGAAGGTAATCTGAATCAGTTACAGAACCTTTTACAGCACATCTCAAAGTGTCAGATTAGATTATTCTGCTGTTGAATTTAAATTGCACCAAATTTTCTCACTGTAGTTGTCTTTAGGATTGTGTAGCAAAAAATACTTCATTTGCATAGATATACAGGTTATACTTGATTATTAGTAATTACTAATAATTAATTCTTATATGAACAGCTTAAACAATATATTGTAGATTATGTTTTTAGAGATTACTGGCCTGAAATAATTTAGCACATATCTTAGAGATGGTGTGAGATACATCTCCTACTGTGTTCGTAGTGTAAATTGTGAGAATACTCTCACAATTTTAGCAAGTTGTCCAAAATAAGAAGCAAATCCAATGAACTTCCGTATTTAAATGCTACAGATCTTAAAACGGAATTATATTTGAGTGGGTCAGAAATACTGTATCAGAAAATACAAAACCACAATTCATATGAAGCAGTCACCCATTCTTGAATATGAATTGTGGTTTTGTATTTTCTGATAGAGTAATTTTTGTTTTTCACATAGTTCTGCTAAATCCTCAGTGTTTCCTCTGCTGTTCAGTACAGAAAAGCTTTAGGCTATGTTCAACTCTTTGCTAAAATGTTCACTTGCCAATAAGGGATTGTGTTTGTGCACCATCTCCTGATTTTTTTTTTTTATTTTGCTACTTAGTATTGCTAGAGAGGAAACAAAGTTACTAAACTGAGATTTTTTTAAAAAAAATAATTATAGACTTCATTTGCAGGGGTTCAGAAGACTTGAAATTAAAGAACCAAAAACGAGTTGAGAGATTAATAGAAGAAATCCATGCCATGAAGGTAATACAATGTTTAAATAATTCAGTATTAGAGACAACTATTTTAAGTCTGTTTTCTGAGACTGCGTTACTTAAAGTATTTTCAGAGTAAGCTTGAACATTAACACAGCAAATTGTGAGTATTTGCATTTGTCAAGGTGTTAAACAGTTTGAGTCTTAAACGTTCCAGGCCAAACATGAATTTGCTTAGCAGTGTGTGGTGTTCGAAGTTTTTACTGTAACAGTTAAAGCACAGAACCTGAAGTTCTTGTGCCGCTCAGGAGTATGGTGAGGTATTTTGTGGGTCTGACAGTACAATATCCTCATTGTCTGTCCTGCAAGCTCTGAATATCATGCCATTTGTATTTGGTTCTGTAGTAATTTCAAATTGTAGCTTTAAGGGACTTGAGTCAGATCTTTTTTTTAGCGTTCAGCCTTGCTGTTAATTGATACAGTGTTTGTATCTTATATGTTATGACATCAAGAAAATGCTTCAGAAATTTTATAACTTCATAATGACTTGTGCTAATCTCTCAATTTTAGTTGATACCACATAAAATTATGTGTGGTGAAATGAGTTATAAATTCCAATTATAGGACTTGAGCACAAGTCATATATAGGTCGTGACAAATGTTTTCTCACAATATGGCTGTTTTGATTATTTCCTTGACAAGTGTAGTTGATAACTGTAGTGATTATATCATTACACTACTATTTTGTGCTTATTCTGGGAGCAAACAGTATTTCTGTTTGTTTTTAACATTTCTCTCTTTTTTTTTCTCAACCTTGCAAAGATCTTAGTCTTCAAAAAAGGCTAATAACAGGAAAGGCTTCATTGACCAATTTAGATGTGCTTTGTGCCAAATTGATCAAGTAGAATCAGTATTAAGCTAAAAATCTTAATACTTCTAGGAAGAATCTTCATAAACCAACAAAAGGGAAAAGAAAATGGGCAGCACTTCTCAATCACTATGACAGTAATATTGAGGCACTCTGCATTACTGACTTGCCATCAGTCTTAAACTTGATCTTGTATTTGCTTCTTTTTCTCTGTGTTTTTGGTTTTTTTTTAATAATTTGATTACATTGTTTTTTAATGCCAAGTATGTGTGTCTCAGTTTCTAAGAGAATGATGATCAGGTGTGCTGGAGCACTGAGCTCAGAAGCCCATGTTTTTTTATGGGGCTTTTGTGAGTGTTCTTGAGGGAGTTTCACTGCAAGATTTGTTCTGCACACATTTACCAGGAGTCTTTGTTTTGTCCACATTGTACTTTTCCTGCCAGGATCCGGATCATGCAGACATCTTAAAGCCTGCTTGCACTCAGGACTGTATTGGCCAAGTACATTCAAGCGTTGCTTCAGTTGGCATTAACATGTACAGGGCTTGTAAATGGTAGCTTTAAGAGTGGCTGTCAGGGATGGAAAGACTTGTAGTCTAGAAAGCTGAAGGCAAGTTTTGCCCTGAAATAGTTTATAGAAAGGGAGGAGTCCTCAAAGTAAGCAGTTGAGAAGGAAGAACTCTCCTGCTTCCTGGGTAGATGCACTTGATTATCTGTAAGTTGAAATTAGTAAATGCACTTGGTTATCTGAAATTTTAAGTGCTGTAAGTTGACTTTATTGTTAAAAATAATGCACTGTTACATTAATATTTAATAGGAAGAAGGTTTGTTTACTTGGAGATTTTTAGACTTCAAAAATGCATAAGTTGACACTTACTAGCTTTACAGGATATTTGTTTCTTAAATGAAAGAAAAACTCCTGTTTCTTATTAATCACTACCTAAAAGGCACTAGTCGTATATGTATTTTTTCAACCACTGTTGATTTCTGTACTAACAGAGATTTTTAGAGTTGACATTGAAATATTCCTCATTAAGCATGGAAGACGTGAAAAAGACAGCTTTCACACTAACTAGTAAGGTTATTTCAGATGACTGGAGGATTTTATGTTGGTGAAATCTCACTCCCAGCAACCTTTTGTCTTAAGTTATTAATCATAAGATTCATAAAAACACGTTCACATAACTCAAATTATGAATTTGAGAATTTTAAGGAAAAACTGGACACAATAGAAATAGAAAATTATCTATAAAGTTGCAGTTTAGAGCAACTAAGGTTTGAATTATTCTAGATTATTTTAACAGTTTTAGTGTGTGGATCTCAAACACATGCTAGGGGAAATTCAAAATCCTTTCAAAGTTGATGGATTGTGTGGTGGATATGGCAATTTTTTGTGTTCTTTAACAGCAAGAAGTTGTGCATTAACTTCTCGTTATGTGTTTTATCTAAGAAAAAATGCCTCTTCTCTCTTAGAGGATGATTAGTCTTTAGGAGCTGCAAACTGCAAAGGGCAGTTCAGTGGAAAAGACAAAAAATCCAAAAAAATAATTACAGCAGCCAAAGTGGTTTGGAACCAGAAAATGGATGTTGCACCAGAATCTGATAGTGTGTGTATTTTCAGGACAAAATATTTATTGAAGTGGTAACTTACAACTTCTGGAAATTCTTTGTTGGTTGAAGGCCTGAAGGCTTTCTGTAGGTTGAAGAAAATAGCACAGGTTTTTTCCAAGTTCTTCCCAGTTGTCAAAGTCATGGTTTGACACTGGCTAAGCACCAGGCACTCACAAGAAAAACTATTCAGTCATATTCCTCTGCTACAGTTGAGCATAGGAGACAGAAAGAAAGACTCAAGGACTCATGGGTTGAGGTAAGAATTAGGAGAAAACATTCCAAGGGCAAAACAGGCTCAAAACTTTAAAAGGTATAAAGAAAAATTTGTTAACATAATTTAAAGAGGTTAATTAGAATTGAAATAAACCTTGAGAACATTTTCATCCCTCCAGCCTCTCCTTCTTTCACGCTGACAGTACAGAGAGACAGGGTGTGGGAGTTTTGGTCAGTTTTTCTGTCGGTTTCTGGGCTGTTTAGGTGGCCTGGAAAGGCCCAGAGTGGCCTTGGGCAGCCCGGCGCTTCAAAGGACGAGGAGAGACTTCTGATCTTGTTTCGGTCTCGGTGTTTATTAATTGTTTATCTAAAAGATTTTCTTTCAGCCCGACAGAGGTCTGCACAGCAAGTCAGCCATGGGCACACTCCGCAACCCCCGGGGCGGTCACTTATCTTTATACCCGAAGTTACGTGTACAATATTTATAATTTTTCCCCAATACCTTCTACCCTTATTAACCGGTGCACTTCTAGTAAAGACCAATCCCAAAGTGCCACCATCACCACAGAAGATGGAGGCCAAGAAGAAGAAGAAGAAGGACAGGACACGCCCCAATTCCTCCATCTTACTTCTTTAGACCCCCCTGTACAGAAATCCTAAACCCTGTGTTCTACACCTTAATTAACTTATCCCTTCACCATTCACCCAGTAAAATCCTCCCAGTCCTCATACAGGTGTCATCTCCCGTGTAGGATCAAAGTCCAGCCACCAGACACTTCTGGCAACATTCCAGGACTCCCGAGCCCCCCAAGGGTGGTCTCGGTCACTCTGCACCTTCATCCTGAGGTGCTGAGATCCCACATTTTTCATCTGAAATCTTTCTTCAGTTTGCTTAGGCAGAGTCTCTTCTGCTATGCCATGGGGTCCTGACCAGGGGAGACAGTTGTCTGTGAACTTCTCCAGCGTGGTGCTAATTTTGATGAACAGCAGTCCTGCCCAACCTGCTCTAATGTGAGTCCTTCCCCCAGGCAAAAGAGTTTTCCCAAACTACATGGTGTGGGTCATATTAGTTCATGGGGTATATGTAAGTCTTTGAAGGATAAGCTGCTCTAGTTTGGAAGCAAGGTTCCTCAGTCTCTGCAAGCAAGGGTCTGCGCTCTCTGTTCTGGTTTCCTATTAGACTACAGCTTTTCAGCATACACCTGCTCCAGCATGAGAACTGTTTCTCACAGGCTGCAAATGGTTCTCTGGATCTCCCATGCACTTCCTGAGTTACCAGGAAACAGTTTGTTGTATTATAGTCCTCGCCATAGCTTGGAGAAAAATCTCAGCTCCGACATTTGGAACACCTCCTCTCCCTCCCTCTGTTCACTGCAACCTTAGTGTTGCCATGTTGTTCTCCTCATGTGTCCTCACCTTTTCCTTTTCTCTGGCTTGGAAGAAAATTGTTGTCTGTCGGTTGGTTTGTTCTCAAGTTCTGTCAATTGAAAAGTTCTCACAGGGTTTTGCAGTGCTGAAAGGTTGATCTCGCCTGGGCTCTGTATTGAGGAATTGCTCATTATGCTCCTCGCTGTCAGACACGTGCGCCCCACTGGCAGTGCATGGGCTGTGCCAGCTGCCGCGATGCTGGCACCATTTGGCACCTCTCTTCATGTGGGGCGCTAAAAAGGAGAAGCCGCTGCTGCCCCCGCTGCCCTCGTGCCTGCAGCGTGGCTGGCTGGAAGCAGCTCAGCAGGCAGAGTTCACGGCAAGCTGTGCCGAGGTGCCGTGCTGCATGGCCCCGGCACCTCCCCACCCCGCGGAAGAAGAGCAAGGACTGAGTGTGGTTTTTGCCTTCTTAAATATGTCATTGCAGAGGTGTTACCAACTTCTCTAATTGGGTCAACAATACGTCTGTCATTAGAGCCTTTAGGGATTGGCTTCTCTGGGCATAGTAGAAACTTTATGGAGCTGCTCTCAGAAGATGCTTCTGTGGCTTTCCCCATCCCCACTAAAAGCCATTGTGTTAAACCAATGCACAAAGATGCCTCTTTCTAAACATCAGTCCTTTTTCTTCCATCATCAAAAACAGACCTAGATCTCCTTTCTCCTTATCATATATCCAGGAAAAAAAAAAGAGCTGTTGGCTCTGAAGACTGTTGGCAGCAAAGTCTTTGGAAGGACTATATATGTTCTGATGACCTCAGAAGGCATTATTGATGGGTTCCATTTTACAGGGAGTTGGGTTCAGTCTTAGGGAAGAAAGACTGAATGTCTGCAACCTTGACACAGTTGTCTGTTTACTGAAGTTTTTAATGCAATGGCTTAAGTTTCTCTTACTCAGAAAAAAAATATCTAATGGTTTGAAATACTAATCAGGGACAATTCTTTGCTTTCTTAAGAATTACGTTTCTCAGTTCAGCTGCCTGTAAATTTTTTGAGCCTGCAGCTCAGCAGGATTTCTCTGAATAAAACAAATTTGAACTTTCAGTTACAAGATTTTAAATTCTCTTTCTAGATCTTTTCTGGATTTTAACGTTCTTTAACTTCTCTTTCTAGTTTGTATCTGTACTAACTACAGTCTGATACAACAGGAAGGACAAAACGCTTACTGTTACTTGCAGTTGTATTACTGACTCTCAGGGATGCTGTTTTCCTGTCCTCAAATAAATTCTGAGCAGACAGTGCTGACATAATATCACTTTAAACACACTGTTTCCTCGACGTGAGATGGTATAAAATGCTTTCACTTTTTTTAATAGAGTGTCCATGTCTTTTTTAATATGCTCTACATAGTTGCGCATGCACAATTCTGCATATATAATGAAAATCTATGAATTGTTGGTGCTGGGCTATGATGAAAAACCTTTTGTTACTTGAATTTGCAAATAGTATATATTGTATTATTGTTAGAATGGCATTTAAATATTTTATTCTCTATATTTTCATTGTTAGAACTAAAGAATAAAAAAATCTTAACCGGAAAATACATTTAAAAGTGTCTCAGGCACAACAATCAGATGTAAACACTGTGAGAAATGAGAGCAGTTAAAGTTCCAGCTACATGGATGCAGGAACTGGGTTAATTGCAGGAGTTCTCAAAGCTATTGGAATAATACACTGGTTTTTGAGTTCTTGAGTTTTCATTTTTCCAAAACTGTACAAATATTTATTCCAGAATTCATGAAAGATGGGGGAAAAGAATGGTATGATCCTTTTAGACTTCTATGAAATGTAAAATTCTGTATACTTACGGATACTTTTTTACTTGTTTGTCAGGCTTGAGGATACTATCAAAATGTATTAATTATCCATGGTAGAGTACTGCTTTCTATGTTTAAGAAGCTGTTATTTTTTGAAAGTTTCTTGACACAAAAATAACAGATTGTCCAGTGATTTCTTAGCAATGTGTATCTTACCTTGAGTTGTTGGAATTTCTTGCTGAGGAAAGATCTTAATATAATAGTTGTTCCCTTACCAGGTGTCTAGGTGTACTTTTGCCTTTATATTGCAACAAAAGTCTTGCCATTATCTTGTCATCTTGCAACAAAAATCTTATCATGATATTGCAAGATGTTGCTATATCATGTTTGGGCGATGCCCATTGAGAAAATATGGACAAAAGGCAATTTGCAGTGCTTAAAGGGAAAACGCTTCCCATTTGTCAGGAATGAGCAGCAGTTGGTTTCCATATTCAAGTGTCTTGGAAAGATATGTTCTCTGTCCTGAAAATTATCACTGGAGAAACAGATTAGTTAATACAATGAGCGATTTTAGTACACTTAAACCACAGTATTTATCACAGAATAATGAATTCAGTACAAGAGATACAGGAAAAAATAATGCTTTACATTATTTTATTAGTTTTATATTCCAGCAAGATGTTAACAGAAGTAGACTTAAATACTATGGTTTGAGAGCCAAATTATTTTATAAAAGTAGAACTCAGTTTGAAGGTTATTTTCACACTTATTGTCCTTGGAACAACAGTCATTCAATTTCCTGAAAGTAATAGGTGTGGAATAGTGGTGAGGTTGAGGACAGGGCTGGGTAACTGATGATTTTTGTAGTACGTCAGCTTTAAGAACTTGGTAGGTCTTTCTTCTTGTATAGCCTTTTTGCGTGGAATTTTTATATCCTAAAATACTAGTCTTTTTTGTAAATCTTTGTATCTGTGCTAACTACTGTCATTTTCTTCTAGCAGTATTGTGTTCTTTCTTGGTTAATGGTTCCATCTTGTGTAACCTGGCTTTCAGTTAACACCTCACTGTAAAATTGTTTTAAGTCAGAGTGGAAACAAATGCACTTTTTTGCTTTTTTTTCTCCTGGCATGTGTTTCCTACAGTCTTGCATATTTTCTTTTAAAATAGATAGAAAACATTCATCCTAGTGTTGTAGAATCTTCAGTCTTTAAAAGTTTTTGTAAGAGTAATGGGAATTGCTTGAACTTCAGTGTAGTCAGCCTAGGAGCAGTTCTTCATGCTTCTCAATAAAAGGTAGAGGCACGGGTGGTTCAGCTTCCACCATGGTGTGGGCGAGGTGCCACTTGAGGATGATTTCAGGGAAGGAAGAAGGGGTAGAACTTAGTTATTCAGCCCTCCTTCAGTGCAGCAGTCCAGATCCTTGCTTTGGTGCAGGTGTCTTTCCATCCATGGTGATGCATTCTTTGACAGTAATGCAGGAAGCGTGGGGCTTTGAGTGGCAGATATATCCATGTGTGCATTGGTCAGACATAGATGTGTGAGGAGTCAGGCACTGTTGGAAACACAAAAGTTTGCTGCTTGTGCTCTCAACAGCACATTCTACTTTGCCAGCAGCAGTTCATGGCTGTTCTGGACAACATATGCCTTACTAGGGAGTATTATTTTTGTTTAAAAACTGCATATTAGTTCAGTGGCTATCTAAAATTGTGTTAAGGTTGAAGTAAAAGCTCTCCCAAGTAGGGAACACAATCTAAAGACCATTTGACATAATGGAGAAAAAGGTGGTGTGGATAAACAGTGCCCAAACACTGAATGAAACAGAAAATCCACCAAAGGTGAAAGCAAGAGCAGACAGCCTGTGATGAATGTGGAAGACACTGCAGTGATGATGTGCAGAGATGATGTTAGTAAATACGAAATTCTGATGGATTTTCAATTAGTGAGGAATGTGAAGCTCTGTAGGAATAGATTCTGTACCTACACTGCAGCAGAAGTAAGGCTAAAGGAAGATAAGAGTCTACAGATTAGTGTGGAACTATGGGAAAAGGTGAGCTATTTAATAATGGGGTTTTTTTAAATTTATGAATAAGAATGAGGAAGGAATGCCTCATCAGGAGCCTACATGTGTCCTCAATGTATCTACTTCATTTGAATATTCCTACTTGCAGCCTTTTTTGATTCTCAAAATAGTGAGGAGGAAGATTAGTATAATCAGTGGCTGAGTTCTGTTATTAATCTTTATAGCATTTCATACTCTTTTCACTGATACACTGCTTCCATTCATATTTATGCTAAAATGAGAAACTCCGTACTTAATATTCTTAACTGTTTTCCTAAGCTAGTCTCGTAGTTGCTTCTCTTGCAGGGTCAAAGTATGTTGAATGAGCAATCTCAACATGAGAATACTGTAGAATATGATACTTTCCTTTTTTTTTTTTTTTTTCCTAGATAGCAAGCATAAAAAAATACTTAAAATTGTGAGAAAGACCAACAGAAAAATTAGTGTGGGATGTTCTACTATACAGTTTTAATTTGAAGGAAGAAAATAGCTGACAGCCATTCTTACTGTTTTACTACATAATGATTGTAGAAGTTCTTTGGCTTTTTTAACGTACTGAGATACTGTCCTGGATTACATAAAAAAAATGGGCTGCATGTCTTAAAAATAAAAGTCAGTAAAAACATCATCAGCTTCATTTTGAAAACTTTATTGTTGACAAGATACTTAAGTAGAAGCAGCTATTGTGGTTCTTTTCTTATGCATTAGATTCCTTGTTACAAAGTCAAAACAGATCACAAAGGCGGTTTTTTGTTGGATTTGAGACATCTTAAGGAAAATATTAGAGTACGTTCTAAGTGCAGGTTGTCAACTGACTTAAAAATACAGCTTGCAGATGAAGCTTTTTCTAATGAAGTCTTGCATAAGAATTTTACACTCTCATTTTTTGTAAGGATGCAAAATAAGACATTTTCATTTTTTGAAAAATAAGACTTGCAGATGAGACTTCATCTCTTTTCTGAATTCTATGTATTTTCATTGTTTATTTTAAAAAAGAGGCAACCTTAGCAATAATGTTAAAAAAATGCAACTTGTATGCCTTTATGTGAAAATGAGTGACAGCAAAAAAAGACTTAGTATTAATCAAAATAATGACAGAAAGGTCAGCTTGTTTCTGCACTCATTTTGAAAATGTTTATGTGTGTTCAAAATAGATTTTTTTTCTGTACTTTTTTGTACTTTTGACTTCTTTCATGATCCCAACATGCATTTCACTTTACTTAACCAGTTTGGGCCTTTTCTTAAATGTCTCCGTAATTCATGAGAACCTAAATAAAGAACATTTCTGTATGTACTGCATACTTTTGCTTTGTATTTTGATGATCCTGTGCTGAGGTATTGTAGTCGTTGTGAGATCTCTGAGACAATTCTAATTAACTTCTTGCTGTATACTAGCTGGTCTTTGTACTTAATTTATTCTGGAGAAGCGAAGAATAATACCTGCAATCAACAGTGAATCATCTTAGTATGGTGGATAAATACTAAACTGTCTGAATATCCTTAATCGACTGTTCTTTTTTGTCCTCTTTCTTCTGAAGAAATTTTCCACAGAAATGAGATCATTTGAAGGGTTTGTAGTGGGAGGGGGAAAGAAGTTGGAGATTACTCTAAATATCTTTATAGTCACTTGGAAATTAATTAATTCAGAATGGCAGCTGCAGCTGCTATGACTTCCAACTGATGCTTTTGTGTGTAAAATCTTACTTCCCCCATAGCTACTTCCTGCTTAAAAAAAAATGAATTCTGTTGGGAATGTAATGCTAATTTAAATATGACTTCAGTGCTGCACAGATGTATGGGCACTTTTATTTAGGTGAGGATTTAGTGAACATATAGATCAATAATAAGAGGTAGAATATTGGTGCCTTTACGAGATGAAAGTCATGCCTTGCAAATCAGTGGGAGGTCTTTGAAGGAGTAAATACATAGTACATATTGTTGGTTTAGTCTTTACATTGTTTAATATTATGAAAAAAGCCATTGTCCTGCTTTCACCAAAGCCTCTAGTGGTTTTATGTGGCTTTAGTTTGTTGGGTTTTTTTTAAGTTGTTCCTGAATATGAATTTTCTCCTTTTAGTCATAGAGTTAAACATAGCAAGCGAAAGAGAAGAATAAATGCTTGGCTTTTGTAGTGCTGGAAAGCTAACAGTGGAGTTTTGTGCAGATCAGTGCTGGAAATGATTCAGAAAAAGTGAATGAATGACAGAGCTTGATGATTCCAGAATTTTGATGTAATGAAGATACTAATACTTAAGACACTGCAGAACTGATCAGCTGGGCAGCTAAATGACTGAAGAAATTCAATGGTAGTAAATGCTAAGTAGTACTTGTGGTGGTGGTGAGAATTACGTTTCCAGTACTTCATTTTTACTGGATTGAAAGAAATTTGGCGACACCACTAGGAGGTGGATATCAGAGTTACCATATATATCTATGAAAATACTAGATTGCTCTGCCTTGTCTTCAAACAGAAGACAGTCTGTTCCTATTAAAATTGTTTTACTGTATACTGCATAAATCATCTTTGTGTATGGAAAAGCAACCAAATAAACTAGTAAAAGTATAAAGAAGAGTGTCAAGATTGATCATATATGGCACAGCATGTGCATAAGGTGGAAAAAAGTCAGAGGAGGATTCTCCAGGATCTAAGGTGAACTACTGATGCTGGAGTTCTACACAATTCACGTATTTGTCCTGGATAGATCTTGTGTACCAGTGTTTTTCTGAGGTGGTTTTAACAGCCTGTTTAAAAATCTGCTTGTATTAAAACCAAAACCTTTTTTTGTTACTTTCCACCTTTACTCCTTATACTGGGCTAATCAGGTGACGGGTTTCTGTTGCGGAAGTTTCAAGATCTCCAGGAAAGGACAAAAACTAATTTATTTTTTTCTCTGTGGAGCTTGAAGAAAGGACTGGAGGAGGAGTAATTCTCCTGGAGACAGTGCATACTGGGAAAAGGAATAAAAACAAGAAGTTTGTTTTTTCCTGCACGGTGTCTAATCTTTGAACTCTTATGCCCTCTGGAAGCAGACAAAAGGGTTGTGCACACGGGGTCTGTGTATTCACGTATTTCTGCTTCATGCTGCATCTCTCCAGGTTCTTCTGTCCCCACTGTTTGTTTCTGTTTCCGTCTCGGATTTCAAACCCGACTGTAGCGGGTGGGAGTTATTACATGGATCGCACCCATTTGTCAGTCACTATCTTGTTGCTGGGGAATGCTGTGAGCATCTAGTGCGTCCTTTCACTGGCTGCCTCGGTGCCGCCTCGCCAGGGGAACCCCCCGCCCTCTCCTGGACGATGGTGCTGCCTTCCTGCTTGCCCGCCTTCCTGCCTTCCTTCCTGCCCGCCTTCCTGCGTGCCCGCCTTCCTGCTTGCCCGCCTTCCTGCCCGCCTTCCTGCGTGCCCGCCTTCCTGCCCGCCCGCCTTCCTGCCTTCCTTCCTGCGTGCCCGCCTTCCTGCGTGCCCGCCTTCCTGCGTGCCCGCCTTCCTGCCCACCCGCCTTCCTGCCTTCCTTCCTGCCTTCCTTCCTGCCTGCCTTCCTGCCCGCCTTCCTGCTTGCCCGCCTTCCTGCCCGCCTTCCTGCCCGCCTTCCTGCCCGCCTTCCTGCTTTCCCGCCTTCCTGCTTTCCCGCCTTCCTGCTTTCCCGCCTTCCTGCCCGCCTTCCCACTTTCCTGCCTTCCCGCTTTCCCACCTTCCTGCCTGCCTTCCTGCTTTCCCGCCTTCCTGCTTTCCCGCCTTCCTGCCTGCCTTCCCGCCTTCCTGCCTGCCTGCCTGCCGTGCTCACTACAGCCATGCTGCTGGCAGCTGCTGCCGCTACTGGCAGCTGCACCGAATACCGCGGATAGTAACTCTAAACCCCCGATGCTTCCAGCCAGCGCAGGGCTGCTTGGAAATATGTTAACCCTCAAGTCGCATGTGGTTGTTATTTTAATGTTAGGAAAGCACTGTGGAACAAAGTGTGTCAGTACCATGAAAATGCAGATTGCATTACAGTGCAAGGGAGCACTGACATTCAGAACTAAGGGATGTTTGAAGAAAAAGGAACATTCAAATAATGATAATTTTTGGCATCATGCTTGCTGTGCTTCTAAGCTTGTTTTGCTTCTCTTTTTTGTCATTTTTATATGCTTGTAATTGTAGTTTACTTTCATGATACCTTCTACTTCTGAAATTGTCACAAGATTGAAGACTTGCTAATTGCTTTCTGTATGCTGAGGTGAAAATAGTGGCTGCTCTCTGAATGTAACTACTGAATCAGATGTGAACCTCCAAAATGAAACAATTCGTTTAATCTAATTGACAGAATAAAATGCCAAGTTCACAGTGTTCATCTCAGTAGACTGATGTAATTGCTGGCATTTGACTTGCATACCTCTTGAAATATTAAATTAGTTTATAAACGTGGCAGAAAAGAGTGGCTTATACTTGCCAAATAAAGTTTGGGTGTTTTACAAGAGCTCAAACAATTAGCCATGTTAAGTGTTCTTTTGGGGAGTTGTTTTATTCATTTTGTTTTGTTATTAAAGAATGAATAAATACTCTTTCCCTCAACTGCTTTTTCTTCTTTTAGAAGAGGTTATGCACATAGAAGAATGAGGGCATTTAGCTCGAGGAAGGTAACCATTTGTGCAAAACTGTTTGTGTTTATGCGAACATGGTGTCGATTGGTTAGATAGGTATTTTTGTAGCTTTAATTTTCTAGAAAACAACAAACCCAGAAGACTATAAAATTTTGTATTGTGAAACTTATTAGATGAAAATTCACAGGTTGACATTGAATTTCACTTGGATCTAAACTGAGACAGCAATACTGTAGACATTTAGTAATGTTTAAAACTGGTGCCAGCAAAAACCTGACACCAGTATAGTTTACAAAAAGAACAATTGCTAGACAAGTTCCTCTTGAAGTACATTCTTAAATTCCCAATGATTAACTGTGATTTTGGAGTTGTTTTTTGGGGTTTTTTTTTGACTGGTTAGGAATAGTTAATTTGCATCAAAATCAATTGTCCTTCGTTCATCTAAAGTGAGGTGATTCCTGATCTTCTGATTTTCTTGGGAAGTTGTATTCTGGTAATTTCCTCTAGTGATGTCTTTGGTTTTGTTATTTTAAAATATGAATTAAATTTTACCATTTTTTTCTTAATCCGTTTTGTGATATTTCTCTCCCAAGTTGTTATTAACCCAACAAGGTTGAAAATTAATGATTTCAAGAAAGATTACTTTTTTATTTTGAGATATCTTATGTTAAAATCAAAGATCAGTTAAAGCAACATAAAATTCAATACAACTTCTGAAAATTTTAGGCAGTAGATCAAACATGCAAAGTCATTAAAAATACATTAAATGTCTTTGGTGCATACATCAGGAAAATAGAAACTGTAGAACCATTTCTTCTTATGCTTTTCTTCCTCTTTGTAATACAGATCTTAGATAAGTTATTAATTAAAAATGCTATAATTACTTTTGAACATCATAATAATCTTGAACCCAAGTGATACAAGGGAATGTATTTGAATTATAATTCACTTAACCTGTCTCTTCAATTAGAGAGAGAATGTCTTCATTTCTACTGGATATAACTTCTGTTTTCAGTATAAGGTGATACAGAACCAAATCATCCAGTCAGGTCACTGACAAAAGCTTTGTTGGCTATACTGGTGAAACAAATTTTAAAAAATCAATGGAATAATTTTTCTTACTGTGCTCTTGCTTTGCTGAGTTGTCTGTCCTTTGTGACACAGCTATGTACAGTAAAACTTGACTTCCACCGAAAGCTACATTTCTACATACATATATTTTTGGACATTTATCAGACTTGCTGTGTTGACTTTAAGCTTTAGCAAAGGCTAACTTCTTGAAGTTATTTATTTGTTTCTGAATACGTGCAAAATTCTGAAATAGTATTTAATCAAGTACTACTAGATTTCTATTTGAAATCCGCTAGTACATACGTGTCTTTGATAAAGCTTTGAGAAGCTTCCACAACATGCAGAGCATTGTTAGTCGGAAAGACATTCCTACCTCCGTTGTAATGTGGCATCTAATTTTCTTAGAATAAAGAGTACATTAGTAATAATGCTGATTTGTTTTGTTTTTGAGTGCACATGTGCCTCAACAGACAGTCTTTACTTTGTCACTATATTACATTGCATTAGATCAAAAGATCTTCGCAAACACATGCACCCCACAGTGGTTAGTTACTATCTTTTATGGTCTCTTACCAGACAGTAGAGTCCTGTGTTTTTAAGAAGATTTACGTGATAGCACCATTTAGATTTTGTGTTCTTCTGTAATTTGAAAAGCAAGAATTTATGCTGGTGAGTCACCTAAGAAATCCTGAATATAGCTCCCAAAAATAGATTATTTTATTTTTTCTATTTGAAAGGTGTAGGCTCTGGCAAAAAGGTGCACAAACATTGAAAATCCTAGGTGTTGTCTTGCCAGGAAGAATTGCAAGTCAGACAGAATGAGGTAGAGAGATCCTTTTACCTTAGTGTGAGTAAATTAGGTAAAACTCATCTTTTATTTCTTTTCCTAAGAACTTTGTAGATGTTTCTGTCTTTCTCAAGTATTAAAAATAAATGGGTTTAATGGCATTTTATTTAAATCCAGCATTAACTGTCTTAGTAGGCACAGCAAGGCCCTTGCCTATGTGGTATGAGTGGATTGTGGTGGCAGAGGGGAGCTGAAGTGCTGAAGTTTCCCAGCACATCCTCTGCCCTGAGCCCCAAGTGTGGTTCACCCAAGAACTCCAAGAACTAGTCCTCATTTCAGCTGCACGGGCCAGCGAGTCAGCTGAAGCTTTCAGGATGGGTGAGTGCAGGTTTTTTCCCCAATGACAGTTAAAAAAAAACTAACAGGAAAGTTTTTAGCATGGAGATGCATAGGTATATACTAGATTAATGAAGGATTATAGTATTCTTAACAAGTGACTTTTTGGACATTTTCTGGACATCAGTCAGCTTCAGACCTGTGACGTAGATGGCCCTAACAGCACTATCCTGGACTTCTGTCAAATCAATCTACCTCTCATGAGACTGTTACGGGACCCCCCTGGATTGAAAACCTCAGTCCTTTTCAGCAGGAAACTCCTCATTTAGTGCTTTCACACCCACAGATGTGCCTGCTGCAAAAGGAGGCAATGGAGGGTCTTTCTAGAATTGCTTTAGAAATGCAATGAATGCAGCATCTTAATGATTATCCAATCTGTTTCTTTGCACCAAGTAAAATAAATTGAACAATTGCACTATTTGGGCATTCTCACATTGTCATTCGGCTGGAAGGATAAATTTTTACTGGGAACTGTCACAGTCAGCAAAGCAGGAAATCATTAAAAGTGAGTTATTAGGTGAAAAATGCTTTACTGTAGAAGGTGCAGTTGCAAACAAGTAGCAAGTACAGTGTTCTGAGTTTACCTATCATCAGAGTGCAGTTAGGGAAATTTGGGACAAATCAGCAGGCCTCTCTGGAAGGATTTTATGTAATTTACAGGTGATGGATAAAGATGAGAGTGACCTGGATTGCCTGGATTCCATTGAGGAAAAAACTAAAGCCAAATGGAAGATGAAATTTCCAGGGCTAAGGCTACAGACTCTTTGTCTAGGATCAGCCTTCTCTTCTTCTGTGCAATATTACCAAGAAAGATACTGCCTCCCATTTTATTCCTGTTTTAAAAGTTGTAGTTAAAAAATGAGAGCAAATACAAATGCTTAGACACCTTACATACCTTGAAACTTTTATTCTGTAGATGAAGTTCAGGATATCTAATTACTCAGAAGGGATATTGAGAGGTGTTTTCCTAATAGTTTATAAACACTGGCAGTAAGTCAAGCATCTACTTGAAAATGCTTAGCTTTGTCTGTGATAAAATTACATGGAGATATAGGGATTTTATAATAAAGCAGGTAAGTCAGTGTAGCACTGATTTGTTTAATAAACCTGCTTACAAGCTTATGCCACACTTAACTAGACTATGTCATATTTTACCTACCAGACCTTTTTTTTTTAACTCTCTTTATTAATTTTATCTAAATTCTTATTCTGGTGGTACTTTTCATCTTGGTTGTACATCTAGTAAAATGGGAACTTTGGGAGATAGAAGTTTAGGATTTATTAATTTTCTTTTTTTATATAGTCAGAGTGCCTTTTACTTTGGTGTGGTGGTACACTAATGCGACTTACAATGGAAATTCTTGTGTATGTATTTAGGTCACAGCTACTGACAAGGGATTTGGATTTATAACCTGCTGGGGGAAGAAGGTATTCTTTTTCTTCATAATCAGTTTGATAATAATCAGGTAGAGCATTGCATTTCTGGAAAACATGCCTTCCTAACTTAAAAAAAAATTCTGCTTTTATAATGGATTTAGTTCCTTTTTGGAAGCTGGATAAGCTTTCAGATGAGACATTGCTGATTTATTTCATTACTTTGAAGATATCCCATTTTTGTGTATTTTCACAATGGTAATACTTACCCATAAGTCTAAGGCTATTTTGTTCTGAATAACTAAAATACTGAACTTCTAAAGACTTAGGGGAGCAAATTAGTTATGAAAAGAAGACATATAGGGATTAAATTGTAGGTGAAAAAAAATCTAAAAAGTGTTCTGGAATTTCTTCTTTTATACCTTTCTCCTCACTAAGCAACCTAGAAAAATGACACAAAGTAGCAAAATCAGACTGAATGCTCTGGAAAAATATAAGAAACTTTGTGAGGAAGTAGTCTCAAACACAGGTTTAAGAGTAAAGATTATGGTTATGTTTTAAAAGCTGAAAGTGTATTAAATGAGTAGCAAACTATAGCTGAGTTTTCACCAGAAATATGGCTTTTGGTAAGGGTGTTCTATTTCTATATACCTTGATTATATTACTTATTTTTTGTAGAAGTTTCAGCACTTTATGGTGAAAATTATCTTTTCATATGGAAGAGTCTAAAATTTGCACAGCTAAGAAAATGTGAAAAAATAATGAGGAGAAGTAATGGATTTTATGATAAAGGTGAACAAAAGATACTAGTCAAAACAAAATTGAAATTGTGTCTTTTTAGTAGTCTGAGGGCTCTTAAATTCCTTCCACAGGCCACTGGCAGCCCGGGGTTTTTTCCTGAGTTATCTAAAACTGCCTGAGACAGCATAGCTGGGAATAAATTTTTGTGTGAAAAATCTTGCATTTCTGAGATGTGTTGAAGCATCGTTTGACAGCAAGTTTTTTGGTTTTGCTGTCTTCCAGAGACTGTTCAATAGACTATTCAATACATTTCCATGCCTTTTAGGTTAGAACCTCTATCTTACGCAGTATCACTTGGATAAAGTGTCGTCTGAGCAGCCACAATCAATATAAGCATAAAGTCTTATTTTCACGTACTGTTTACACTTGACATACTTCTCTTCAACATAGTCTTGTCTTTCTGTGTAAGACACTTAAGGTCTATTAAAAAATAAAATTTCCCAAGATTGCCATTCCAAGTTTCTGTAAGTACTGGGGTGAGCTCGCTGCCTCCATACTGTGTTCAGAGATGACTGCCTGCCCCACAACTGCCCCTTCCTATGCCCTAGTGCTCACTTTTCCCAGCCCTGGCCAGCCTTTGCCCACCCATAGTTACTTTTTCCGCAAATTTTGTGTTTCACTGTTGGTGTTTCAGTGTAACTTTGTATGCAATGTTGGCTTCATGCACTATTAATAGTTCAGTTACCTTGGTACCTTGCAAGATGTCCACCCCTGAAGTCTGCCCTGTATTCCACCTTTCCATGGAGCTTGTGTGGTTTTTGTGTAACTGCTGTGATGGTCTGTACACCCAGTCTGCAGCTTCTTGCATTGTCTGTCACATCCAGCAGTTTTCTTATGTCCAATAGATTTTCACACCCTGTTTATTTATCTTAATGTCAGGCCAAGGCCTGGTCATCTGCCTGCAGCCAGGATCCAGCTGGCTGACAGGTCAGTTCTCCTGACAGTGCTCCACTCCCCACTGGAGCAGCTGTGCCTGGGCAGTGAATGATTGGAGGAGCATCAGTCCCAACACTGTTGGAGAAATTGAGTCAGGCTGGTCCTACTGCTGCCACGCCTTTGCCACCTCTTCCCAGTGTCATCTTGACATTTTTTTTCTTTTCTTACCTGTTTGTAATTTCACCTCTTTGTCCCCTGCCTGCAAGTGCTGTGAGGACTAGGTGCCAGCTGCCGAGGGTATGGGGCCAGCAGCAGGAGTCAGGGCAGGAGTGTAGGTGCCCCAGGCCTGTCGTCTCAGCAGCAGTGGGTGGGGGTCTCAGCTCCAGGCACAGGGGCAGTAACAGCATAGACCCTCAAGGAAGACAGGCAGTGTGTGTCCTGCCTGCGTCTGCAAGTGAGACTGGGGTGAGTGAGGCTCTTGGCACATCTGGACTGGGCGGCTGGTCACAGCCTGAGCTACTGCTGATGGGACAGGCTGACTGGCTAATATTCATGTGCTTTGACCCCACGTGTGTGTCTCTTGGGCATGTGCAGTTCACTAGCAAACCTCAAACTGGGGTAGCAGTGTGTGGGAGAGGGACTTCTACAAGGGCAGGAAGTGATAGGACATGGGGTAATAGGTCTAAACTGAGATGGGTTAGGGTTGGATAGTAATAAATTCCTTACTGTGAAGGTGGTGAGGCACTGGCACATGTTACCCAAAGCTGTGGATGCCCCATCCCTGGGAATGTTAAAGGGCCCCTGAGCAATCTTGTCTAGTGGAAGGGTGCCCATGCTGTGGGTTGGAACTAGAGGATCTTTAAGGCCGCTTCTAACCATTCTGTGTTTCTATGGTTCTGTGATCTGGGAAGGGTGTCAGGTGGCCAGAGGGCCCTTGCTGGTGCCTGTAGGGTGAGTGTATGCATCTACCTGCTGGTGACTTGCCACCAGCCAGCAAATGGGAGACCCATAAGAGGGACACAAGAACTATGGCCCTGGCTAAGGGCTGTTGGATGGACAGAAGGATATGCTGTGCTGATACTGAGGGATCCACAAGTCCTCATGTGTTTGGGCATTATGAGGGGGTGGGAGGTGGCATGCTCTCAGTAGTGAACTTCAGTCCTGATCAGAAAAGAAGGGAGAGGTCTTGGCTGGCTCTACCGAAGTTCATGTGGTCCTGAGAGTGCTACATAGTGCAGAGCTGAGCTTCACTGCTAGTTGAACCTGTCAATGAGAAAGCCAGTGCTACATCTGTGGACCTGGAACAGACACCTCTGGATCTCTGGACACATTGGGCTGGGCTGCAGCATCAGGGCAGGAGGAATCCCTGGACTGGCCTCAGAGATACTGGAGGGGGCATCCATTTATAACATCCCTTAGCACAATTGTAAAGACAGTTCCATAAAAGATATTCAACTCTAAGATTTTCCTTGTGAGTCAGGTGGATCTCCAAGTTGAGAAAACTGTACTGAGAAAAATACCATTATTTCTTTTTTCTGTTTTATTGTCTGCTGCTGACCATTAACAAAGATGGAATAAACATGTGTTTATTACAGTAACTTGACTCATGTGGCTACATTTACAAAACCAAACAATATTCTTCTGTGAAAGAATGTTTAAATGCTTAGTCAAAAATGCTTAGTTTGCCTTAAGACTAGGAGAACTGAAGGAGATCATTTATAAAGTTGGGGATTTAAGCCTGAACAGAAGGTTCTTGGCCTCATTTTGTATCCTAGGCATTTTAGTGTGGCTTTAATGACTTCACATTCCAAAGTGTAATTAATTCTCCAGTATTATTCATGATTCTGCAATGTCTTGGGAATTCTGCAGTATTGTCATATCAAAATTAAACTTCTGACATTCTCATGGAGGGATCACTGATGTTTGTCTGCCTCTGCCCTGAACCCTGTTGCAGCATTTAAATCCTAATAAGACAGGAAATAGGCAGTTTTATTTGGGATGAAGATCATAGGAATTATCTTTTTTTGTGTGTTTTTGTTCTTTTTTTTATAAACCAACAGCTTAATTTAATGGATAATATTGAGTTACAGAGCTTCATTTGAAACTCCTAACCTCCTATGTGACAGTAAGCATGTCACTTAACCAACACGTCCTACTTTCACCATCTGTGAAACACTTTGGAAAGTCATGGAAAACTGAATCATAGGTCTTTTCCATCTCTATTAGGTCATCCAACTGTTCATCTGCCAGTAGAAGATTGTTTCCTACATCCACCACTGTTTTTCCAGTGTAGATCCTGTCCTCTTAGTGACTGGGCTTCCACTAGTACCTTTGGGAGATGATTTTGCAGAGTTCTAGATCTCATTGTCAGGAAACTTTACTGACATTCACAAAAAGAGGTTTTGTTGTTGTTGTTGTTGTTAATTTAACTGAGTTCTATTGCTTTTTTCCCGTTAGTAGGTTATTGCTTACAGTTTTAAGTATACACAATTCATGATAATTAAATAGATAAATTGCAAGTGTCTGTAAAGTATCTTATCTATACAGATAGAGGAAAAACATAAGGTTTTGAGATGCAAGGTATGACCTTTCATAAGAAGGTAAGGTACTTGGTTTTTCCTGAAATCGTGTGTAAGGAAGTGTACAGGCTGCTCCAGATTTGTAAGGAAGTGTACAGGCTGCTCCAGATTTACAACAGAAAAGGGATAGAATATGGAACTTAACAGTGAAGTTAAAATGAAGGTATTGGAATAGGTTTCAAGAATGCTTAAGCAGGGAAAGAAAGAATTTAAAAAATACAGTGTAGTTGTTGAACATGAAAGCTATCAGAAGAACTAAACTACTTTGTAGAGAATTTTAACTTTTCAAAATGTGTGGATGTTGAGTCTGGCATAAGAATAAACTACTTTTAAAATGGCTATCTGAGATACAACTGGTATGTAACGTCTTTTTGTTGCACTGCTGTAGGAGGAAAATAATGTTCAATTAATTCATTTTATGAGGTTAATAGAGCATTTTGTAATATAACCTACATAAAGCATGTGTCTTAAAATAGCAAGAAATTTGTCATGGGGGCATGTTTGGTAAAATATTCAGCTTTTAACAAAATCCACTTGTCCAGGGTTTTCATTCCTCTATTTCAGCTGTCAATGCAAATGCTTATGTCCAGGAATGCAAACTGCATGCTCAGTCAGTCTCTTTAGAAAAAAAATAGTATTTTTTTTATCTCAGCTTCATTTTCATTGTCTTTAACTTATATATTCATGTGCATTGATAAGATGTAACTTCATCAGAAGAGAAGTTGGGAATTTAAGGCCTTCCAAAGTTAATTTGTAGTACAACAATATGGGCCATATTTCTGCGAATAAAACCACCCATCCTACATACATTGCTGTTGAAAAATCCCTCTTGCCTTCAGCACTAGTATATATAGTCAGATTAGGTATAAGGTAGTGTTTTGAGAAGGTCAGTCAGTATAAATGTAGTGTTTGCATACACACCAAAAAATTCTCCACATAATGAACTGGTTTTCTTCCTTTAAGAGATTAGGGAGGTGCCATGATTAGAATGTTTATAAGGAAGGTGAACCTTAGACTTCATATAGTCTGATCATAAGAAGAATAAACTTATCTTTCATCTACAGGAAATAAAACCAGATGAAGTTACCAGACTTGCTCTTAGGACAGAAGTTAATTTTGAAAGTGTCTGCAAAAAGGTAAGACTTGCTGGTTTTTGTTTTTCTTCCCCTGCTTCTCTCAGTGTGAAAAGGTGCATGTGTGGGTGCAAGTACATGGATTTGACACAGTGTTTTCTGTTTGTTGTGTTGTATCTTCATTGTAGATCTTCCTTTTCTGAGGAGGTTTATCCTTTGGGACATATCTACAGAAAAATGAATAGCTGTCTAGTATGAATTGTCATTAGTCTGGTGGGCTAGTCCATAGTAATTAGAACAGAATACCAGGAAGCATAGTGGTGATTTCTTAGTCTTTATAAATAGATTTGTTTTGTTTATATAGTATATATACATGTTATAGTATAAATTAATTTTCAATTTGTATAAACAATCTAAGTAAGCTTTCAGCAGCAGTTGGGAAAAGGCACTTTTAAATACTCCTGAATGCAGAGAGAAGTTTTCATGTGTAAACAAAACAGGACAAACGTTAACTTGAAATAAAGGTGGAATTCTAACACCCCTGGAGCTCCTTCGTTTCCGTGTGATGTTTCTCTTGAAGCCTGCTGATGGTAGAGTATCAAATATTAACAGCCTAACTAGAGATGTCATAAGAGATTAAATTAAGACACCGAAGTGCAAGACGCTCGTTGAAATAAGCAGCTGAGGCCGAGAGCAGTCCTCTTTCAAAGAGCATGTTACATTTTTGATGCAAGAAAGCAATTCTGAGTTTAAAAGTGTCAGTGCATGAAGTTTTATGGGTTTTTTCACTTTATCCTTAATTCCTATGGGTGGTCACCGAGGAAGGCTGACACTTGAAATGTTTGTTGTACACAGGGTAAGTTTTAATGTAGAATTGGGTCATTTACTCCTGTAATGGCATCATTAGTTTGTAATTTAACTCTGCTGTTGCATCTTAGTCGTGTGATGTAGTTCAGTTATTAGCATAATGTGCAGCAAATTTTTCAATGTTTTATGTCAGCAAAATCAAGTTAATAGGAAAATACCACAGGAATTCGGTATTTCTGGAGAAGTGTTTGGGTAGAAGCATCCTAACTGTTTTTCCTTCTCTTAATGATAGAAGAGAGTAAGGAAAAGGTCACAGATACACTGGCATGAAGCTAAAAAGCATTCTTCTTTTAAATTTATTTGACCAGGATTTTCCAGTGTGAAGATGAGGCAGTCAGAAACTGCTTACTGTGACATTAGAACTGGGGCAGACACAAAGATTTTGAGTGTGTGAGGACACATGGAGAGGGATTTTATTCTTGAAGAGGGATGCTAAATTTAGTGACATTTTGTCATTTAACTGTAGGAGGTTCTGCTGCCAAGAATTCAAATTCACCAGGTTTATGCTGATTTCATAAACTGAAGGAGGACCAAAATGAAATTATTGATGCTATTTAGTAAAGGAGTTTGTAGGTTCACAGTTGGAATTTTATTTTCTAAGGTGGCAATTTTATTGAAAGAATGCTGAAGGAATTTAATTAATCTTATTTTCTATATATTTTTATATATTCTATATATTTTAATATATTCCTTATTTATTTATATACCAGTCATGACTGATGGACTGTTTCTCATATTTACTTAAAGTCTTAAAATAGGCTTTAATTTAGCTTTAATTCTTGAAAACATATATGCATGGAGTTGTTTCGGGGTTTTGATCTGTTGTTTTTTCTGTTACTTTCTGCTGGTGGCCCAGTTTTTCCAGGGAATGGAAGTCTATTAGTTTCACAGTTTTTAGTGGATGGAACTTATATTTCAAATCAAGCTGATGAATAGATGCTGATCCTTTTTATAATCTGTAAAGGGTTTTAATCTCCTTGCAGTAGAAGAATATGTACAATGTATATCATAACTTCACTGGTTGCTTTTGGTTGACCATAACATATCCCCAACGAAAGAAGGCATCCCTTCTCTGCTTAAACAGAAGTTAATTCTCCAGTATTTTATTTCTTATTTTTCCACAGTTAGTCATTAAACATATAATAAAAAATTTGATCTTCTGTCCTTAGCAATATTCTGTAGTCTCATGAAATACAGACCACATTGTTTACCTTTTCATTAACTTGAGTTTCAAAATATTTGAAGGAAAACATCCTGTGGCTGTTTTCATTTTCAGAATAGGTTTGTTTTCATTGACAAAAGGCAATCTGCTTTTAATTCACTGTGGAATGCTGAATATTAGTTTTACATAGTGGTCATGTAGTCAAGATACTTTTTTAATTGCTTCTGCTCACCGAGTTTTTATGTTCCATTGCTGTTTCCCAGACTTTTTAAGAATAAAGTTAAGCATACTTTCCTGTTTAAAAAGAGTTTGCATATATTTCAGTCAAGTACAGTGAAATTGTGCTAAGTGTTTAGCAGGTGGCAATTTACTGGGAGTTCCTGGGATTTAGATTTCAATATGGCTGTATTGATAATAAGCAGATCAGATTTATCGAGTTGCAGGGGGTGTTGGCAAGAGTCACCAGCCCCATGACACAAGACTTTTTTTGAAAGCATTACAAGAAGCAGCTGGTAAACAATTCTTTATGTATGTCTGCTGAAATATTTTTAATCAATCTCAATATTGCTGCAGCTAGCACCATTGTTACCAACAGGCGATAAATCCTATTGTAAAAATTGGATTTTTACAATACAATAATACAAAAATTAGATTTTTACAATACACAACAAGGCACTCTCCCATCCCACATCACATCAATCCAAAACTCCTCCACACGAGAACACCTTCTCATAGCCCTCCATATAATTCCCATAATGCTTCTAATCCTCAAACCTGAACTAATCTCCGGTATCCCCATATGCAAGTATAGTTTCAACCAAAACATTAGACTGCCACTCTAAAAATAGAAATTAAACCCTTCTTACCTGCCGAGGAGAGGTAAAACCAATGAGAGCTGCTAACTCTTGTATCTGTAAAAATCGTAATAAATGTTACCATGCAACTTTGATTAGGCTTTATATTGTTGGTTCTATTTTTAGCTGTTGAAGAATAGATCCTGTATTTTGTAGATTTTCACCGAGTCCTCGTACACTTTTTGTACCAAGTTGTGCATTGTCTGTCACAGATATATTTGACAGACATTAGTAAAATTAGAAAAACATGTCATAGAGCTCATATTTTAAACTCAAATTTGCAGGTGTGATGGCATTTTGAACTGTTGCACACAGCTATATCCCTGCAGTGTACGGGAAGCTTGATTCATCAGTGTTGTGCCTCAGGAATCTGAAGTTATAAATTGGAAGCTAATCCTAATAATGCTCTTCACTACAAGCCGAAAACTGAACTGAGCACTGGCAAAGTCTTAATTGTTATCTTCAACTTGTTGCTAATGGGGATTTAGGGTAGTTTGGATAGGTGAAGATAGGCAGGATAAATAAGTTAATATGAATTAATGTTTTTATTACAAAATTATGTTTATAATCTGGGCTGTTTCCTTAAGAAAAGAGGATGTTGGTACACCTGCAAACACCTTCTTCATAACCACGGTTGGTTTTGTTGCTTTTGCTAACAGATGTTGACTAACTTACTGTAGCATCTCATTTAGCTTTTCTTCCATACTTTGGTGTATAGCACATAAGAAAGAAACGTGTTTTAAACACTTGAGAATGAGAGAATTCCAGCATAACGGAACTGTGCTTACAAGCAGTAATATGTCATCTTGCCTTAAGTCAAAATACTTACTATTTTTTCTAAAGAATAAACTCTGTGTGTTTCAAAATACAGCAACAGTCTGATTTGGGGAGCAGTGTTGAAACAGAAATGAACTATTGTATTTTACATTGAGTGTAGAATAGAGTACCAGTATACATTATGATCAGAGATTGGATTGAGCATGTGCTTCTGACTTGCAGAACAAGCATTCACAGATCATAAATACCACCTATATTTTTTGCCTCCAGATGCAATATTCACATAATGGTAGGAACATAATATTCCCTTCTTTTACGCTGATCTTAAATCTGTGGTCCTTGAGAAGAATGCCACCTTTTCCTATTAAGTCTTGTATTTCCATGCATTGCACAAGTCCTGTTGTGTTTGAATCATGCAGATGCTTGTCTGCAAAGAGGGTTCTGCACAGCAAATACTGAGTGTATTATTATCCTCGGAGCTTTTTTGGGGCCATATCTCAAGATTACTGAAAAGCTTGCCCCAGTTTCTAAATATGTTTAAAAAAATTAGTAGGCCAGAAATGTAAGTCATTAGTAGCTTTTTTTTTCCCCTAATTTAAGTTCTGGCAAGCTTGTTTTGGATTGCTTCATGTACAGGAACCAACTTTGTCTTGTTTGGAATTTAAAAGGAATTCAAAGGCTTTAGAAATAGGATCTCAGGCAGCTCATGAAAAGCCATAGGGAGACATGCCAGGATTTAACTGAGCAACTGGGTACGCAGTGTGAGTTTGGTCATTTAAAATCTAAGCTGCCTGATGAGGACAACTCGGCTTAACATGATTTTGGAGGGTTGACCTTAGTGCTGTGTGGCTTCTGGTGCAGATATTTTTAACAGATGCCTAAAGATATAGTACACTTAGAAGTTCTGGGGTTGAGTACATTTGGTATCTCCGGCACTTTACCTCTATGGCTTAAATGAACTTGGGATGAGGGAGCCAACCGAAGTACTAACAGTAATATGAAAGGGTTTTCTGTGATTTATCAAACAAGACTTTGACTTATTCACATGTGAGAAGACCATTTTTGTTTCACCTTCCAAATTTCTCCTTGAATCCACTCAGTCTCTGGTGTGGGCTAAGGAACACGGACTTGTGCTTGGGCAACACGGACATGAGAAAGGGGTTAGAAAGGTGTTTCTGCCCAGAACAGACAGGAAGAAGAATGACAAAGTTATAGGGCTAAATATGTATTAATTGTATTTCTTTCAAAAGTGTGTTTCAAGCACATTATCAAAATAGCATTTGTCAGATTCATGTCCTCTTTAAATTATGCAGGTGATGGCCTGAGATTAGTCTATCAATTCACAGCCTCTCTGTCATTAGTAAACAAAGAGTGAGCAAGGGTGGAGTAGTCACAATACTAGTTTTTGTTCTTCTTTTTAGATTTACATTGAAAATGTTTTTCACACCAACAGTATGTGAAAAGCAGTTTATGAAAGGCTGCTAGCTTTGAGGCTTTAATTAACAGTGGGTAATTAATTGGAGCACCAGGTGTCCCAGAATAACTCACTAGAAGGATACAAACCATCATTCTTGCTGAAGGAATACACAAGATATTGTTCTACTAAATGCACTTATTTATTAAGGAAATTTCAAAATTAATACCCTTGTACTTTTGAACTTTGTGGCAGGATAAGAAAGATCTAAGTTCTGAATCAGGTAGAATTTTTGATTAAACATATCTACATGTACAGAGGAACAGTCATATCTGTATTTCTTAATTTTAGAAAATAGAAAGGTTTCTCTCTCATCTGATAATCCTAATGTATGTTTGTGATCTTTGCCTTCATTTATTTAAAAAATATTCTTCCTAGTTGAAAATATCTAAACAAACCCCTCTGCATGTACTGTAGATTTAATCTGAGGAAATGTACTAAATCATAAAAAGGGCCCCTAAAAAGGGTCTTCTGCATTTTAATTGGAGACTTCCTGCTGGCTTCAAAGGCTTTGGGTCAGACACAGAATAGTCGCTGTCTTTCGTTTAGTGTTCGGAGGATTTTTCCACAACCTCCCTTCTCCTGCCCCCCGCCCTCCTGAAGAGTTCTACTCATGACACAAACATACTAATTAGTCTAGATGTTATTATTGATGAAAAACTTCTGTTTCTGTTGTTAGTGCCTTTAATAGTAAATTCTTTTGTATGTGGATTTTTTAACATTACTTATGGAAATATTTTGTTTGCAGTACATAAACCATAGGGACAAGACTACTGTATAAATCAATTTTCTTTGCAATACTGATGTGACAGTCCATTAGCATTGTATAACATGCTTATCATTAATACATTGCAGTTTTGTGGTTTGATTTTGGCTATGTGGGGGCAAATGGGTTTGGGGAACCCATGAAAAGCTTGGTTCTCCTTTTTATCTAAATTTTCGTTGTTACACACTGATAATTTAATAGCCTTCCTGGATTTCATAGATAATCTCCATCTCACTCAATCCCCCCTTCCCTATAAGTCTTAAGTATTGGAAATGTTGTTATCTTATTTCCTTTTGCTTCAGAAGGAATGTATTGCCTTACTAAGTACATGGTTGTTTCTATTCTCCAACAAAGTGTTTATGCTGAAAATAGTAAAATAATAATAGTCAATTTCTTTTCCTACATGTTAAAATGTTACCTTCCCATCTTATTTCATTATGAAACAAGAGATACTAATTTGCATATTACACACCCGATAGACTTTTCTTTTTGTAATAGATGCATGTGTCAACATGCTATATTTTTTGGAAATAGGTTGCATTCATTTAATGTTACAGTTTCCTGCATCACAGACTAAAATAATTGTCTTTATGCTGGGCATCACTGTTACAGAGTTTGATTCTTTTTGTCCTGAGTATTTTTACTCAGTTTCATTGGAAGTTACACTAAATGTATGAAGCCACAGTTTCCTGAGAATTTTCCATGTCAGACACCAGATGTTAGTCTTAAACAGGAATGTTTGTGATCTTCTGAAGACCACTGATGAAGTGAAGAATTTTGCATTCATTGATGAATATCACATTCAGGTGTAAATACTTTCTCTGTGTAACTGATTGTTCTTTATTTTCTTTTCCTGAAAGTTCCTCATCTTCCAAATTTGATCATTTGAACTCCAAGATGTTTAGCATGGCCTTTATATATACCAGGCTGTATTTTAGAGCCTAGAATCCATTACTGTGGCTGCAACTGAAATTTTATGTCAGTATAAATGAAGTCTGCCAGTTTTTGACAAATCTGTCTCCAGTCTTCTTCCCACCTACTTTGCTTTGCAATTGTCCATATGTCTCCTAGCCTAGCCAGTATCAATCCCTCCCCAGGCTTCCAGTGGGAGAGTACAGAATTGTGCTGGGTTCTGTCCATATCACCCCCACCTTATCCATCTTCTCCAGTTGCTCCTCCTTCACATCCAAACTAGGCTGCAATACACACTCCACTGTAGTGCCACTCTTTGGGAGCAAGGAGGTAGGCTAGACCAGAGCTAGCATTGTCCTCAACATCAGAGTAGCAATTGCAATGAGCATTGATTGCAAGCAGCTTTGATTTTGTTCATTCTGGAAGGAGTCTTCCTTTGAAGTTCAGTGTTGAAATAAGTTGCTAGTAACTTTGGCAGTGTTTCACAGAGATATTTTTTTATCTCTGACACAAAAGGGCTGTCTCCTTTCAGATTTTAAATTGCTAGTCCAAGAATCTTTCTACCACTCATTTGCATCCCTGTGAGGCTGTATTTCTTAATTTGGTTGCCTGGTTGAACAGGTCAAGTTTGCTGAAGTAGTCTTGTCCCTAGACTCAGAAGTGGTGTGATTGCATTTGATTTGAATGTGCTCATTTCACTTACTTGATGTGCCAGACCAGAATGTGGGCAAGCATATCAGTTTGTAAAACTCAGAGGAAGTTGGTTCACATTTTTGTGAGTGAGACTTAGCTTGGATCCCCAGGTAATTCAAACAAAATGAATATGCTTGTGAGGGTATAATAGATGCAAAGCAGGGTGGGAAGAACAGTGTTGCTAGATCAGATATGCCTGTGTCAGTGGTGTTGTGATGCATGATGCTGCACATATG
Source organism: Melospiza melodia melodia (assembly GCF_035770615.1). NCBI lineage: Eukaryota > Metazoa > Chordata > Aves > Passeriformes > Passerellidae > Melospiza > Melospiza melodia. The sequence continues at coordinate 73,104,372 of NC_086226.1, read as the reverse complement.
CATGGCTGTACTTCTTCAGTCACACAAAGTTTTATGTCACAGCACTCACAAAAGACAAGCAACTCACAACTTTCATTCCTATTTTAAATGAGTATTTGAGTGATGTGTGATCAGTATCTATCTGGATATGAGTTGTCGCAAGAATAATAGAGGGGAATATTAGAAGTTGTCTTGTTTCTGTACTTGCCTTGAAGAAAATACAGGAAAAGTGGCATAAAAAGAGGTTCTCAGAGTATTGTGGTTGATTTGGCAACTGTTTGGTTTGGTTTGGTTTTTGTTGTTTTGGTGGGTTTTGGGTTTGGGTTTTTATTTTATTTTTAAATAAAGGAAGGCCAAGTTACTGATGCCACAATCTCCTTCTCCAGAATATTTCCCAGACTTGCATACAATGCCTGTGAGGCGGAATATCAGTACCTAGACTTAGGTATTTGTAGGATGTTTGGGGCCGGGAACAGCTGGCATGAAAGCTGACCTGCAGCATAATCATTATTGCACTGGGTTGTCAGCACTAAAAATTTTAAAGGACATAAAGGAATATTTAAAAGCACAGGAAAGGTTATATGCATAGAGGAACATCAACTAAGTGATGTGACACACAGGGAACATGTAGCTACTTTGGGGGATGTCTCTTACACGCCAAGGACAGAACAGCCTGATCCAACAAGTAATGAAGGTCAATCAGACTGACTACAGTGACAGTTGATTGACACCTCCAATACTAAGGTACAGGGAAAGAATGTAAATTGTGAATGCTTCAGTATTAATCCTTTCACTGAAAACAATAATGGCAGGGAACTAAAATTCCTGTCATATATCATCATCACATAATATAGATACCCTCTTCCACCACATCTTCAAGATACTTAATGCAATTTACCATCTTTACAGGGATAATGAGGTGTGATGTACATGCATGAGAGTGGTACTTTTCTGTGAAACACTGCAGTTTCACAGCTCAAAGGTATTACCAGAAAAAAAAAGCACTCAGAAGTGTTTTGAGTGGAAGTTCCAGCTGTGACAAAAGTTTGATACCAGTTGTGTACTACAGGCCCCAGTGAGAATGATAATGGTGAACAGAAAATGTTCAATGAGACTAGAGAAGCTACAACTTTAGGACAGATAATAAGAGCGGGTGTTTTCAGTTATGCTTAATCCTTTTGAATACTAAAGAGAGAGTCTTTACATTGTATATTTTATGTATCTATAGGGAAAGTAATGGGTTTGTAGAGTTGATCCACATGAAGGGGCAGGGAGATGGATTTGTGCAACCAAATGACAAAGGAAAATACTTCCTCTGTCTTGCCATCTATCTCAAAATCCTCTGGGAATAGATACTCATTGAGCAATTTCAACCAAGCTTCCTGTAACTTGTTTTAAGAGATTTAACTTCCAGCAGAAAGGCTTTTTTCTGGTTTTGTGAATGTGAGAAATCAGTGAACCCTGGAGGGGAAAATGGCCATAGTTTATTTTGTCTTGGTCTTGCTTTGAGAAGCACGATAGAGTTGGGACTCTATGATAGTGTGCCAAGTGAATGCACTCCTGTCTAGAAGAAAAGTGCAAGGAGACCACATAAGGTAGAATTTACATGAGTTTAAACATTATTTTGGTTACTTGCTTAGAGAATTTTAAGTGTTAAGATGTCATTAATGTTATATAAGCATGTGTGATTACTTATGTTAAAGACTAACAGTTCCTTGTTAACTGCATTATTAACTGGAAAAACTCTTTCTGTATATTTGCTTTGTTGTGTGACTCAGAATTGCATTGCAAAATCAAAAAAAAAATCTGACATTCCTGATATTTCTGAAAATGAAAACCAGCTGCTGGTGCCTCATGCTACTTTTATTTTTACAAATAAAACTCTATCAGTTTTTCATTATGTATATAATGTAAAAATAAAGTACATTTTTCTGATTTGTTCCCATCTCTGCTCTCCAGGTATGTTTTTAAAATGCCCAACTAAGTACTAAGAAATTGATTCTTAGAAAAATCAAACAAGTAAAACAAAAGTTATGGAATTAAGCAGGCTCTTTCAGCTCATTAGGAAGCCCATCAATCTGCTGTTAACCCTGGAAAACTAGGAAGTGCTAGAGCCACCGTTGTCTGAAACTGTAGATGGTATTCCTGAATTATTGGAATTCTGTTTAAAAAAAATTCTCATGTATTGGGATTTCAATGAACATAGCTGCTAAGACCATCCATGTGAAAAATGGATGGTCTTAGCAGCTTGGTAAAATGACAGCATAAGTTTATGCACATTGCACCTCGCTAGCAATATTGGTAAGTAAGACGAAGTATTGGAAACTGGAGGTAACTAGTGACTTAATGGAAATATAACAACATTAAATTTCTCCTGGTGATGATCTGGTTTTTCTTGGATTTGGAATAACTGCCAAATGATTGGAGTGGTTCAGTGGTTGCACTAGGGAGACAGCATGCCAGAGTTAAGTAATAATAATGTAATAGCTAGAAGGTGCCAGAGAGCCTCTAAGCATAACCGTTCTGTGTGCCATATGTCAAATACCAGCTATAAAATGTGAACACCCAGGATTGCCATCCATCTTGCATCCATTCTCTGCTGATGTGCTCAAGTGATACCAGGGATAGTATGTGTATCTGATGTGTGTTTATCTTTAGAGCTGGTCTCAAATGCATTAAGTCAATAGACTTCACAATGGAAAATCTACATTTTGGTGCCAGAGAAATGGCATGTTTATCTCTGATGTTTTAATAGTTTTTCAGTGAACTGAACTTGAATTTCCATTTTCTTTTTCAGAAAAAGTCTAAAAGACATATATATATATATATATTTTAAAAAATCTGTTTTCAATCATGCACACAAATTGCAATGTGGTATGCCAAGAAATGCTGTCTTGAGTAGCTTATTATAACATGGCCTAACCCTGGTTAGTGTGAGCAGTGCTTGTGAAGTCTTTTAAATCATCTGTGCTTCCAATTCACTCTCTCTTAGTTCCTTCAACAGGAAGGACTTTGAACAGAAGTACATCTCTCCTGAGAGTTTTATCTGAAGACATTAGCTTGACAATACTTTAGTTATATATAGGTGTGTTCCCTGCTAGTAATGCTGGCAAAGGTAAAGGTCTGAGCAAGATGTGTCCACAGGGATATTTTTTTTTCCTTTATGTTATAAATTATCTGAAATATACATTATTAAAGTGGCACTTGTTTTTGAAATGTTAGCCAGTTTTAAAGCATTACATCTGTTTTAAATTTGAAGAGCTCAACTACATCTACTTTCTCTGCTATAAACTTAAGTTCATATGTGTTTACACTTAGAGTGCAGTATAAGCCTGCATCTGAATAGTTTGAGATTTGAGCATCTGTTTTGAAGTGAAATATTGTAAGGATATTGCAAGATTACATCTCTGATATTTTGGTACAGAGTGTTGTCAGCATATCCATGTCATAGAGATAGTTGTGAATTTCTCAGTTCTGAAGCTCCTTTGGTTCATCCAAGACAGAATATTTTGGACTTTTTGGTTTATTATAATAGTTTTAATAATACAGAGCTCATCCCTGTATCAGCAATTTAGTTGCTACCATGAGCTCCACTCAGTCTTTGCACAAGCCTGTGATGCACAGCTGCCTCACGGGAGTTCAGATGCACTCAGGTTAAAGTGAAGTCAGAGAATTCTGTTTACTGATTGTTTTACAGCACTGCCTGAATGTTGTTGGTCTCCTTTGTCTATTTGCTCTCTTTTCTATAACAAATAAGTATAAATAATAATTTTTTTTTTTAATTTTCTTTCATGATTAATTTTTATCTTACCTAGCTTAACTCTCTATTTGGACAACTGCCTTTTTTAATATTTCAGACCCTCATTCAAGATGGCCAGTTAAAAGAAATTATCTCAACTTTACTTTTTTGTAAAAGTCAGTTATTGTTTCAGATCTGATATATAGTTGGTGTCCAACTAATATGTTTATCATGTTTTCTCCAAATTTCATTTTCTTCTCTTAAGACTGTGTGAATTTTGTGGCAAAGAACTTTCTCTTTCTCATAGCTACTGCTTGTTATCCAAGATTTTGTTTCTATTCCCCCTGAAGTACATATTTTCTTTCAGGATTTCTGTTTCATCTTATTTTGCTTTGCAGTTTAATATATTAATATGATTGTATCTTACCTTTTTAGGATGGAATGTTTGCTTGGTTTTCTTATGTGGGGTTTGGATGGGTTTTTTTAGTGCCATCTGTGCTCTCCCTGAGAATTGTTTATGCAGTTTGGCACAGTGCATATATTTTATTGCAATACTATGCCCAAACAGTTCAAATGTCCAAAAATATGAAAGGCATATATTTTATAGAAGGCTATATATTAAAAAAAAAAAACCAAAAAAACATGTGGACTTCATATTGCTATACTTTATGTGTTTGATTTTGTTTGTATAGTTAGAACTGTGTGTATTTTATCCTGGTCAATTGCCCTGGATATACAATTGAAATTATTTAATTTTTTTAGGCTCTGACTTAGGGAGCACTCCCTTCACATCTGTTTTCTACTTGGAATTTGTCCACAGTTTTCTATAGCATAAAATAATGTTCAGCATTCTCTGAGGTTTTCGTAAAGGCCAGCAGTGGTTTTAGTGTTCATCTGAATTAGACCATCACAATTCGGGGAGGAGTTGTCACAGAGCTCACTTTATGTCGTCTTTCATAATATTCAGAAGTTTGTTTGTTTGTTTTTTTAATGTGCACATTGTTTGTGTGGGATGCCAAATTGAGATGATTATAGACACATAGTCTTACTAGCCTTGGAAAAAATGAAGATGAGTTAGAAGCAGTTTCCACTTACACCTAGAGTTGACCCTGTTTTCCATAAGGAAATAATGAAGAATCCATGCCTGCTTCTGACTTTACTTTATTGAAACAATCATAGGAATTGTTTTTTTGCATAAAGAGAAAAAGGAAAGAAGTGTAGAAGATTAAGTACATAATTTGTAATTGGGCAGGTCTGAGGTTTATGCCAAGCTCTGCTGTACATCACTCTGATAGTTTGGGATGAAAGATTCCACTTTCCTTTGATCATTTCAGAATCTGAAAAATAAGTATTTACTTCACACTTCTTTTCCTGATTAAATTAACTGTGACAGATTTGTCCAAAGCAACTCTATTGACTTTTTTATACTCATTAAATATGGTCATCTAACATTTGCAGAGTGCTACGCTTTTTAAAGAGCCTGTTGTGAACATCTTAAAATGCTTAGATAGTAGGTACTTTTTATCATGCATGTAGTAAAGAACAGCAAATAATCTTATTTTTGTTTGAATTGATGACTTATTTGGAACTTCTATTTTAAAAGAAGAGGGGGAATGATAGAAACATGTTTATACATCAGACTTATTTTTGATAAAAGACAAGCCAAAGAACAAGGCAAGACAATGTGGAAAGGAATGTGAATTGAAGTGGACAAATCTATTGGGAAAGGGTAACTTTGGTCCAGACATTCAAATAAAATTATAGCAGAGTAAGTACCTTGATAGTATTTAGAAGAATCTCATGCTGTTTCCTAGTGCTGGATTCAAGAGTCTGTGGTAGGCACTGATGAGTTGAGTCAGTGCAGCAGCTAGCAGCCCAAGCTCAGATACGTTTTCCAGACTTCTGCCTTCTACTGTGTGCGGTTTTACATATGAGTAAAAAGACTGTGTATTGTCAGGTACCCCTGTGTTCTTCATAATGTTTTGTGTGGGGTTTGCATGGCAAGATTTTGGTGAATGGGTTGGCTATAGGGGTGTATTCTGTGAGGAGGGGCCAGAAGCTTGCCCTGTGTCTAATGGAGCCAATGCCATCCAGCTCCAGGATGGACTCACCACTGGCCAAGGCTGAGCCCTTCCGCGATGGTGGCAGCGCCTCTGAAATAACAGAGTTCAAAAGGAATGGGGGGAATGCACGGGAGCAATTGCAACCAGGGAAGAGAGGAGTGAGAATATGTGGCAGAAAGAAGGGAAGGAGGTGCTTCAGGCAGTGCAGCTGAGGAGGCGGCAGCAGAGACAATGTGTGAGCGGCCCCAGGGCCCCCCGTTCCCTGTGTCCCTCTCTGTGCCTCTGGCGTGGAGGAGCTAGAGAAAATGGCAAGTGACATTGAGCCTGGGAAGAAGGGAGGAGTGGAGGGAAGGTGTTTTAAGGTTTAGTTCTTAGATGTCATTACCCTATTCTTATTTGATTGGCAATAAATTATTACTTCCTTATTACTACAAGCTGAGTCTCTTTTGCCCATTGTGGTACTTAGTTAGAGATCTCTCCCTGTCCATATCTTGACCCATGAATTTGCTGTATTTTCTCTCCCTTGTTCTGCTGAGGAGGGGAGTGATAAAAACAGCTTCACTGGGAACCTGGCATCCAGCCGAGGTTGACCCACCATGGCTTTCAAGATAAATAAACTAAATATCCAAATACTTTCATGGTTGAATTACTATGATAAAAGAAAACAATGTAAATAAATATAAATTGTGGCAAGCATTGAAAAGAATAATAAACAAGTTTTCTTGTGTATCTTGGTGTTTTGTAAGAAATTGTTCAGTTTTAATTCAGTAGTTCTATCGTAGAACATTGTCTTGATGAGTTTTTGGAAAGGTTTTAAACCTGTTAAGACTTTTTTTTATCTTCAAATGGAAATTTTTCATCAGCCTATTTTAAAAAGTGTATATTGTCCAATAAAAAAAAAATTCTACCGAAATTTAGGCAATTTTCTGACATCCATAAAGAATTTATTTCTTTAAGAACTTCTCACCTGTCATGCTATTAAGCTTTTATAACTGCTACTTTATTACACCTGTATGATCATTTTGCTGTTACATTGAAAATACTTAACGCTTGAGTGAAATCAAAGTAGTAGATTATTATAAAAATGAGAGGTTTTGGCAGATGATGAGTAAATAATTTGTCATCATTTGTCATTATTAATGTGAGACACAGTCAGCTACCAACCCCTTGCTGTCAGGAGCTGAGACAGCAATCCTGCAATGAGTGATACCATTAAGCAGTTGCTTCCCATGCCAAAATCTTCACCATGTCTGATGGCCACAAACCCCATGCTGTATGCCTTACAGACATAAAGCAAGAGGGAGAACTAGCTGAGTGTCACAGTCAGAAAGTAACTTATTTCAAGTCTTGTTCCAAAGTAGTATGAGGTAATGGTATGGACTTGGGTGACAGCCATGATTGGCACCTTCAGCCACCCTGTGACTTCACATTAATCACATCTGCTGTTCTGAAGGACAGCTGTAACTAGTTAGAATTTTGTAAAAAAATGTATGGATTAACAGGTTTTCTAGTGTGGTTGCTTTGTGCTGTTTTTTAATAGAGACATCTTCTCCCAAGCTGCTAATAAAGGATGTTGCAATGACATCTTTGGCCCAGAATTGGGTGTTACCTTTTTTATGCTTACTCTAGTTGGTATTGGCCCTTTTTTCTTTATTTTAAATCCAGGGTGTTGTTAACATTTGAAATTAAACTGCACTTCTAGATAGTTTAAAAACTAGAATGACATTCCCCAAGGTTGGTTTCTATATAATGTTTTTTCCATGGACTGCTTGCTTCCCAGTGGGATTTCTTACTGTCTCCATTTGAATGTCATTGTCTTAAATAACTGACTAATGACAGATGCAGAGCCACCAAGCATTACCAGTTTGGTAGCACTCTCACCCAGGTGGAACTCTAGTTGTTGTCCTTATAGTAGTATATGCTTCTAATAACAGTCTTGTTTCTGATGAGATATGTAATGAGGCAGTTCTCTTCAGTGCAAAAGTCAGTTGAAGAACAGAATATGACCTCTTTCCTGTTATTGACTATAACTATAGCAGAGAGGGTACAGACAAAAGTACCCTGGAACAGAAAGATTGTTCAGAATATAACAATGGTCAAAAGTCTACATTTCATGTTCTCAGATTGATCACAGGTTTCTGCCCTTTGATTCATCCTGAAGCTCTACTGTCTCAGGCTTAATACCAAGGCAAACCATTCAGCTCCTGCAGTCACATCTGCCTTGAGACACTCACTTTCTCATTCTCACTTTATTACCTGCATTGTATGAAACAAGTTCTACCCACCCAGCTTCTTCCTGATGTTTTCATCACACTACTCCTCCTTTTTACCTCGTGGTGCCAACTCTCAGGGCCACTCCAAACTTCTGACCTGTTCCAGCGCATCTCAGAACTTGCATTGGGAATCTGCTTTTATCTTTGCAAGTTTGTAACTTCCATTCTCTTCACAGTCATTGCCACTATTTACCTAGTTTGTCTCTCTTACGTGGGGCTTACACGTGTGTTTGGTAATAGATGTTTTTAGTATTATTTGCAGAAATGATGTATTATTTACCAAGATAGAATTTTAGGAGGCTGTCTCAGGTGGTTTAACTGTAGCCAACAGTAAATTCCAGACAGCTGCTCACTCACTTCTGCACCAGCAGGATCAGGGAGAGAATTGGAAGGATAAAAGCTAGAAAACTCATGGGCTAAGATAAAGACAGTTTAATAGAGAAAGCAAAAGCTGTGCACAATAGGAAAGCAAAACAAGAAATGAATGCAGTGCTTCCTATGCCAGGCAGGCGTTCAGCCATCTCCAGGAGAGCAGGGCCCTATCGGACATGACAGTGACTTGGAAAAGCAAACACCATCACTCCAAATGTCCCCCCAGTTCCTCCTTTTATCCCCCACTTCAGGTTCTGAGCATGATGTCACACAGTCTGGAAATCCCTTTGGTCAGTTGGGCTCACCTGTCCCAGCTCCCATGCACTCCCAACTCCCTCACCAGTGTGGCAGCACCAACAGCAGAAGGGCCTTGGCTCTGTGTAAGCCCTGCTCAGCACTAACAAAACAACTCTGTGTTATCAGCCCTGTGTCCAGCACAAATCCAAAACACAGCCCTATACTGGGGCCACTGTGAAGGAAATAAGCTCTACCCCAGCCTCAACCAGCTGGGGTTTAATTTAACAGAAAGTTAAAATTTCTCACTACAGAGTGTGACTATAGACTGCTCTGTTGCTTTGTTCACTTTACAGAGCCTCAGTTGCACACTGAAGGAGGAAGAACATTCCTGTAGAAAGTACTAGCACATTCTTGCATAAAAAATAAGTAGTACAAAGTAATGCAAGAAGTAGCAGAAGTATGTCAGAAAAAAGGTGTACAATTTTAGTATCTAATTAAATGTCCAAGGGAAGGGAAGGATGGGTAAAAGTGTTCTTGATCGTAAAGACAGATTTATTTTGTTAAGTTTTTTTTCTGTATTGTCTATATTTCTAAAACATTTTATATACTGGAAAATACTTGAGGGAAAATAAATTGAGTGTGGGCTGTGCCAAAAAAAAAACCCCAAACCAAAGCAAAACCAAAAAACCCATACACAGAAAAATGAGAAATTTGAGGGAATGTGAATATCATATTGTGTGTTTGTTAGCTGGTGGCTATCAGTGTGAGTAGTGTTTGTGAAGTATTTTGCTCTAAGGAAAAAAATGTGGTTATGCCATATGGATTGGCCTATATATGCTTAAAGCCTTTCTATAAATACTTGAATTAAAAGTCACCAGATGTTGCACAGAAGCTGCTGCTGCTGCTTTCTGAACGTCATGGTATATTCTTTCAAAACCCACAGGAAGTAGCTGAGGGAAAAAGTGTATTAATTAAGTTCAGAAATAGATTTTCCAGCTATAGGAAAATCTCCAAAGAAAATAGCATATGATCTTCAGAAATGCGAGCTTGCTGTCCAAGAATCTGGTGGCAGCATGCAGCACTGTCACATGAGGATCAAAATTCAGAGTTCAAGTTCTTAGAGCTAAACTAGCCTGGAAATAAGCCAGTCTGTGGCCCTTGGAAATGGACCCATCTTTTGACATGTCCACTCTAGCCTGCATTCATAGTTCTAGAGCCAGTCTTCAGAAAAAACATTTTTCCAGTTTTTCTTGACCTGAAGAAATAATGTTGTAGTAGCAGATACTTGAGGGGAAAGAAAGTACTAGAATTCCCAGATGCTCTACACTTCAAACTTGAAATATGGCTGACTGCAGAGTATATTTTATAAGCTCTAAAACTATGGCAAAAGAATTACAAAATCGGATTTGCTTTCCACTGGTTGAGGAGGAAGATTTATGGCTGTCAAACCAATTAAATGTTTCTGCATTTAGAGGTACTGACTCTGGTTTATTTGTAATGCCTTCTTTTTGCTCTGTTTCCTTCAGAGCAAAGCACTGAGAGTGACTCTCTTGCACTAACAGTTGGTGGGAATTGTCCCATCTCTCTCTGTGCACTGGATATATAACTGTTTATAGTCACATGGTTCTGCTGGAAGAAAATGGACATGCAAACAAGTAACATTCACCACTGAGCAGTGTTACATGGATCACGTCAGCTGCTTTAGGTGTGAATTGCTGATGTGTTGGGTATCGTGTGTGTCATGGTGATTTGACCCCAGCCAGCAGCTAAGCACCCAGCAGCTGCTCACTCACCCTACCCCTGTGGGATGGGGAGAGCATCCCAAGAGCAAAGTCAGGAAAACTTCTGTCTTAAGATGAGGATAGTTCAAGGAGGAAATCAAAGCTGTATGTGCAAGAAAAGGAGAAGAAGGAATTTATTCACCACTTCCCATCACCAGTCAGATGTTTATCCACATCCCAGAGAATAGGGCTTCACTTCACATAATGGTTACTTGGGAAGATAAATGTCATAACCCCAGACATCTCCCCATACCTTTTTGTTACCTCAAGCTTTTATTGCTAAGCATGACTTGAAAAGGACTTTATATCCTTTTGGTCCATATGGCTCAGCTGTACAAGGGGTTTTCCTTGCCTATGGTAGGGGCAGACCAAGAAACAGAGAAGGCCTTGATGCTGTGCAAGCACTGCCCAACAGTAACTAAAACACTGATGTGTTACCAGCTCTAAAATGTTTCAGTCACAAATTCAAAGCAGAGCACCGTGTTGTCTACTATGAGGCATGTTAACTCCATGCCAGGAGAGAGCCAGTACCACTTCTGCTCCTTGTTATCTACAGATAACACCTGTGGCTTGGGCTCCATCTGCTGTGGCGATTGTTTAGGACAGGAGAGGCAGCATGCTCTGTTGAGTTGATGGCACCAAAATCAGCTCAGGTTGGGTCACCGGGCACTTGTCTGGTTCTTTGTGAATATCATCCTCTGTTGATTCTGGTGGCTTCTGCTATGATACTTCCATAGCACAAAGCTGAAATCACAGAAACAATTTGAATATGTACCCATTGCAATAGCACTGGGAGGAAAAAAGAAAGGTGTGTCTTTTGTATTTGTTTTCCACTGTCTCCCAGAGAATTCCACTGCAAGCTTTTAAGAAATCTTCCTGATAATGGTGTGTTTTACAAATCTGTTGGACCTACTTTTCCTCCTTTCAAAAAAGAAAATAAGAAAAAAGGAAACAAACAAACAATCACACAGGGGAAAAAAAACCAAAAGATAGAACTGTCTTTGGAAAAGTCTTAGATACCATTCATTTTGTTTTCCAAGCAGAGTAATGACAAGAATCTGAAAACGAGAGCTTTTGCAATGTGTCACCTGTGATTTCCAGTATCAAAAAGAGGAAGTCAGATTAGAAGCAATTTCTTCTTGTCTGGTTTTTTTTTTTTTTTTTATTGAAGCAAGAATATTTCTTCTTTGAATCACTTTGCAGAGTTCCAGTATTCTGCCACGTCAAATTTAAAATTATTTGTCTTTATGGTCAAGTTAGACCTTGCCTTTCAATGGTTTACGTGAATTCCTAATTCCTTCAGTATCTGCTACGTCATTTTGCCAACTTTAATGGGATCAATACAATTCTTACAATTCTTGTAAGCTGTTGCATTCCTTCAAGCAGAATGCTTTCTACCAGTATGATGTTCTTTATTCAGTGAGTTCATTCATTTTCTTTGCTCTTGTATGAAATAGTAAGTGTCAAATCAGTGTCTGTTATGCTTTAAAGAAAACATAAATTGTGTTATCCCTGTTCAGTACCTGAGAACTATCACGTGTTGTGTATCTGCTACGTTTCTGTCAATGTTTAGGTAGGAAGATTTTAATGTGTTTAGAATGATGGTAATACATGAAGAATAAAATACTTGTTGGTGTCATAAGCTTTCCTCTTGCTCAGTTCCTGGTGAGGATCACATTAGCAGTATGCATTGTAGCATACTGACACACACCTGTGTAAGCTGACTGTTCTGTTGACTTCATGCCCTTGAATTTTTCTTGTGCAGCCAAACTGTACTGCAGCTGAGCGAGCCATGGCAAGACTTGCAACACACCCCACCTTGAAGCCCAGATTTGTTGAGCTTAAAGGTATGAAACATTTTATTGAATTTTTTATTTCATCTATAGCTTACGGTGTGTTACCTTGTTCATGCGTATTTCTGACGTGAATAAAAGTAAAAAACCCACAAAAACTAAAAGCTTCTGTAATGGGGCTAAACTAGCTGCAGTGAACCGAGCCGCAAGCTTCAAACCGTTTATATGGCTAGAAATTTATATAGCTTTATATGTGATAGGATACAATATGACATTTATTTAATATAGGGTGTCGAACAAACAGAGCTTATAATGGAAATTCTAAAAATCAAATAGATGTAATAGAGTGTTTCTAAATTAAGTAGGAACATAAATGGATTATTGCAACTGGATTTTCAAATGGATTATTACAACTGGATTTTCAAAGGCATCTAAAAAGTTTTACAAATCACTTTCTTAATTTTCCCTGAAAACTGTCCTCAGAATCCTTAGGGTATCTTTCATGGTTATTTAGGATTTCTCTTGAAACTGGAATTTTCCACCTAAAATTAATGTTACAAGTAGTAAAGCCCTAGTAGTAATGTCACAAAGTTACTTCATTGATAACAGAGCATATCAAATACCCATTTAATTATATATGAACAAATTAGTGTTAGTTTGCAGTTTTACACACAAAGTGTACATGTGTGTACAAGTGTACACTAAGTGAGCATGATTATCAGCTGCAGATTATTTTTGAAAGAGAAGTTCATGGCTTAACCCAATTCATGGTGTATTTATTGATAATATTGTCAGGGTTTTTCCTTCACTTTTATTGATACTGTATTCTAAGGTATCTCTTGTCCCATGTGTTTGGTAAATACTTCATAAGGACATTCAAAATATACTCAATACAACACGTATAAGTTGCAAAAATGTTTTATTATATAAAAATAATTCATATGTAGCTGCAACAAAATATTTTCTGCCCCTTGTACAGCTGCTGTAAAAGCTTTTAAGGATGCAAGAAAGAACCCGGACAAAGCCACTCCTATGAAGAAGGATCAGTCAGAAGAACAGCCTAAGTCAGCACAACATTCCAATAACAACTTGGATGACCAAGCTTGTAAGCGGCCTCAAAAACAGCAAGGATGTGAACACAAAACAAAACCAGGCATGAAAGTAGACAAAGTGGTTGAAGAGCTCTGTGAGAGCAAATCTGAGCAGAAAACTCTGGAAATGGAGAGAGCGAATGCTCCAGAGGAACCTTCATTTCAGGCAGGAAAAATGCAAACAGTTACTCAAAACAAAATAGAAAAGAAGCTTGACTATCAAAAAAGGAAAGAAAATATGAGTATGAACAAATTAAATGAAATAAAAGAAATAATTGATGATAGTGACCAAGAACATCCCAATGAAAAGGAATACTTTGATGACAGTACTGAAGAGAGGTTTTATAATGAGTCATCAGATTCTGACAGTGACAGCAATGATGATTTCTTCATTGGAAAAGTAAAAAAGAAGAAAAAAGTAGCAGCAGTTAATAATTTTTCTTCAACAAAAGAAAAGGGTAGTGTTCAGAAAAATGTAATGAAAACAGAGAAGAGCAGAGTGTCTGGGACAGCACAGGATTTGATCATGGAAGAGAGAAAGCCACTTGCAAAAGCAAGCAAGCTGGAGTCAGTGTTCTGCAGTTCTTTGTCTACCACCAATCAGAAATCTCAGAACAGAAGGTAAACCTCTTCCCCATGTTATGTTCTCCATTCCTTCCCTCCTTCATGGCAATGAAAATGTGATTTCTAGTTGTGATTTCTAGTAAACAAAGAGAATTTACTTACTAAACAAAGAGAATTTCAGCCTGTTAAATCTTAGAACATTTTCACAGAAACTACTCACTAGTCTTCTTAAGCTTTCTTGACAATTTTTTATATTCACAGTAGCACTGATTTATGATGCCTAACTAGATCTAAATGCAAATTCAATCACTTCTGAATAATTCTCTTTCTACTTCTTTATTAACATGGTTGGAGCAGTATTGAAGAAGCTTGCATGTTATGTTTGAAGTTATTCCGTTACTGTTTTGATGATGATGATTCTTTATTCACGGGTGTTTGTAATCTTACGATTTTATTGAAAAATCTTAATTTCTCTTTTTGTTTTTTAGAAATTCTAAAGACCAGCCTCTCAAAAAGGAGAGAACAGGTATGTATTACTTAACCTGGTAAAATTAGGAGAGAAAAAACGTTTTGAAATTTTGTTGCCTCTGCAGTCTATTCGTGATGGGATGTATTTGTTTCTTTTCAAGTTTGTGGCACATATTTTAACACTTGTTGTTAAAATGGTCAAACTGTTCAGCTTTCATTTTAATCTGTGGATATTGTCTGCTATTTTCTATTTTCTCATATTTGAAATACATAACATAAGGTTTACACTGGCAAGTGCTTTTCTGTCTGTCAAGCAGTTAGCATTACTTGTGCACAGGTAAAGGTAACAGATTGTTATATGTAACTAGGACCTTATCTCACATGTAATTTCTTCACTAGCTCCTGAATATGGAATATTTTGTTCAGTTTATCTTCTGTGGTACTATTTTGGAGTTCATTGGACTAAGGATATCATTCCAGTCATACTGAGTTACATTGTGTAACAGTCATTGGTTTATTGTGAAGAAAAAAGTTTACATTGTGCTGAATGTTTGTCTACACAAATTTAGAGTGTAGTCAGTATTAATAAATCTTAACTGTCTGCAGCCTACCGAGTGGCAATTTATCAGGCTGCAAGATGAAGAAATCTTGCTGTGAATATTCAGATGACTGTATTCCCCATGGCTCATCATGAAATTTTTGAGAATATCTGCAATCCCAAGGTAGTTTGCATACTTTTATTAAGGTTCCTGATGTAGTTAATGTTTTATTTTGTACTTGCACAGGTTTTCTTAAAAATGAAACAAAGCTCAAGAAGAAGAAACCATTTGCAAAAGCTTCAGGGGAAATTACATGCAACAATAAGAAAGCACCTTTGGAGCAGCCTCTCCATCCTTCATGGGAAGCAAGCAGGCGACGCAGGGAGCAGATGTCTCAAATTACAGCATTCCAGGGGAAAAAGATTAAATTTGATGACTAGACTATATGTAAATGGAGGTTCTAAAAAAAAATTTTCTGCAACTGCTGTTTGAACATCTTTGTTATACTGTCCATAACCTTTGCAACCCACAAAATTGCAACTATTATTAATCTACAAATTTGCAACTATTATTTACCATCGTAGAACATCAAGATTGTTTCATCCATTGTTTGTGCTGTCTGTTGATTAATGTATGACCATTTGGTGCTGGTTCATAAGTCCCATTATGTAGTGCCACCATTCATGAAACATACCCTAACATGCATAAAGGGTTTTTAGGAACATAATTTGTGCCCTGTAGGAATAGTACAGATTCTTTGGAGGGGGCTTTGTAAGGGTTTTTTTTGTATGTAAAAAAATTTACTTTATATGAGAGTTTGGTTGTCAAAAGAAAGGTTCTATATTGTATCTCACCTAAGACAAAGTAAAAGATTCTTTAACTTGAAGAGACTCCATAAATTCATCAGTGTATCGGGTAGCTGGAAAAGTCAATGTGTTTTAAGCATAATATGGAAATTTCTGGAGAGAATAAAATATTGCTCTTTTACATTGTGATCTCTGTCCTCTGATTATACTGGCAATTTGAGGAAATGAAGAGGTGTCTTTAATACTTTGTTCTGGTAGTTATGTCTGGATTCTTCAACATGTGTGTCTTGCACTTTCTGAAAGAATGTGAAAACATGAAAAAACTTTGTACACTAAGAAACATTTGACTTTTAAGTGCCAGTTTGACACTGGGAGTTCATCTGATTAGAATATGACAAAAAAATTTCATTGAATACTTCTTCAGATGCTTCTTCTACTACCTAATTGAAAGAAATTCTGAATGTGTAATTAGTCTTTAATAGTGTTGTTTATATAAATATAGTTACCTTTCATGATCAAATTAATTAATAAACTTGGTAAATGACTGGATTGTGCTATTCATGTAGCATTTTGAGATGCCTGAGGAAAGCCGTGCATCACCCCAAAGGCCCATCTAACCCAGGATCTTTGTAGGTAGTCAGAAAGGTATGCTTTAAGGACAGAGGGAGCACACAGTGATGCATCATGCAACATCCATCTCTTCAAGCTTCCAGTTTTACAGCTCAGTGACATCTTGTGATATTTTAGCTTATGGTGTTTAATAATCCTTGATCAGTTTCCTGTCTTCAGGTTTGTCTGCTCTTAAATCTCTGGAAACTTGTAGAATATGTCATTCCGTAAGGTGTAGATGGCCTTCCTACATACAGTCTGAAAAAGCTTAGTCTTTTTCTGTGTCTCAGCCAAAGCCATCAGGCCCCTGGGCTGCATTAGAAAATGCTGATCCTTGTCCTCGACTAAGCACAGATAATGCTACATTATACATGTCCCATCTTGTGTTAAGTTCTTGAAGCCTAAACCTTCAAGTTGATCTGTTCTGTATTAATATTTAGGCATGGTTTAGGCTTTTTTTTTCTGTGTACTCAATAAATGTCAGTATATGTAATACTGTCTTTAATGGCATTACCTCCCAGAGGAATGAGAAATTCAAACCACCTTTCATTTCAGAGTGGTTTTGTTGTTGTTATTTTCACTGTACCGTATGGAACATTATTGAAGGCCAAAAGCTTCAAAGTAAAGCACAGAAACTTGTTTACTGTGATTTTGTAGGATTGTATTTCACAGAAAAAGCCATGCATTTGCCTGCTTTCTACAAACTTCAAGATTTCAGGTGCAAATGTTAATCTTTAAAGCTTTAAATACAATAAGTAAATCAATCCTAGATGAATAACACAACAAACAAAGATTTGGTATGTGACTTCTCTGCTTCCAGTGTAAGGCAAGAGAAATGTCTTTTGGTAGGTGTCATCAGTGGTAAGAGTTTTTCATGGACTGCTTACCTTTCTTTTAGCAGATGACTGCCCTATTTAAGGATCAAAAATTTAAAGCTTGCAAATAGTTTGAAAAAAACTTCAAGACTTCAAGGACCCAATGTTCTAAAGTGCTTTTTTTGCATGTGCTTAAAAGATCTAGGAGCATTGGTTTATCTTGGCATTAGAGCAAGTTTCTTACTGCATTATTACAGCTGTAATTTGTGGCCACAGAATTCTCCCTGAAGGAAGCCTGACTTATCAAAACATCCTCTTTTTTTTTTCCAAAATATTCTGAGCTCTTACTTTAAAGAAAAGAAAGAAGATAACATGCACTGAACATGAATGAGAGAAGAGAGATCAGGACACTGGCATTACTTCATATTCTAATGGGTTACTGCTACTTTCATGCTTAGTGACTCACCTGGATCACAGCTTTAATACATTACACAAATGAGTAGTGATGATGGAGGCTTGATATTATCTTTTACGTGTAACTGGGCGATTTGTTTATGAACTGATAAACCCCGTGAACTTGCCTGGAGGTTGTTGATAAAGTTTAGAACGTTTTCTCTTCATTATAACAACATAACATTTTCAGGATATATGTGATTTTTAACTTACATCATATCTGTGGCACTGTTTAGACAGAAGCCTCTCACAAAGTACTAGCAATTTATTTTTATAGTGACATGGGAAGTTATTTCTTTCTGTGATGATTAGATTTTAAAATGTTGAGAACCATGCTTTTCCATTCAGTACCATACCGTAGAACAAATATCTTTAGCCAGGTTAGTACTGTCAGATACTACTAGGCTGCTTCAGGTGCACAATTTTTTCACTTCAGGCTTACCAACAAATCCATCTCAGATTTTTTCAGTGTCTTTTAAGACAGTCATCACTAGTTTAAATGTGATTGTTGGGGTTTTTTAATAGCCAACAGGTGTGTTATTGACAGGCCCATTCTGTAGACTTCCAAAGAGGCGTAAATACTTCTTTAATCAGTTTTTTTTAGAATTGTTAGATCAGGAAAAAAGGGGCTTGAATGAAAATTCAGTTAGAGCAATACCTTCTGGAGTGAAAGTGTTGACCTGCTTTGTGAATGGTGGTAGATCTGCTGGTGGTAGATCATTTTGTGATGCAATGTGAAAATGAGATAGCAGAATGGGGGTAGAAGGTATGTGGGAACTAGGAGTTGCTTTATTTTCAATAGATTTCAATGTGCTTTCTGCAATTATCACATGCCATTTTTATTGCATTTTTGTATTTGCACAGAAGTTGATCCACTCCAGGTTCTGTACTCTAGGAATAGCACTTGGAGAAATTCTCAGTTTGAAGTTCTTAGCTCTAATTATAGTAGGATAGGAAATACTTTTTAAATAGAGAAACATTACACAAAGAAGGTTTTATCTGAAATAATTCTACTTTTATGAATTTGAAAAGATATTACACTGGTTTTGTCTCCATTTACATGAAGCCAAGAGTGCCAATTAGTTGATATTTGTGTGTTTGATGACTTCCAGTAGGAAAGAGTCTCCAATAAGACTCTTTTTAACTATTAAACTATTTAGACTCCAAGTTTCTTTTCAACTATTCTCTTCTGTAGTAGTCCCTCAGTGAAGGGACAAGAGATGCTTCACAACTCAGACTGTTTCACCAGTTCAGCACAGAGATCGAAGAGGCAGCAGGACTCTGGCTTGTACTCAGAGGGTGTAAATAACAGGATAAAATGTGTTTGCAGTAACTGCATGTTTAATCTGTTAGTCAGTTTTCTAGAGCACACAGACTTCCCACCATGTACTGCTCAAGTGTTCTTTCTGTGAAAGCTTAGTTTTTGGAGCAGAAATTCAGAAAGTGCTTTTTAAGTTCCTGTTTTTACCAAGACAGATACGGTAAGGAAATCGTGTGTCGGGATGAAGCACATGCCTCCTCCTGTTAGACTTTGACACGTTAATCCTTTTTGTAGTGTGGGGGGTAGTTTATCATGCCTTGAATTTTTTATTTTTTTGTTTCTACTTTCTTGTCGTATTTTTTCTGAGACCATGTCAGCAAGACAGAATTTTCTTCATTTTCAAGTAGACATAACAACCTTAACTGAAGCCTTCTCACTGAGGGATGGATCTGGCCTGTGCAGTAAGTGCAATACAAGCAGAACGCTTGAAACATTTTATTCAAGTCATTTTCACATAAACTTGCAACCATAATACGGGCAGGTAACACAAGAATATGAAAGTGCAGTGAAGAATACAAAGCTAGTGCATGAATATTATAAATTAGAGCTCTTCAGATAAAGATGCAAAGTTACTGAAATTAAGACTCTTTGAAGAAAAGTGAAGAAAATAATGAAAAGTCTTCAAGAAAGTTGCAAAAATAAGTGGCATTTCACTGTATCTGTAGCATTTAGTTGCATAATAAAACCTCCCAATTACATACTCTTTGGTTTTAATTCAAGTTAAAAATCTTTCAGCACCTTTTAGGATTTGGAGAAAATGAAAATGCCTTTTTGGCATAAATGTGAGACACAGGATAAAACCACCTTTCAATGTCTCATTTATGAAAACCACCCTGCTGGTTTTGAATGAGCAGACTGCAAACAATGCATGAATGACAATAGGAAGGTACATTTGATATGTGCATTCATTCTGGAGCAGAAAAAAAAACGAGTAGACTTTTTCCTAACACAAAAACATCATCTACACAATGTTTTGGTTCCATTGGTGACCAGTCTGTCATTTTTGTAACACTTTTGTCTAGAAATACACAAATACCAAATGTATTTCAGGATTAAAAAAAATATATAGCAAACCCTTCCTCTAATGAGCCTGACATACATTATGTTCCTTATGTGCAATTCTTAAGTAAAGATTTGAAGTGTGGGAGGTTATTGTTTCACACACATTTATACATTCTGGCTTTTCAGAAGAAATTTGAGACTGCAAGACAGCAAATTCATAGTAGAAATCCCACAAAATTTAAATCTGGTTTTGCTCCCACTGAGACCAATGTCAATTCAAAGATAAGGGAACAAGCCCGATGTCTGGTAAAATGGAATCCAAATATAATGTGCAGTAAAAATAAAAACTTTTTCTAAAACAGTTTTTAAAGATATTAATAATCCCAAAAACATATTCCAGTATGCAAAAAATAAGGTGTCAAATTTGCAGAGCCAAGATACTGAAAATATTGGTTGGCGCTCCCCTAGTTAGAACTACTTCTACACATGCTATATAATAAACTCTTCTACTTCTACTGCGTTGTGATTTACTATAGTTAAGACAGGGTTGAAGTCACATTCCTTCATTTTTTTTAATCCTAAAATCCCTTGTTTTTCTGTTCATGTCTTAGGCAATTTTTGTGCTATTGTACATCAATGTCATGTCGCTTAACACACATTTCAAAACAAATACAATATTTTGCTACGGAAAAAAAAGCTACATTTTCGTAGCTCCAGTATCCCCAATATTCAAAGTTACAGCATTGAACACCTTTCCCATTGAGGCCATTCCCACTTGTTCCACCCGCACAGACGCTCAAGGCCCTCTGGCTCCTTGCTGACTCCAGTGGAGTCTCCCAGTCTCCTCTGCCCAGGGAGCAGCCGTGCCCACAGCCTGCAACTCCGTTCAGCAGCTCTTGTGTCCATCGCCCAAGCTGCTCGCGGGACTCTGACCCCAACTTTGGCCTAAGTCTGTAGGAAGGTGAATGCGCTTGCATCCCTTAACGCCTCTTAAACCTAAGAACTCTTTGGGCTGAGATTTCAGAAGCCTAGACTTTAAACAGGCCCTCGTTTTTGCAGACATATGTTACAAATGGTCTTCTCACAAATCAAGTTTGCAAATTTTGCTTCTGTTCATTGCCCGTACTGGTTACAGATTGCTATAATGGATCTCACAGCAAACAGAAAGGGACCTGCAGGTATAAATTATATTATTCTGCACCCTCTCCCACTGGTGGGTAGGAATCACCAGGCTGCAGATTCTCAGGTTTCTTTTAAATTCTGATTGTGCAAATTTGTAACCAAGTCATGATTAAGGTGGAAATAAACTTAAATAAATGTACTAAAGAACAGCTGATCCGTGAAGGATGTTGTGGTAACTCATCAAACTTCCAAATTCAATCCATAGGGTTCTAAAGCATAAAATATTTCCAAATACTACCTGAAGTATTCTCAATAGTGATAATAAAACTTCTCCATACTCCTCAGATTTTTAATTTTTTAACCATATTGAATAGCACTTTTTTCCTTTTTTTTTTTTTATTTACTGAGCTTCCAATATTTCATTAGGTGTTTTGAACTGCTGATGAAATTAATGAACACCAATCAATATTTCTAGGTCCCATTGCTCCAAAGTAGATTCTTCATTTTACATGATCAGAAATCTTCTGAAAAAAAAAAAAAAAGCCAGATCCCCTTGTGATATGTCATTTCACAGTTTAAAACAAAAAAATCACAGCTACTGTAGCTTACAGCAGGGTGCACTGCAAAAGCAAAATAATTTGGGGATGGGAGGAGGAGTAGTACACCCAGCACCAGTTAAGCAGTTCAGCAAAAACATTAATTTGGGCTGGAAGATTTTCCCCTTAACAATGTTGCATTTGGTTCCTGAACAGCCTAAAGTAGGATGTCAAATACACTGACTTTTGCTTTTCCTCTCTACATAGTATATTTTCAACTTTGTTATTTTGAATATTGAGATATACATTTTAAAGTCAACTACAGTACTTAAGGGGGAAGCAGGTAGTAGGTTTTCTTCACACTAAAAATACTTTGTAAGAGATTCTGACCTACTTCTGTTTGTGGTGCCACCTGAGTTAATTGCCTGTATTATTTTGATGGTTAACCTGTTCAAGTTGGATGTTTTTCACAGATGACCACATCAGGGTCTCTTCATCATTTCCAAGAGCCCACTTCTTGACAGGTATTTTTTATCCACATTAAGTTTGCAGAACTTTTTTTAAAGTCCCACCTTGAAAAATTTCTTGAACATATAAAGGTGGGCAAGCTTTTTAATTAATTTTCACAGATGAAAGTTGTATTTCAAAACCCCATCTGTTTTTCACTTAAGAAAATGGAAAAACTTCTAATGTATTAAAAATGTAAACATAACTTTTCTTGCAGGGGTATAACTGATATATATAATATATATGTATTTCTCTGCTATATGTTAATATTCCTTGAAAACTGAACATACTTCTCTCTTTCATTGAGAGCAAGAATTTTCAATAGTACTGTATCATCACTCTTATTCTGTTTTTCATCATTGTCTTTTCTGAGATAGCTGACATTAGTACTTTCTCTTGAGTTTTATTTAATTCATTTTGTGTACATTTTTTCTACGTTTTTAAATATGTTCAACTCATTCACCAGTAATATTCCCACTGCAGTCTACTATCATGTAAACTCCAGATTTGAAGGAGCTAAGAAATGGTCCCATGTTTTTATGAATGAGTTAGATTATCAAAATTTAAAATATCTCTACATGAAGCACCAGTTTCACGCATTTCAATAGCAATACAAGTAATGCCAATTTAGATTCTCAAAATCCAGTTAAGTTTTGCTTGAGAAGCAGCAGAAGTGCTTCAAAGTCACATAAGGTGTGTGGGCATATCTGTGTATGTTCTGTAGTTTTGTTTCTATAGTGTTTGCATCCTAGTGAAGTTTGTATAATGATACTTCAGTTCAAAACATCTGTCACCATCTCGTCCACTTCTTGCAAATTTCTCAGTATCTGTTGAGAGAGGAGAAATAATTTTATGCAGGTGAGCAGGCACACACAGAAAGAGAAACTGCTAAATACCCACTTGTCAGCTGGAAAGCACAAGTCAGCCAACAGTGACAGACATTTGGTTTCCTAGCCCGGCCTGAATATGTCCCTGAGAGGAGAGATATAATGATATTATGTATGGTGTACGTACATACATGTGTGTGTGTGTGTGTGTGTGTGTGTGTGTGTATATATATATATATATATATATATAGATATAGATATAGATATATATAGATATATATAGATATATATAGATATATATAGATATACATACACACACATATATATGTGTATATATATATATATCTGTATGTATATGAGGTGTTAGCCTGGAGAAGAGGAGGCTGAGGGGAGATCTCATCACGCTCCATGAATCCCTGAGGGAAGGAGGCAGTGGTGAGGTGTGTGTTGGTCTCTTCTCCCACGTCACCAATGAGACAGGATGAGAGGAAATGGCCTCAGGAGGAGGTTTAGATGGGAATCAGGGGAAACTTCTTCATGTAAAGGGTTGTAAAGCATTAGAGCAGAATATCCAGGGAAGTAGTGAGGTCGCTATGCCTGGAAGTGTTCATAAGCCATATGAATATAGCACTTGAGAATTTGCTTTCATGGAGAGCGTGGAGCCATCTGAGGTTGATGGCTGGACTTCATGATCTAAAAGGTCTTTCTGACATTAACTGTTCTATTATTTTATGTACTCAGTAACATTTTCAGAGGTAAGATGGGGAGATTAGATATTAAAAGCGTGAAATGTAAGTTTGGCTCATTTAACTACTGAGTTCCTAATGCAAAGTAAGGAATGAATATTTCACAGGCTAACTAAGCAAGTCACATTAATTCAGTCTGCTTCACTGATATTGTTATAGAAGACTGCGCTGGTCATATGTTTTACTTTTCTTTCACTGCTCTGTAATTTGTTTCATACATATGAACTCTATACAATGTTAATGATCCTTATACAAACCAAATGAAGTCTCTTGATAAATATTTCATATGAGCAACCCTCACAGTTTTCTGAGAACTGCTTACCTCCGTGTTAAGAAGACTGCTTTCTCTGTGTGTCTTTCACAGATACTAAAGTACATTAGATCTACCATGGGGACATTTATTAAATGAGTTTGCCTTTTTGGAGGAAGAAAAAGTAAAAAAGGCACTTTTTTGGCATTGCTTAAACTTTTAAAGAGCAAAACTGTAAATGAAGGATGTGTGAAAGAACTGTTTCAGGGAGAGTGATGCTCTGCAAGTGAGGTAACACACACTTGTGGGATTTTGCATAACGTCTTAAAGAGCCCTCCTCAGCTGTGTGTGGGTGCTGTAAAAGGGCACTGAATGACCACAGAGAGGCCCTAATGCCAGCACAAAGGAAGGTGTGCGAGCCAGAGGTTGTCATCTGGCAGACCAGACAGGAGCAGCGGTTTTGGGAAGCGTTACATATTCCAACGGCGTGAGTGCGAGAGCAAAATTCCCGCAAATTTTAAAATTCCCACAAAACCGAAGGCTGTCGGTGGGGCGCGGTGGCAGCGAGGGCAGGGCGGGGAGGCACTCACGGGGAGATGGTGCAGCCAGAGGCGTAGGCGTGGTGGCCCGTGTAGCGGATGTCGCAGCGCACGATGTTGTTGGAGTAGTCGGACTCGGGCACCAGGTAGCTGGGGTTCACACTCACCTGCAGGGGAGAGAGCACGCTGCTGTCTGCTGCCACGCCAGCTGGCAACTCACATGCCAAAGCATGTATGCAAAGGATTTGCCTCTTTCTTTAAACAGGAAAAAAAAAAAAAAAAAAGACCCACTTCCAAAAAACCCCAAACCTCCCCATTCCCAACAGGCTTACCTTCAGAATGTAATTTCCAGGTTTTACATCAGTAATATCAATCCACTGGCAGTCTATGTCAGCATTGTAAGTGTCGTAGCAGCCAGGGCTCAGACCCTTAAGAATGAAGATAAGATGGATGTGAAAAAACATGAATCTTTAAAAACAGTGACATTCTAAACATTAGGGACACTCAGACTGAAGTTCACTTAGCTATCACAGTCCACTTAGAAAGTTAACTTGGAAAAGGAATCTTATTTTTAGCTGGCATTTTATTTGTGTGTCTAAACTAGAACACCTAAGTCTAATGTACCACTTTTTATGCCCTTTATTGCTACTGGATAAAAAACACCTATAATATTGAAAGTTACCTCACAGTTGTTCATCTGTGAGGTATCTGTATTTTCTTATAATCACTTGTTACAATACTCCTTTTACGTCAAAACCGCTGATGATATTATTTCCTGTTCTTCACATAAGATCAGAAGACAATAAAAATTGACCAAAGACTGGAGGTAACTATCTGTAATTTTTGAGTGAATATCTTCTGAGGTCATGAGTACAGACAGACTTGATCACCATGTTGGATCCTCTCTCCACCCTTAGGAATGATGTAACATTTTGCTATGGATGTGCCATCTTTGAATAGTAGGGCTAAGGGCCATTTTCACATTGAGCTTTGCATAGAAATGGTCTCTCTTCAGACAAATAGTGACACAAGAATCTGAGGGAACCGAAAATGTAGCCTTTATTCCAGATGCATCTTTCCAAAAAAATCTTCCTTGTTAGGAACATGAGTAAGAATCACCACATATGAATGTGTTGGTGTTTCAAAGCTAGTGTCTTTAGCTGTGGCCAATACAGATTGCTCTAGGCAGAGCTGATCTGTTCTGGCAACACACAGAGTGCAGAAAACCCAAGTCCTGCAGGAATTCCCTCTTGACCCAGCTGGTGATCAGCTCAGACTCTTGCATGTTTGTGCCAAGTCTGAGGCTGGAGGAAAGTTTTACAGTCCAATTACAAACCCCTGAAATATGGGCTTCCAGTGGAAATGCTGACACAGCCGTGATTCTAGTGACACAAATACTCAGCTGTAAAATATGTATGTTGCTTAGTTAGATGTCATAGTCTACAGAAGTAGAAAAGGTATTTATATTTATAAAACCTCTTCAAAGCCTCTATGTATTGCAGATCATTCATTATAGTTAAAATTCAAATGTGGACACGTCAGCCAGGGAAACATAGCTGTCATTTCTCTGTGACAGAATAACTACCTTCTAGATTAAAAGCTGCAGAATAAGGGATACAGGTTCGTGTGTACGTATGGCCACACTGAGTTAAACCACAGATCCAGCAAAGCTCGGTGTCATGTCTCTGGCAGTGGTCAGCAGCAGATGCTTAATGAGAGAAGAGCATAAGGAATGGGATGTGTAATGTCACGCAAAGTCCTTCCACCAGGTATTTAACTGTATTTAAGGCACGGGGTACCATTAGATCTTTGTGTTTAATAGCATCTGTTACTTTGTCTAAATTCTTCTTGAGCCCATGGAGATTTTTGATCTCTGCAACATCCAATGGCTAGGAATTTAATACTTCATTCATGTGCCAAAGAGCACTCCTCTCTGTTTTAAAGCTGTTGCCTGAAAGGTCTTCAGTTCATATATTGACAGAAACATCAACTATTGTCATTAAATATCAAAAATTTCCTATTTAAATCCACAACCAGTCAAGTTTTGTTCTTACATCTGGTTTTCCAAATAGAATAGTCTATGAAATTTCTTAGCCATACTACACTGCTGATCAACCTTGTTCTGCTGGGGTTGGCTACTTAGGATTTTTTAAGCTTTTCTTTAGCAGTTCTGAGAGGTGGTGATGCAATGTTCAAGGCAGGATTCTTGCATGGATTTGTCTGTCATAATGGTGTGTTCCCTTTTCCATGTTCCCCTACTAAGCCCTGGCACCTGGCTTTACGTTGGTACGTGCCCCCATCCACACAGGTGCCACTCTCCTAAACAGCCTCCTGCCCTGTCGGCACAGAACAGCACCCTGAGGTTCCTGTGCCAGGCTGCCAGCCAGCAGCTGCAGGTGCTGCAGAAATCCAGCCCCTTGCAGACTCCACAAGGGAGAAGATACCGGCCGTGAATCTCGGCACCACCCTACAATGTCAGTTTGGGGAGATGAACAGTGGGATCAGCTTCTTTGTGGGCTGTCTTGTGTGCTCTTAGCAAGCCTGACCAGTGCTACTGCCACGAGCACCTGGGGTGTGTTTCAATACAATTCAGTGAGCAGTGGTGCTACGCTAGTGAGTGTCACTGCCCTTTAACAAGACACCCACAGGTCACAGCACGTGGGTGAATTGCCAGTCTCCAGGTTAGCATCCTGGTCTGTGTAATGGGGAATTCCAGAAGCTAGTGAGGACATCAGCTAATTTAGGGCATCAGGTGATTGATGACAGAAAAGTTATCCAAACACAAACCCGTGGCTGTCTCCACAGCAGCTCCTACCTGTGTGTGTGCTGTACATGCATACCGCCTGTAATATCCATAATCACAGGAAGTGTCTTCAAGGCAGAAACTTGCTTTGTGACCCTCAGCAACTTTTCTGTGTGAGCTTGCATCCAACAAGTCATAGTGGCTGAATTCATCCATGCTGTGGTAATGTCTGTTAAACCACAGGTACATCATTAGAGATGGATCAGATCTCATCAATAACTTTTTCACATATTTGATCTACATCCCATTAAATCTGGACAAATTTAATTACTTCTCAAAACTTGTGTGTTAGTACACTTTCCTACTACTGACCACTCAATTATTTTCATTACTCTCATTTTCAAGTACCACATATCATCCTATAAATAAATAATGGGTTTTAATTTGTTATGGGAAAGATTCCATAGCAGCACTGTTTTTCCAAAATTTTGTTTCACCTCTTTTCCAACAACAAAAGCAAGTATTAAATAGTTCATATTTGAATTGAACATCTTATAAGTGCCTTTAACCAGAGGTTTACTAGGAATGCTTACCTTACATACCATAAATTCCATGGAAGTTTGCTACTTGCTAGCAAAACCCCAACAATTTGCTTTCACATTTCCATGACCCTCAGACAATGTAACATATTTGTAACATTGGTGAAGACAAAATCTGCATAAAGAAATCAGCTTCTGTGTACTGGCAATGCAGATTTCATTCATTATCAGCTATTTTTACAGTCTGTACTTAGTAGTGTCTCTGTTTCAGAATTGTTTATTCTTTTTATTTGGGCAAAGTGATGCATTTTTCTTGCTTTCACCCAAAGGGACTTCTACCTCTTACTGTGGAGTTTTAGCACCTCTTATTCTTGTAATTTCACCCTTTCCAAAAGTGTGCGAAAATAAACTTGTCTTCTCTACCTGCACCATATCTTTTGGCTGCCATTACTTTTGGATGATTTCAGCTCAAGAGGGATATGAGAAAGACCTAATCAACAAAACTCAAATGTATTGGTAAAACGAAGCAGCACAGGAGCCTCAAAGCACATCCAGAACACTAAAACCAGTCCACAGATGATGATGACTAACACTGAGGTCTGATGGCTAGCCAAAGCAACTGGCAGTTTGGGTTCATTTCCAAAAGAGTTTGCTTCACTGTTATGGAAATGATCACGAGAGCTGCATTCTTTTGTAGGCAATGTATTTTCTGTCCAAGAACTGAATCAACATCAGAGACACTTTGCATCTGGACAGTGATAGCTGGACTATTGTGGCACAGTAAGAAACTGTTCTACAAATGGAAAACTTCAACTGCTCTCTACTCATTTCATCCGTTTATCCAGTTTGTAAGCATGAGGGTTGGGGGATTTTTGTTATTGGTGGAGATTTCTTTATTGGGGATAGAGGTTAACTAAAGCATTTGTGGAGGTTTTTTTGTTCGGTTTGATTTAGTTTTAGCTTTTTTGATGCATGAAAGATTTATAAATTGATGATATGAGTCTTTTTTGAAAGAATTTGTTCTAATGATACTGATTTTTCATTCAATACCTAAAGCCTCTAAACCTAGAGAGAAATATTCCATTGGCTTCAGACCAACCCCACATTGCATACCATTTTTAAAAAAGATTATCACTTACGTGCCTGTAGCAGCACAGTTGTACTTTAAATAAGGTGGAAGTAAGTATTCTGAGTAATTAATTCCAGTATTTTATTACTGCTCCTGCTGAGAAGTAGCAAAAACTGGAACAAACCTGCAAACTCCTGCATATGAGTTTTCCAAAAAAGGTACAGGTTTGCAGTATTACCTGCTTGTTCTGCTACAACAATAGCTTGTTCTGCTATTCCCCTTGCTGTGTTTCCAGCAAATATACTATTTCTAGAGCAATGCTGCTATGTCAAAATATCATCATATATAAATAGAATATTATTTATAAGGGGACCAGTCAACTCAGTAGCTTTCCTTTTCCAAATTGATTGGACTATTCCTTGTGAAGAACTAGATTATTAACTTCAGCTCAAGAAGTATGGGTCACTGTTTAAAATGAGGTGTTATAGGGAATATGCCAGTAAATGTACATTTTAGGGTTTCTATTTATTTTTACGTAGTTGGGACTTTTATTTACTTAAATGTACACTTAAATGTAAGTGGACTATATGTAAAATAAAAGGAGAAAGTGCTACTGTAAAATCTCATTTCAGACTTGTATTTGTATTTAATCTACACATTGTAAGAGTTTCCCATGTATGGATAAGCTTTGTATCCATCTTCATTTCATGTGTCTCTACAAAGTGTAATTATCACTACCTACAAAGAGTAATTACCCCAACATAAAATTAATCAGATAGTAAAAGGCTAAAGCTTCCCTGTGGTTTCTCTCTACTTCTCTTTAGTTTTAGAAAATGTGTCCTTGTAAGTGACAATTGTTAGTGAAATGCATAATTAGAAGATGCCACACTGAGCACTTCACTCACTGGTGACAGCTGTGCCACTCCCATGAGTAACGGGGTCTGCTGGGCAGAAAATCCGACGTGCCTTGGTTTTTCACTCTTTGGGGGAATCTCAGGAGCACCCGATTGTCATAGTCTCTAACATCTGCTCGATAAGCTGAGCTGCAATGGTGCAAACCAAAGAAAACAAAGGAAAAAGCCATGAGTATATGCGAGAAATACTTAAAAAAATGCTTTATATTGTCTCAGAAGTAACTGATAGCAGAACTCTTTTCAGGCTCCATAAGCCTCATGTATTGGAGATTCACAGAGGAATTCCATATGGTGTGGAAATGCCTAGTGTCAGACCAATACCTGAGTAAAATTCAGACCTGGTTTTAATTTTATAAATGGAAGTTTGACCACTGACTGACTCTCTCTATGAAGAAGATCACTGCTGAGCTGTAAAATTACTCTGGTATCAAAAAACATAATTTTATTAGTTGCTGTTAACCAAAATAACTCCCTGTGTATGCAAGATCACAAAACAGATGTCTGATTCTGTTAAAAACCCCAAAAAACTAATATGAATATAAATGAGGCTGTGTTTTCCCATTCTACATAGTTATTACCTACACTCTTTTAAATACTGTAATATTTTAATCAACTAATGGCCAGCAAGAACACTTCAATGAGTCTTCACTGTGAAGCTAGCAAAAAAAAAAAAAAAAAACACCAAACCAACTGCTATATCTTCTTTTTTTTCTTTTTTTTTGCAAGTGAAGAGTAGGCATGACCCTGAAACATAAATTTATGATGCTGGTAAATAAATAAATTTGTTTTGCATGATAAGGTATCAAACAAGTTAAAGTGGTTAAAACCAGCCATGTTGATTTCTTTCCAAAGAAAACAGGAAAAATCCTTCTTTGCCAACTGGACAAGACTTAACTTCATAACAAAGCTGTTATTTCAACCCCTTAAGAGACTCTGAAACACTTTTCAGCGGGATTTTAGTTTTAGGAGACATTCAAAGGCATAGGCCCAGAAACAATTAGCTTATTCTAATCTTAAGAGTAAATTGTGCTGGTTAAGAATAGGGTTTTTGTTCTTCAGTTTTTGTTTTTTTTTTTTTTTTAATGAAGTAACATATGATCTTGTGGGAGTAGAGGAGGGAGATTAACAGAATGAAGTTGTTTTCTAGGTGCCTCCATTTCACAAAATTCAGAAATATTCAAGTGAGCCTGACAATAAAAAAAAATGTAATACAGCTTTCCACAGCGTGTAGGTTCTTCATGAGATCTGCAGCTTGTCTCTCTAATGTGGCAGGACTGCTCTCTCTACCACCTGCCACAAACTCGGAAGAAGGTTACAAAGGGCTGTGTGTCCGTGAGCCCTCCAGCCTCACTCTTCTCCTTCCTCACCGCGTTCACAGGTGGAAACAGGAGCACAGCAACCCACAGCAAACGGGCAAAGCCTTGGGACAATGCCTACCTTGCCAAGCAGTTCTCCTCGGCAGCACATCTCAAGTTATACATGGACATCCTCTGGACATATGTGGACGCCTGGATGTAATAGGGATCCGGGACTAAGTCAGGGAGACCTGCAGTTCATCAAACCAACCACATAACAGTAAGATCAACCCAGGACACGTTTGCAAATATTTGGCTACCATCCCAGTCGTTAGGAGCCGTCGTTTTGCTACGGACCCCTGCTCTCCGTTATCCTCGCATTCCCCTTTGCCCAGGCTTATCCCAAACCACCCCCCCCCCCCACGGCAAACACGGCGCCCGGAGCCCGCGGTGGGTTCGTCGGCAGCCCGCCCCTGTCCCGGCAGCAGGGACTGGGCAGAACCGCCCGGGTTCTGCCCCGGCAGGGCGGGCAGGGCAGGGCAGGGCAGGCAGGGCGGGAAGGAGGGCTCTTACCGTACTGGAAGTAGCCGGTGCCGTAGCCGGGTCTGTACCTGCTGCCCTGGCGGGGCCTCTCGTAGGTGTCGTAGTAGTTGTAGTAGGGGTTATCGTCCGTGTACTTGTAGGGGTTGTAGGGGTCGTCTCCTACCATGACATCTTCCCGGCCGGGCCTGAAGCTGCCCAGGGGCGGCAGGCTGCCGGCCCCGGCGCTGCTCCCGTTGCCGTCGGTGCCGGTGCCGCCGGCGGGGCTGGGTCGCGGCGCCCCCGCAGAGGCGCCCCGGGTCCCTGGGCTCCGCTGCGCGGCGGCGGCGGCGCGGCCCCCGGAGGGAGCCTGGTAGCCGGCCTGGAACCAGTGCCGAGCCCCGGAGCCCCCGCGGCTGCCGGCGGCGGGCTGGGGCTGGGGCTGCGGCTGGGGCTGCGCGGCGGCGCTGGCGGCGTTGCTGCGGGCGGCGGCTCTCCGCGGCAGCACCGTGCCGTTGTTCCGCAGCAGCAGGATGGGGCTGCCCGCCGCCTCGGCCGCCTGCCTGCGCCGCGGGGGCTGGTACTGGGAGCCCAGGCTGAGCAGGCTGTACACCTGCCCGTTGTTCTCCCACTGGATCCGCTGCCTCCAGGCGGCGGGGGGCGGCGGGGCGTCCCGGCGCGGCGGCTGCTGCTGCTGGCAGCCGGCGGGCCAGAGGCAGCTCCAGTAGATGCACGCGTGAAGCTGGGCGAGCAGGAGCCCCGGCGGCGCGAAACGCATCTTCTCCTCTTTCGTGGGCGCCGGCGGGTAGAGAGATACGGGCGGAACCGAGAGGGGAGGGAGGGGGATGGCGAGAGGAGAGCGAGGGGCGCCTTTCCTGCTCCTCGGGACGGAGCGGGAGCGGGGGGCGGTGCGGGAGGCCGAGGGGTGCGGGCTGCGCTTCTGGAAGGGTCGGGCGGGCAGCGGGGTCTCAGGCGCTGCAGCACCCGGGAGGTGCCATCGGGCAGGTCGGGTCGTCGGAAAGGAAACCCGGCCCGGGGGAGGCGGCGAGAGCGGCTTTTCTTCTCCCCGGTATTTATAGGCGAGGGGATGCGAATGGGAGCCGGAGCAAACAATCAGCCTCTCATCGTCCTCCGGCCCGCGCTGGTGTCTGGAGCGAGGGAAGGAGGAGGAGGAGGAGAGACCAGGGACTTTAAACTTGCTGGCACGCTCGCAAAGTTACACAAGCCCCGCTGGCTGGGCTGGCTGCACCCCCGCCATTTGTTCACGTAATGCGGCTGGAAACGTGCGGCCCTGACAGTTCCCCCCACGGCCGCCCCCCGCCCGCCCCGCGCGGGGGCGGCTCGGGGGGAACGGGAACGGGGGGAACGGGGGGAACGGGAACGGGGCGGCTCCGGGGGAACGGGAACGGGGGGAACGGGGGGAACGGGAACGGGGCGGCTCCGGGGGAACGGGAACGGGGGGAACGGGGGGAACGGGAACGGGGCGGCTCCCCGGGAACGGGGGCAACGGGGGTAACGGGAACGGGGGGGACGGGGCGGCCCGAGGGGAACGGGGCGGCTCGGGCCGGCGCGGCGGCGGGGGCTCCCCATCCTCCCTCGCTGCCTGCCCTGCCCTGCCCTGCCTCGCTGCCTCCCCCCGCGCCCCGAGCCGCGCCGAGCCGTGCCGAGCCTGCGGCGGGCGGGCGCGCTCAGACACACGTAGGCTGCCAGAGTATGCCGTGGGGCAGCGCCAAAGTATGCAAAGGAAAAATGCTATTAGCTCATCAGCGCTGGAGAGACTAGAAACGGGGTGGCGGGGAGGGGGAAGGGGCCGCTGGCGAGAGAGGAAACATGTTTCTGGAAAATGTGCTGGCCGGCACATCTCCCGGGCTGGAGCAGCTGCTGGTGACCTCCGTCTCAGCGCTGAGTAACAGTCGGATCTCCTTGATGACCCCTTAATTAGGAGAAAAGCTTCATCAAATAAACTCTTGACTATTGACTTTTGGGTTTTGTGCATATGAGTCACACGAGAAATATATTGGCGATGCTCCTCCCGGAGTAAGTTTTCATTGAAAAGTGAAATTTCACATGGGAGAGGCTTAGCCCCATCACCAGAACAAATACACCTAGTTTGGGTAGTGTCTCCCCAAAATCGGGCTGGGGAAGAGAGGAGCACGCTGTGGCCCGAAAGCCTCTCCCTTCCTTCCTGCTTTTACAAGAGTTCATCAAGGCTGTGTTTTGATAACTACAATCACCCAGTAAGGCAAATGAATTAAGGTCCATGGATTTCAGCCAAAACTTCTTTTGGGTGTATTTTTCCAAAGGCTGTTTGCTTATGAATCCTTGCAAAGGAATTGAGGAGAATACACAAAAGTTCTCCTTCACTGAAAGTTTTGTGGTGAGAATATTTAAGTGAATCCTGCCAATGATGATCACTGTGCGCTGGAGGTTTTCACCTTACTGAGGCAGATTTAAGGCACCCTAGGACCACTGCTGGCTTCCCCAGGTCAGGTTAACAGGTCACATGTTACTGGCCAGGTGGATACTGTGACTAGATTTTGATGGTTTTGTAGAGTTCTCCTGTCATTTGTTGTGTCGTAGTTTATTTTAATTGCACGTTACTTTTAATGGTACACAATAACAGAAAACCAGCAAAATGGGGTCCCACATTGTGGCTGTGACGGATGGTGAATGCTGATTTACACTGCTGTAGAATTATTAATTGCAGTGCTCATCTTTAAAGTGCCTTCACCACCCTGGATCCAGCGGTGCCAGCTGTGTGTCAGAGGTGCCCCCGCGGACGGGGACTCATTGGCTCTGAGTGTCACTGTCACCGGCTGCTGTGGCTCTGGCCACACAAATGGTCAGTCTGCAGAACGCTGGGGAGCACAGGGCACTCGTGCTCCAAAGACTGCAAAGTCTTCTTACCTGAGAACACATCCAGTAGCCAGGTGTGCTTGCTACCATTGCCAGCCAGCACCAGGACGGTGGGGAGCATCTGCTGCACTGGGCCCCCAACCAGAACTGGTGTCTTTCCACACATGTGCTGTGCTGCTTTGGGCAGTCTGCTGCAGAGGTGGTTTGGTTTGGGTTCTCTTATTCATCGTATTTGCAGGCTGCTCATCCCCTGTGATCTTCCTCATTGTGGCTTTGAAAATATTCTCCATTTAAGGGTTTGCCTGGAACAATCGGTGACTAAAGCTGAGTAAAATGGAAAGGTTGAAGATAGGGAAAATGCAACACTGAAGGAATGAGATTTCTGTCTTTTTAATCTTCCTCTAAATCTTACTAATGTTACAAACAGCAGGTTGTTGCCCAATGTGTGATATTAGACAATGTTTCCACACAGTGGGATTCCAGCCATTTTTTCTTATGCCTGATTAAGTTACTATTTTTCATGAAACTGGAGAAAGTGTATTTGAGAGTGGTATTCTCACCCATCAATGAACTATTCACACTGCCGTTTTCTCCATAGCACGAGTTTCATCTATTAATTAATTTAGGGTTCATAATCCCTGAAAAGCATTATTAGCATCACTAGAGAGTCATGCCCTTCCCTTAGCGTTCAGTGCCCATGTCCATTTAACTACTTTCCTCTCCCTACAGGTTGCCCAATTGCACCAGGTTTTTACATCTTAGGTCTGAAAAGAACATCAAAAAGCTCTGTGACCTGAGGTGTGGAGGTGAAAATTTCTGCAATACTTCAAAAAGACTCATAAGCAAGTCAGGTACTGCGACTGCCCCAAAACCTGTCCAGCACTCTGATATTAAACTTTCCCATGAGGCTGATACAGCTGCTTTGTAAAGTCCAGTTCTGATACTGATCACAGTTAATTTAGTTACTTAAGCATTTGCTTACCCCTTTCTTTTTTGTCTGGAATGATTGGTATGCCTGGGTATTTCTTGCACTGATTTTGATTTCTGCCACCTACAGAAATAAATACAGTGTATATCAACTGAAAAATAGAACCTTCCTTCACTAAAAAATGACAAATAATTAAAGCAGATGTCAGTAAGCAATTGCAGCAATGTCTCAGAACCTGGTATCAGGTGGTAACTTATATTTAAATTTACATTTAATTGTAAGGTTTTAGCAGTCCTCATTCAGATGTTACAAAGTCTCCAATGGCATTAGTAGCATTTGGAGTTACGTTAATGAGTACACTACTGTTAAATTGCTAATTCAGTTGTAAATCTTGAAAATTGAAAAATATTAACCTGTTCACCACAAAAATCAACAAAAATACTCCGAACAGAACAAAAGCTATTTGAATTTGGCATGTCTTAATACATCTCCTAAGACACACATTTTAATGTTCTTTAATATTGATACATGTATGAAAAAATTATGATAATGTAAAAAAGGGGAAGCAATTTTAAATGTCAGTTTACATCAATCACATTATTTGTTGCATTTAATATTATTTTTTAAATATCAACTCTGTAGGAATGGGTTGGATAATTCGTGTTCTTGTTTAGTCAAAAACTGGTATGCTTAGATAGGGTCACATGCATAGACCAAGAAATATAAATAATTTTATAAAATTCTAACAGGAAACTAGACAAACTTAGTATGTGTTAAGTATAATTATAAACTGTTATTTTTTCCCTTAGGATCGAAGTGTTGTTTGTTGAGGAGTCACTGCAATGAAAAATCTTGAAAAGTAGGGGTTGGTTTCAGCTTTTTCTACCTGGTAAATATTCAGTGTACTAATCTGATTTATGTTTGAATAGACAAAGAACTTACTCTGATTCTTCAGTTTGCATAAACACTGAGTTGCAAGTAGATTATTCAAATTTATCTTATTTTGTAGAATACTTTTTATTCCTTCAATATTAAAGGTTTTTAAAGTAATTTAAAATTACTTCAAATATTAAAAGTTGTGTGATTTTGTTGCACACCAGAACACTGGATTTTTCTGAAGCATGTTTTGCAGAAGATCCAGGTATCTTTATTTAGGAAGTCACTTGTAGGTCTTGGATTAAAAAGTTCCTAATTTTAATGAATTCCCTTTAATAATTGGGATTAAGATGTTTTACAGTATGTGAATTTTACTAGAAACTAAGAACACTGAGCACTTTCATATTCATGTCTGTAATAAGATTTTTTTTACAAACCAACTTAATTAGAGACAAGGCTTATAGACTTTTTCTGACATCAGTAGTCTTTGGAGCAGACAGTTATTATTTTTACAAAAGTTAGTCTTCCAGTTAAATTTAGCTACCCTTTGCATGTCTGATTTTGAAGTCTCTAATCAGGCAACTTTCCACTATCATAAGTAAAATGCAAACATAAACTTTCAGACTTTTTTTTATTGCTCGGAACTTATAAAGGAAGAAACAGATTTTTGTTCGTCAATGAACTTGACAATTTGTTGAAAGAATAAAATTCCTATAATTTTATCAGCAGGTGAGGTCCTCGATTCAAAATTAACAGCCAAAATGCCACCTGTCCCTTATCTAATATTTTGGGTTTATCTATCTGCAGTGCAACACCAGTTTGTGCTTACTTTGTTTTATGCACCATGGGTAGAACTGCTGAATTGCAAATACCTGCACCAGGTGAAGTAAGTTAATCCATCTTTCTGTTCCTTCAGGATCTGACAGCTTGATCAGGAAAAGCAGCTACAGGGCCTGAGACAGGTCTTGCTCTCTTCTTGCATGGTGAGGGTTGAAGACAAAGCCTTCTGATATCAGTGAATATGTCAATTCACTGCTTTACAATGGGGCTTTATTAGCAGTATTATTAAGCCTAGAGTATTAAAGTGTTGCTAAAGCTGAACATGAGTGGTTTCACAGGATGCAGTTACATGGTTTCTTGCTTAAATGTACATTTTAAAAGAGCATAGCGAATATTTAACAAAAAGCCTTTCACTTCTTGAATTTATAATGCATTTCATCCTGGTATATTTTTCTAATTTTCATATTTGCTTTCTGTCTTCCAAGATTTCTATAAAAGCGAGATTCTCAAAAATGTGAAATAAATAGATAAATATGCAGTTGCTGCAAATTTATTTAGAGACTTGAAAATCCACCAAAACCTTTTCTTTTCTTATATATCAGCATCTGTAACGAAACCTTCCCTACCTATTATTTATGCAGTATTCATGGCAATGGTATGTAAGTTGTCTGATGACATATACAAAGGAAGAGAAGTCCAAGACACTCAAAGTAAAGATCTGTGCATTAACACCTGTGATCAGAACTAGAGTTAGCTTCATTTAACCAGGTCAGTAAAATTCAGATTAGATTACACAGTGCATGGGTAAACAGTGCCTTACTGCTTGGGTAGTTCAGTCCTGTATTGTCTCCACAAGCTGAGCAGGTGCTAAAGGACTGCCACCATTCAGGCACAAACGCCTAACTTTATCGAAATTCATGGACACTGAGGAGAGATTACTGTGAAAAACAGAAACTGGCTGAACAGTTCTATACACATCTTTGTTGTGGCAATGCTCCAAAATTAGTCTTTCCTTATGTATATTTTGCACAAAAGCAAGAAAACCCATCGAGTAAGCCTAAAGAATGCTTGAGAGAATAATTAGTTTTGAATCGAAACATTCACCAGGTTGAGATTATGTATGAAGGAAGAGAAATGGACAGCTTTCCAAATCTGTCATTTTCCTTCCATCTTCAGCAGGGAATGAGTGCCTGTAAATCATTAACAAAGAGGAACACTGCCCAACATACTGTAAGAACAGAACATGTCAGTAGAAATTCTGGAACATGATTTTACCATGCATCTCATCAAAAACTCTCCTAAATACCTGGATGTGATTTTTTTTTTAAATAACATCTTTGTCGTCATAACCATCCTCAAATTTGCATGGCCATCACAGACACAGGTGACTTTATTTGTGGAACTTCAATGCCTGATCGAAAAAATGCCAGAGAAAATGTCTGTTTCAAATCCCAAGGTGAATTTTCATAATTGACATTAGAAAAAAATTGGTGTTATACTTAAAAGGCTCAATTAAAACACTGATCAGTATTGCCCTTCATAATGTGAATGTGAATGCATAAAAAGTGGGACACTGATTGATGGTAAATAAAGAACTGGTAGAGGAATTCTTATGTCTAGGCTTTTAATTGTCTACTTTGTTTTCACAAATGAGAATATGTACACAATAAAAACAGGCAACCCCCCTGAGCCTTTGCATTAGAGAGAATGTTTAGAGGCATCAAGGAGAGTAGAAATAGAGCCTGCAGTTTGCATTCAAAAATAAATGAGGGTAGAATAGAAACAGCTGAATGGCCCAACTTCTCCACAGTGAGATCTGCTTCTTGCAGGACATAGCAACCTGACAAAAGTCTTCTGCTAAGGGAGGCAGGTTCCAACTTGTGAGTTGTATTAGCCAAGCTCCTACAGAAAAACAATGTTGTTTAGGCATCTATCCCTCCTGAATGTCTACAGCAGTGCTTTGCTGTACATGATGTCAAAATGGAAATACCTGATCGGGGGAAGGATGTTTCTAAAATAACACATTTGCAACTCAGTCTTGGTGCCTAGCATGGTATTGGCAAGCAAATGTTTGATATTATTAACACCTATTGTTTCTATTTTGCTTATCAGACAGCCATGTTCAGAAAGTTTTATGTGTAAACCCTGAAAAAGGGGTTTTGTGTAGATTACATAAACATATCCTCCTGGATAACCTGTCAAGGCATGTGGATGACAGGGTGTTTATTAGAGGCAGCCAGCATGGCTTCACCAAGGGCAAAATCCAAAGAGCTGCCATCAACAGCTCAGTGTCCAAATGCTGATTGGTAACAAAGGGTGTCCCTCAAGGGTCCATGTTTAGACCAGTAGTGCTCAATATCTATATTAATGACAAAGGCAGTGGGATTGAAGGCATCCTGAAAAAGTTTTTTGAGTGGTGTAGTTTTCTCTGCTGGAGAGAAGGGGTACAGCATGCACTTCCAGCCCAGAAAGCCAACAGGATCCTGGGCAATTCTGCTCCTCTGTTGTACCCAGATCCCATCTGGAGTACTGTGTCCAGTTCTGGGGCACAAGAAAGACATGGACCTGTTGGAGCAGGTCCAGAGGAGGGGCACAAAAATGATCAGAGGGCTGGAGGACTTGCTTTTGAGAAGGCTCCAGGGAGATAATCCAGCAACCATGTGGTGAGACATGCAAAGAGGCTGCCCAGAGAAGCTGTGGATGCTCCATTGCTGGAAGCATTCAAGGCCAGATTGGATGGGCTTGGAGCAAGCTGGTCTAGTGAAGGTGTCCCTGCCATATCAGGACAGTTGAAACTCGATGATCTTTGAAGGTCCCCTCCAATCCAAACCATTATATAAGTCTGTGAAAACAGACGTATTTCCAATCCTGAAACAAATCAGCATTCATTCAAGAGTAGAAATATGACAGTTTGCCTAAAGTGATGGTCTGGACTGGTGAGCATTTCTTGGCTTCTGAGCATTTCTTTGTCTACGCATAACTAATTCAACTATTTCAGGAAAACTGAAATAAGTAGTATCTAATTGAATAAGTCTTGGGAAAAACTGACTTTATTTATTTATCTTCCTTAAAAGATGAAGAGAGCACTAAAACTATTGAGAAATTGTTTGTTGTTCAGATTCTCATCCTATCAAGTAGGATAGGATGAGAATTTGAACAACATGATCTTGGTTCTGTTATCTTTCCTCTTTGCTACTCCTGTTTTCTTTCCAATTGTTATGTCCCTTTTTCCCCAGGGCAGGGACCACGGCTTCCTATTTGTCAACTCAGTGATGCTCCCAGTAGGGCACTGAGTCTGATTATTACTTTTGGCCTCTGCTACAATATGAAGAGCAGTCCTGAATACAGAATGCTGCATTGAACAAATGCGACATTTAGAACATGTGAAAACCCTCATGCAGCTGTGTGTGTTATTGAACAGAGTTGACACTCAGCAATTCTGACTCAAATAAAACACCCACGGTGGTTTTCCCTTTGGTCTAAATTTCATCATAATATTTTGTCTTACATACCAATATTATGAACTCTTTTACTATTCTGCTTTATAGTAGATCCTTTTTGAAATACATTCCTAATCTAATCCCTATTTTCATCCACACATAATTATCAGATTTAGCTTTAGATATTCTCAGTGATTGGGGAATGTTTTTGAAGTAAAACATTAAATCATGCAGTTAGATTGAAAGGAATGTTTATAAAAATATGCTGAAGGTATATCAGGGCAATGACTCGAATATTTGCTTTACCAACTAAGAGTAGAAGAAAAGTGTATACTTAGAAAGAACTTGTTTGACTTTAATGAGCTGAAATAAGGTTGATGTTTAACAATTTTTTCCCTCACAGCAAACAGACTCAAGCAGCTCCTAATGGAAGACCAACCATTCTTTGAGGGCAAGCTCAGAACCTGTGGGGTAGGCCAAGCTGATTTCACTTTGTTTATTCCAAGTGGAAGTCTCACACAGCAATTGGTTTAAACTGCTCTTATGTGCATCATTTCCGAGAATTCAGGATTAACTCAACATTCAATGTCATGTAGTCAAACAGAAGTTTCAGTGAAAAGAGGTGGCTCACTCAAAAGTGTGCACATTCAGCTGTGCCCTGTGTGACAGAGGTGGCTGCTGCCTTTAACTGGGAAAGGGAAGCCCCTTCTCCATCTCTGCAGCTGACTTGTGTCATCTCCCTGTGCTGGCTCAGGGTGGTGTGACAGCAGCAGGTCAGGCCCTGGGCTGGGCTGGGGCTGCTGCTGGGCCCCGTGAAAGGACAGGCAATGGGCTGAGGGAGTGCACACACAGCAGCCTTGACTGGCGCAACACTGACTTCTCTGCGGCATTCAAAGCTCTGGGGGAAAGCTGTGGTTTCACAAAGTGGCTGGGTTTGTATGACTTATCTGTGTGGTGACATGGAAGCACGATGTGAGGACATGAGATGGGAAAGACCAGGAAAAATTAAACCCCTTACTTATCCTTCACAATAAATCTACAGTTAAACCCACCATGCTTTTTCTTTTGGTCTAGTTTTACCATGGTAGTTTCTTTCTGTACTTGCTCTTGTTTAACACAGTTTTCTCTATGCATCTGATATATAACACTGTATCTAGGTACAATTTCCTGGCATAGCTTGAACAAAATCAAATGCTTGGATCTACATAAACCATCAAAAACCCCACATAATATCCTAACCTTCAGGAGATTTTATACCTCTGATCCCTCTGTCCTTTATTATGGAGAACTCAGGAGGGTGGCAGCTGTTCTGCAGCATGGGATACATTAGCAGTCATAGTATGACAGACTACACCTTACAGCACAACAGTGTGAAAGGCCTTTAGGGAGGTGTGCCTGCTCCAAGGTTTTCTGCTTTTTCAAGTGGAAGTCTCTGTGCCTGCTCCAGTGAAGTTGTTGTTGTTGGGTAAGCCAGAAAGAGTTTTTCCAAAGAGTAACAAGAAATCAATAATAAGAAACCCTTAACTTCGTGGCATTGTTTTACTCACTCTCATGGACCTCTTGAGGAAAGAAGAGCAGAAACTACAGAAGCTGCTATAGGGCTGCTGTAGGAGTCATATCAGCAGAAGAGACCATGTAGAAAGACAGAACCTGATTAAGCACTGGCAGGTTTAAGAAGCAAAGATGATGCTTGAGGAGAATGAATGTCGGGTTCCAGAACTGGATGTTTCCCCCACAGACAAGAAAGGAATACAGTATGTCTGGATTCCCTTTAAAAGTTTTGTGGATAATACTGAGTTCTAGTGAGAAACTCCCATGGAAATTAATTGAGTTACCAATTTCACCAGTGTGAAACTTTGCAGCTGAGAGTGGAGCATTTAATATGTTTTTATATGTCCTGTGATGAACTTTTAAAATAATGTAAATTGCTCCAGATATTGTATTTTCCACTTATTTCATAGAATTATGAAATCAGAGAATATGGTGAGTTGGCAGAGACCCACAAAGATCATCAAGTCCAGCTCCTGGCCCTGCACAGGACACCCCAAGAGTCACACTGTGTGCCTGAGAGCATTGCCCAAACACTTACTGAGCTCTGTCAGGCTGGTGCTGTGACCAATTTCCTGGAGAGCTGTTCCAGTGCCCAACACCCTCTGGGTAAAGAACTTTTCCTGATCACCAACCTAAACCCTTCCTGACACAACTTCAGGCCATTCCCTTGTGTCCTGTCACTGCCACCACAGAGAAGAGATCAGTGCCTGCCCGTCCTCTTCCCTTCCCAAGAGCTGTAACCATTGTGGGGTCTCCCTTCAGTCTCCTCTTCTCCAGCCTGAACAGACCAAGTGACCTCAGCCACTCCTCACACGGCTTCACCCCAAGGGCCTCAAGGCCCTTCAGCATCCTTGTGGCCCTCCTTTGGGCCCTAATGGCTCAATGTCTTTCCTATAAAACTATTTATCATAGGTCTGACTTTGGATTTTGCTTCTCATTAAAACTATAATGGTTAATAGCACAATTGTGGTGTAAAACTTTGGTTAATTTAAGTCTAAATGTATAAGAAGTGGATCCAGAGTACAGTCTAAAAGTCCTGAGTTAAGGGCAAGGTACTGTATTTCTCAAAATACTACTTGTCTTTCCATCATTACTGCACTCTCTTTGCAGGTTAGTATTTGCCAAGGACTGAAAACCAGCAAGAAGAAACTTTGGTTTGTGTCATGTCATGAAAGATTCAAAAGTATGTTACAGAAATTTCTCCTATGACTGATCTTTGCACAACACCAAGGAAGAGAATGTTAACTCCATTGAAGTAATGTAAATGAGCAGTGTTAGACAGAAAGAAAATTAAATATCCTTTTATAGAAATCCCTGGGAAAATCTGTAAGTAAGATTATATGTGTTAGAATTTGGATTTACAAAATTTTAAAGCCAAGAAGAACCTGTACAGTCTAAACTTCTGCATAACACAGGCAATGGAATTTCACCCAGCAATTTCTGCATAAAGATCATAATTATCTGAGCTAAGATATCTTTTTTAGAAAGACAGTCTTGGATTAAAGAGGTCAAATGATAGAGAGCACACCACATCCCAAAGTCAGCTGATGCAATACTTTCTTCCCTTCCCTACAAAACATAACAAATGTGCCTTGTTTATAATTTGAATTGAACACCTTCACTGAAGTTTTCATGCAGGACAGCACCTGTACTAAAAAAACATCTGTTAACACAAGCATGAATAAAAATGTTTTAAGCATGGCAAATGTTGACTAGAGAATTAAGAAAAAGAAAGCAAAGTTTTGTTTACTGTTCTTATTGCCTCGTTTTTATAAGGTCCCTCACTTTTCCCTCCTGGCTGCTTGCTTCATGAGGGAGGATCAGATTTTTGGCAATGAGCTGCAGCAGTTTTGAAATACCCCTGCCATTATCTGGTCTTCAGAGTGACTGTCTTTCCCTGGGTTTCTAACTGAGAAACAGACACGTTGCTGTAAAGGAGATTTGTGATTCAGACTCTGGTGTGCTGAAAATATATTTATCTGACTTTACATTCTTCCTACCAAATGATGGAGTACTACTGGGCTGACAAAACCACTAGTAACTGTCAGCTGGGAGGAGGAGATCCACTTATCCTCCAGAAGCATTTTGGAAAGATTTCATACACATGCACCTAAAGACAGTCTGATGTCTTTTTCTCAAGGAGTCATCAAACACATTAATTAGGAGAAATTGCTAATTCTTCTCTTTTGTTACATGGCTTCTGCTTGCCATAAAGCTTGAACATGACAATCAGAATCAGTGATGCATCCCTTGAAAAAATTCAAATTCCTTCACCATTCAAAATTTATATTCAGAATGCATTTATAAATGTAGTTTATAGAACTACATTTAGGATCCATACTGTAGTAAAAAGGCATAGTTGGTGGAGGGACTTCTCAAAAGAAAGCCTGGTACTGGGGCACCACAGAGCTCCTTAGTCTTACATCATGATTTGCAGCTATTGGCCGGGCTTAACAGGTGTCACACAAATTATATCTGCACATACCTGAAGAAACCGACCCGGTTTCTTTCTCTGGGGTCAAAGTATATCAATCAGAGGCCAGAAACAAGGTACAGATTTTCACTGCAATTAGCGTGACCCAGGCAGTCCTGTCTTGCCTGTGCAGTCCAACTGAGTCCTGTGCACCTGTCTGTTGCACCTCCACCTCTGTGTGATAAAACTCTTACTGAAAAGTACTTTTCCAAAAAAAGCTGCCAATCAAAATAGAGTTTGCTGGTACATTCCTTCCTGTTCTGAATCGTCGGTGGCTGTATAGCATCTGGACAGCATCTCTTATCTCTAGGTTTTAAAATACTGTTGAGAAAAAGTTGCCTTCATTTTTACTTTGCTCCCTGTGGCAGCACCCCAATTGTAAAAGTAATGCTCTCATAAACAATAAAGTTTATCCTCTTGAAGAACATAAGATTTCATTAAGTCATTTTCTGTGATCA
Source organism: Melospiza melodia melodia (assembly GCF_035770615.1). Taxonomy (NCBI): domain Eukaryota; kingdom Metazoa; phylum Chordata; class Aves; order Passeriformes; family Passerellidae; genus Melospiza; species Melospiza melodia. The sequence goes on along the minus strand of NC_086226.1, from coordinate 73,059,499 downwards.
AAAAAATGGTCATGTTGTTCTTCATATCCCATGAAATCATGTTTTTATAAACAGGTATTTAAAATGCATTATGTCAGAAGAATGTTCCAAGCAGTGAGCAAACTGTGCGGGTTAAGTGTGAGAAAACAATATCCTGGAGAAACATGAACTCAACTCATCTGAACCCATAAAAAACTAAGCACTGAGGTTAAACCATAAAAAGTGGTGGGCAGTTTCTCACTGCAGTAAACCACTAGACTATTAGGTATGCAGGCAATATGTGTTTGTTTGCTCCGGTGGATACTAAAAGTATTCTGAATTCCTCAGGACTTTAAATATTATGTTATAAAATATTAAACCAATACCTTTAGGACAAAACAAGAATCCAACACATGCCACCAAAATTACTAAGGCTGAAAAATAAAAAATCAGGACTTGAGCTTCAGAAGAATATTTTTTTGGTGGAACATATTTCCACTTCAGCTATAAAAAGGCTCCCATTTAAACCCCTGCACTTGTTTATACCTGAGAATAATGATGTACCTTATTCATTTGCTTTTGGAGAAGGTTATTTTTGTTTCTGCTGAAGCAACTTTTTTTTTTTAATTTTTTTTTATTACAGCATCTTTGAAGTTAACAGTTACCCTGTCTTCTTAAATGAAGAAAATTATATGCCTCAATACAGCAGTACAATTTATTGTTGTTTATGTCTGCAGTGGACTTAACAGCAACACACAGAGCAGCAAGCATTTTTTTTTCCTGGGGAAACCAAACAAATGCAGTCCTCCTTTTGTTAATGAACACACAGATTTTTCAGAGTTCACTCAAAGTTAAGCTTCCTAAAAGTGACTAAAATGAGCTAAATTGGTTTCTTAAAAAGAATATGTGCTGGGAAAGCAGCAACTTAAGAGTGCGTTCATGTGAAGACTGTTGTGAAAGCAATTTCTTAGAACAGATATTTTTCAATGGGTTTTCCACTTCTAAATGCTGGTTGTTAGGGTGGGGTTTTTTTGTTGTTGTTTTCTAATGCAAATTTCTGTGGCATTAATTCTGGGAATTTTTCCAGTTAAACACATTCTTCCATTTAGCACAAGAGCAAATTCTCAGCAGCAATTCTGAACTGTTTTTTATTTTAGCAAGATGGATGAGGAAACCTTTGGTTTGTTTTGAGAGACCCTGAGACTTATTGTGTGCAATGTGGTAATATTTAACCCCAGAACTGCAGCTTCTTCAGGGCCAGTGATGCTGCAAATATATATTTATCCCTTGATAAAAAAGAAAAAAATGGCATACCATTCAGTAACTTGGGCCTTCCTAGCTATCAGCAATATTCCGTGTGCTCATTGCCCTCTCCTGGTTTCCTCTGGTAAGTTTTCAGGTTTAATATATCCAAAATGGGTTTCCTAAGAACACTGAGCACTCCTTGGACAGATTTTTGCCTTTGTCAGTCGAAGGTATCACTCGTGAACATCTTTTTTCAGCTAACACAAACAACTCCTTTCATCAGGGTGCAGATACCAGGCTAAAAGGCTTCACTGGAGTCGCACCTGAGAGCTCTCTGCTCCCTGTGCTGCTGCAGCACCTGTCTGCAACACCTACTTTGGGGCATGCAGGCAATTCTTGACTTTGGTTTAAGAAAATCTTTTGGTAACATCCTGCCTTACATATTTGCAACAAAAAGAAGCTGTTGTGAGATAACAGCTCACATAATCCCTACGTTATAGCAGAGGTTCCTCAGAGGGCAGAGGTGTCTGTTTCTTCATGAAGCATATGAAGCAAAGCCTCAGCAGCTTGCTCAGGTCAGTGCCCAGGCTGGTTCTTGGTATCTCCAGGGATAAAGACCCCACTTGTTTTCTGGGCCTGTTCAAGTGTTTCACAACCCTTGCAGTAGATATTTTTTCTTAATATTAAGTTTCCTACATTTTAATTTGATGAGGTTGTTCCTTATAATAGGACGTTTCACTTCATAGAGGAGAAAACTGATGTTTTCAAAGGAACAATACAAATTAAAAGTTTTGACTGATGCAGAGAAGGGGAATAAAGAGATTTTTTTTTTAGTACTAAAACCTATGACCATTGCCAAGTTTATCTTAAAATGTAATATTTTTTTTCACTATCATATAATTACCTTGTAAACTTGCTACTTCTGATTAATGTAGAGGCACAATGCTGTCTTATTTCTACACACATTTCGTGTGTATGTGTGTATATGTTACACAAACAAGTGTGCATATACAAAATGTAAATACAATCAGTACATTTAACTTAGAAAGTTGTTCTCTGACCTGCTGTCCTGCTCCTGTGAAATGAGAATGCTGAACTAGTAAGAGAGACTTGGAAGGCCCACACCTGAGGGAAGACTCTCCCAGGTGTGGAAGTGTGACAGTGAGCAAACCAGGTGTCTTCAAGAGCAGCTTCATTAGGGTCACATCAGCAGTAAGCCTAGGGTTTGTAACTGAGACATAGTAGTGAATCATCCCTGATTTTCCTCCTTTTGAATGGCAAGACCGTGTGTTTTATAATGCAAAATCAGCACTTTAAATTTATCAAATCCCCAGTCATTTGCTCTATTAGAAAACCTGCATGGGCATCTACAATTATTTAAGCAAAATTTTGCAAAACACAAATTTGTATACTCTCACAAACTTGCAGATGCAGTGTTGTTGTGAAAGCCAAAATATTGGGATATTCCTGAAATTTCACTTTTCCTTTAGCTATGTTATGTATTAATCTACATTTGAAGATAATTCCATTCAGATCCCAAATTGTCCAGGAGGTATGTTGGTGGTTTCAAGACCTCTCAGGAGTAAGAAAAGTCTTTAACTTCTGATGGGATGAGACTTTAAACTGACTGTTTAGACTAAAGAATTTGTCTAAAATAACTTCATAGTGCTCCCAAAATAATCTGTCTGCCAGATTTAACAGACATTCTGCTAGGTTTTAGTGGAAATGTCCACATCCTGGAATAATCTGGCTTTTATATAACGTGGTAATACTAACATGGGTTAGAACTTTTGGTGGTTCTGCAGGTAGAATATACAGTGACTATTAGCATACTATCCACAAGGCATCATATCCTATGTTGTTCTAGGTAGATCTATAGCCAAATCCCTGTGCCACATACAGGGAGTGGTTATCTAAGGCACATCCATGTCTTTGGGTTCAAGATATAAAATGACATTGAAAATAAAGAGCTATTCCAGCAGTGGTTACATGTAGATTATTTGTTATGTGACTACCTACTTCTGACCAATCCAAATCCATGACAAACTACATGACTCTTAAGGAGATCAAATGCATGAAAATCGGTATGTCTTATTTTGTCTTTCCTTTAGTAAATCTTCAGGAGTATACCCAGCACCAGATCCAGAGCCTTCTTAAACAGCTCTGGGGATGGAGAATCCACCAGTTGCTCCCTGGGCAACTATTCCAATGTCTGACCACCTAACAGGGAAAGATTTTTTTCTGGTATCTAATCTGAATCTCCCGTGTCTCTGTTTAAGGCCATTTCTCCTTATCCTCTCACTGCAGGCACCGTACAGGAGACTGATCCCCACCTCACCACAACACCCTTCCAGGAGGCACAGCAGGTCACCTACCATCTCCTCCCAGACTGTGCAGGCTTCACTAATCTCCCCATCACCAATTTCCATCTCAGGGAGAGGGGTATCTAAAAGACAACTGGTTTTGATATTAAAGACTGAGGCAAAGAAAGCATTAAACTCCTTTTGCCTTTTCCTCATCCCGTGTCATTACAGTGCTCTGCTATTCACAGATGATGGAGACTCCTTGAGCCTCTTTTTGCTGCTAATGTATTTATAGAAACTTTTTTGTTATCTTTAACTATAGCTGCCAAATAAAATTCTAGCTGAGTTTTGGCCCTTCTAATCTTCTCCTTATATGACCTCAGGACATCCTTATAGTTCTCCCAAGCTGACTCCCCTTACAGACATGGTAGAGTCTGCTTTTCCCCTAAGTTCTAGCCTAACTTCTTTGTTTAACCAGGTCAGTCTTTTTCTCCTGATAACTTGTCTTTCCACACATTTGGACAGCTTGCTTCTGAGTATTTAACAGTTTTTTGAAAGCACACCCAGCCTTTCTGGACTCCTTCATCCTTCAGTACTCATTTTTGCTACTCTCCTTATAGCTCCAGGGCCACATGTGTGTCTAAGACCAACAAATTTGATTTTTCAAACAGTAGCACCAAATTAATATTCAGGCACAGATTTTCAACATATTTTTAAAATATATTTTTAAAAGAATTTTGTACTCTAGGCTCATTTCTAAGTGTTACGGTTTATTTAATTAAGATCAGGAAGCCCACTAGAGATTGAAGAGTGCAAATACTTTTCTGTTTAAAAGTGTTTAAAAGGTATTTAAGAAACCATAAATGCAAAGCAATTTTAAATAGAGCTGTTGATTAGCTAAAACAATACAAGAGAATAGTTGAGAAGCAATATCTTAAATGTAGTCCAGAAGAAGTCAGACTACACCTGGTCAGCCCTCTCTGTCTCTATGGAAGTGTACTGCTGGAAAGCGCTGCAGTCCACGGTGATAACAGCCCTCTTTTGGGTCACTGCTAACAAACCTTGCTGTCCAGCACAAAGGCAGGAAGTGCTGTGCTGTTCAAGGTACAGCATGTTATGTGAGTTGAGGGGAGAATTAGGGCTTAAATAACTTGCAACCATTATATGTAGAGCAGTGTTCAAGAAAGAAAGGATGTTAGCCTTGGCATAAAAGCCAAGTGATAATGTGAATGAGTAACTACACCCACATAAATTCCCCTTTATACTTGCATCATACTCATTGATACAAAAAACTATTTATAACTTATTTTCCCATCAGAATAACATGTATATAATAATAAATTACTTATCTTGTATAAGCAGACAGTTTTGCAAGGCTGATGTGATGGTAGTATTTATATTTCACTTAGTCTTCACCTAAATTATTCAATTCAAACAAATATGCCTTAATTGTCACCTAAATTATTTAATTCAAATGAATAAGTTAGAATAATGGTATATTTAACTCTCAGTTACATCTTGAAATATCCCCAGTCCAAACAAAATTCAAGAATTTTTATAGAGTTGAAACCAGACAAAACTCTATATAAAGCTTTAATTATACCTTTAATGGTACTAAGATTTTTCTGGAGCTGCAATCAATCTGATAGTCTGTGATTTCACATTAAGATGATTCTATGCTTCTGGCTCAAAATACAAATTTGCTCTGAACTGTTAATCTTTTGGGGGGGCATAATGTACTGCATATTTTATGTTTTTCCATCACTTCTTTTTCTTGTGGGTACTCTTCACAATGACACACTCCAAGTGTGTATCTCTGTTAAGCCATTCTGTCAGCATCTATCAACTTCGTCCCAGCTAAATGGACATAATTCTTCCATTTTTTTGTACTACTGTGATTCCCAAAATTTGACAATGAAGGGTGACACAGCTGGTGGCTCTGCCATTCCAGAGTCATACTTTTAGTCAGTATGAACCACTTCCAAAATACAAACATAAGTAGTATTTGCTTCAGTTGACTTCCTAATTTAACAGGAAGAGAATATTATTTCCAAATATCATTGCAATTTAGAGTGAAAGTAAAGCTGAACTATTATTTGTGAAGCAAAAGACACTGTTCCAGCTAGATGTAAGGGATGAGTTACTAGATCTTCAAGGATGAGATGGGGAAATTCTCCAGCAAGCAATATGAAACAAGAAACGTTGGAACACACAGTCTTGCACATAGCTGTCATTCTTAACCTCATTTTAGGACAGGACATGATGCTGTATGTGTATTTCCTTGAATAAGGGAAAAACAGGTAAACCAGACAAAAACAGGAAAACCAGAAAACATGAAATGCTCAGTTTTTATTAAAGTAGGTGTCACTTTACATCTAAAGAAAGTGAGTAAGTCATAGTTTCCCCAGCCTACTCCTAGAGAAGGACTGAGAGGTTATGCCTAGATAAGAGGTCCATGTGGAGGCTGAGGGACTGCCTGAATGCACCAAGGGCATTTTAAAACCAGAAGCCTGGCACAAGTGGGGTCCCCCAAGGATCAATACTGGGCCTAATGCTCTATTTATTAGCTCTGTAAGTCACTGATAAAATGGCACCAGGTATAACCTGAAAAAGTTTGCTGATGACTCTAACCTGTGTGGGCATGTGGACACTTTGGAAGAAAGAGCCACCCCTTAGGAGCCATAGAATCACAGAACATACTGGGTTGGAAGGCCCCCATCAGGATCATAGAAGTCTAATTCCTAGGCCTGCGTAAGACACCCCAAGAGTCACACCATGTGCCTGAAAGCATTGTCCACATGCTTCTTGATCTCTGTCAGGCTAGTGACCACTTCCCTGGGGAGCCTGTTCCAGTAACCAGCCGATCTTTGGGTGAAGAATCTAAACCTCCCCTAACACAACTTTAGGCCATTCCCTCAGGACCTGTCACTGTCACCACAAAGAAGAGATCAGGGCTGCCCCTCCTCTTCCCCTCACAAGGAAGCCACAGAACAGTGAGGTCTCCCCTCAGTCTCCTCTTCTCCAGTGTGACCTCAGCCACTCCTCACATGGCTTCACCCTCAGGGCCCTTCACCGTCTTCATACTCTCTAACAGTTCAATGTCTTTTTTGCATTGTGGTGCCCAAACTGTCCTCAGCACTCCAGATCTGTACAGGCTGGAAGAATGGGGTAACAAGAATCTTATGGAGTTCAACACAGACAAGTGGAAGGTTTGGCACCTGGAAAAACATAATCCATGAATGCAGCAAGGGCTGGGATCTACCTGGCTAAGGATCTGCTCTGTGGAAAGGGACCTGGATGTCCTTGAGCAACAAGCTCAGTGGACAGTGCTGCTATGGCAGAGAAAGCCACTGGGATGCCAGGCTGCATCAACAAGGACACCACCAGCAGAGACAGAGGAGTCATTGTCTCACTCTGCTCAGCGCTTGTCAACTACAATACTGGAATCGTGTGTTCAGTTTTGGTCCCTGCCACACAAAACAAAAGAAATGGAAAGGCTGGAGACAGTCCAGAGAAGGGACAGAAAGAACAAAAAAACCTGCCAGATAAGAAAAGACTTAGGGAAGACCTAATCAGTGTGTTCTAGTATTTAAAGGTTGTCTACAAAGAAAATTGAGACTCCCTTTCCACAAGGAGTCTCATGGAAAAGATGAGGGGCAATCTGTACAAGTTACTCCTGTGGATAGTCTGTTTAGACAGTAGAGGAAAGTCTTTCACAATAAGAGCAATAAGCCCTTGGGTTAATCTCCCCAGGAAAAAGTAATGAATTCCCCAGCACGACTCAGGAATTTGGCTGAACATGGTGCTGGATTCTTGTCTACACTGTGCTTTTCCCAGGATGATCCTTGAGCTCCCCTTCCAATCTTATATGATCATTTTATACAATAGATAGTAATTCAATTTTTAAGTTACAAATTAATTATTTGTATGTATATTATTTCTATGTTAAGCTTTCAGCAAGAGGTGAAGGCACAAAAAATCTGACCTAAGGAATCATCATTGTATTTTAATACAGAAATTATTTTGATTGTAAGCATTCTGGAAAAACAGGCAAGTAACAACTCCATTGCTATGAAATTTAAAAGTTGACAGCCTTATAAATTGTCTTGTCCTACTCCAGAAGAATTCATAGTAGCATCCTCTCAATGCTTGGTCTATCTATCCCTGTCCTGATCTGCAGGTGCTCTATAAAACTGAATTAAAATAGTTTGCACTTGATCCATTGCATCTCCCCTTTGTGCCAATAAGTACTAAAAATGGGAGAGGCTTTATTTTATATATACAATAAGTGACCCCATACAAATCATGGGTCAGCAGGAAACCGTCAGACAAGTTTCTTTAGGACAGCATCATTCTTGAACCATATCGGCTACACATATCCTCTTTTTCTCTTTCAAAAATATCTTTTTCTCATTTCCTCCTGCTGGTATTTTTGCTCTTCTCCTGTTTTCAGAAATATTGAGTTCCGAAAAGGCAAGAAAAAAGGAGACTAGGAAAAATAAGTACCTCCTAGAATCAAATACATGAGAACTGGAAACCTCTTCTTCTGAAAACATTAAAGTGCTTCAATAAGGCATTTCCTTGTTTACTTCATCATACTCGAGAATCCAGTGTAGCCACAATGTGTTCACACTGAATATGTAATTTTTAACTTTCAGAAGTTTCCCAATTGCAGATTTTTCTGTTTTCTCACCCTTATGATGAACTGCATTTTACTGGTCATAATTCAGGTAAAGATCAGACTGTTTAGTATTACAGGGCTGATACAGGAAAGATTACTGACGCTAAAAGTTCAGAACTTGTTTTAAAATCTGCAGTTTCTGTAGTCACCGTCAGAATTCCTTTCTTTAAAGTATTTCTTAGAGGTGTAATATTAAATAGATGCCAATTTTTCTGCAATGTGTTGTAGCAGCTTTGTGGTAGCAAATACACTTTAACCACCACTGTCCTCAACAGGTTGCTTTTTTCAGCCAAGATCTGACACCACATTTCCAAATCAATTTCCATTCCTAAAATGCTGTTATTACTCCATAAATCCTTTTTATTTTAACTCTACGTTCCTCCCAGCTTTGGTATTCCAGCAGAAAAATGGAGGGATCTTGTATGATACATATTTACTGGCTAAGTTACAGGCAAGTGAGCATTCTTTGACCCTAGTTCAGTCTGCACCTATGCATGGTGGGTTTTTGGGTTTTTGGGCTTTTTTCCCATAGGTAACTGCATCTGTGGCTGTTTGAAATGCCTCATAAAGTCTGAAGCATATATGTTTTTAAGTTCCCCTTCTTAATGTTCAAGTTCTTTCTCTTCATACTCTCATTCCCTATTTTCCTTTTATCATCCCTCTCTTCTTTTACAAAGGCACACAGGCAGATAAATGGCAGACAATATTTGTTCAGATGATTAGACTGCTGTAAGTACAGTACTTCCTTTCTGTTTAATCTTCCCACCTGGTTCAACCTATGAGTTTTCAAAATGTTTTCTGGAAGCTGAGAGAAGGATGCACAGAAATGAAATTTGCTGGGAAAAAAAGAATGCAAACCTTCAACACTAATACCACATTCCAGTCACAAATTTTTGTCACTTTGCCTTGCATAATGTCATAGCACAGAGTGATATGACAAAAACAAGTATTATAGCAGGCACTTCTTTGTACAGTTAGGGAATACAATATTGGCACTGTATCCAAGCAAGGTTTGGGAGCGGTCCCTGCAAGAGGAGATAAGGGCTGCCCCATGGGTCACAGCTGCTCAAGCCAGCTCCACTAGATCCACCACAGGACACAGGTGAGTCCTTCAGCCATGATGCTGGTGTGTCAGGGAACACTTATTTTAAAAAGGGCAAAATGTGAAAGGGAGACAAAAAGAGTGAGAAGCAGCACTGGGAAAAACCAAGGTCAGACAAGGAGAAGGAGATCCTCCACAGCAGAGCAGAAATTCTCTGAAGACCATGGAAAACCCATGTTGGAACAGGTTTATCCTGAAGAATTGGAGTCCATGAAGAGTACCCACACAGGAGCATGGGAACAGTGTGAGGAGGAAGGAGCAGCTGGGTGGGAGTTAGACTGCTGTGTGTTTACTGCAACCCCTGCTGTGCAACTCTGCGGGGGATAGAGTCAGGAGGGAAGGAGTCAGTGTGGGCCTTGGAATGGAGGGCAGGAGAGCTGTTCCACTGACTGTCTTTGTATCTCACCATCTGAATCTATTTTAACTGAAAATAAATTTATTTTCCCCAAGTATGTTTTCCCTATGGCAGCAACTGGTAAGCAATCTTCTATCTTTATCTCAACCAATAAACTTTCTCAACTTACTTTTACTCCCATTCTCCTGGAGAGGGGTGGTGAGCATCTGTGTGGGAGTTGGGCTGCTAGCCAGAGCTAACCCACCACAATGCATTACTGTGTTGTGGTGGCATGCAAAGGTCACAGTTGTCATTAGACAAGGAATGACCCTTGATTGTAAAGATTATGCAGGAAGACCACCCTGGAGCAAGACCCAGAATTCTCGCCACAAACTTATGAATCAGCTACACAGTCACCAGTTTCTCTGATGCTCTAAAATACATGTCACTGGGGGAAATGAAACCTTGACATAAAGAAAACGCATGTTCCTAATTGGTACCTCATATAACACGTAATTACTGATGTACATTGCTGCTTTCAGAAAAGTGGACTCCGTGGACTTTCTGTGGTGAGACACTGTAGTCAGGATAACTCTGGCAGCTATGAGCACTCATCAGTTTAAAAACCAATACTGGAAAAAAAACCCCTTTTCTTAAATCTTCTATAGTCAGTAGCAGAACACCACAAGAAAATTTGACTCCACTGAGATTATGATATTGGAAATGAAGGCTGGATTTGAAGAATAATTCAGGGTTATGCAGTAACTCAAAACTCCTCTGTATTGTCAACTAATTTTCATCTATCTTTATGTTCTTTAAAAAAAAGAAAAAAAAGAACTAGAGGTGCTGAAACTTATCCACAAACAGTGGCATTCTTCCCATGCCCATTCTGCCACTCAGCTTGTCCTCAGGAACAGGCTTTTCTTTCCTTAACATCAAATGGAACTCAACACAGCTTTAACAGAACCTTCTCAAAGCACCAGAAAAAGAAGAATGGCTCATACTGGGTTTGTTTCCTTAGATTTAATGTTTTTAATTAAAAGAAAACAAAACACAAAAGTTTATGCTTAAAGCTTCATTCTAAGCATATTCAGGTGCGTGCCCTCAGCAGCTGGGAATGAAAACAGTTTTATCTTAGGGGGCACTGGGTAGACAGCTTGTGTTGCTACTTGTTTGGGAATAGTTTTGCACTCAGGAAATCTGTCCATCAGCTTTGGTAATGATCTGTGTTTAATCTGCTGAAAAAGAAAACAAGCTCAGATATCGTACGCTTCTCATCTTTACGACAGGTGTATCAGCATGAGAAGTTTATTTTCTTTTCCCAGTCAGTATTTATTGTTCCAGAGATAGCCTTGCTGCATACGAATGCTCTACTTTCATGTGAGGTTGCAAGTTCATTACACTGGGATGTTTTTCTTAACTTTCAGTGTGATAGTTAAAACAGCTACACCTCAGCTTCAACATGCAAATCATTATTTGTCTGAGTAGTGGCAAGAAGTTTTGCTCTAATATTTCAAAATAAAGAAGATAAAAAATGCACAATGAAATATATGTAAAATCGTTTTGTTTATCCAGCTGGACCAGGCCTTTGTTAGAAATTGTTTGAAGTGGATGGATACTGATGTAATTTTGGAAAATGCATTAAACAGGGAAAAAATGTTTTTCTTTTATTATAAGTCAATACCAGGAGGGAAGGAAATACAGTAAAATTTGCCGCAAGCAGTCTCTCAGGGGAACAACAAAAAATGACTGCTTAATGGACATGGCCTTTTAATAAATTCAGAAAAGAATTTATTGAATATTTTTTAGGGATATGCAGAGGGTGTTTGTAGACAAAGAAGTCTGATAAAGTTTATATTTCATGTAGATTAATATGTAATTTTATTTAGGGGAATGTTTAGTCATAAAAGTAGTCTTTCTCTTAGTAATCAACAATTTGATTTAGTAATTCTTCTGTAAGAAAAAAATCTTGCATAGAGTAATGTGTTGAAATATGTGGTTCCCATCTGATTAGTTACAGTTTTCTAAGTATCTGGTTGTTATTGAACCTTCAGTACTTTTCTCTTGAGTACTCTTCACAGTGAGACTGTTTGAAGGGACTACAAGGACAGTACTCAGCTTGTATTTTGAATAGACAAGTGTTTTCCAAAACAGGAAAATGTTTTGTTAAGCAATGCTGAGGTCAGACACGAAATGACAGTGGCTTCTGACTGACTGGCTTTATGTGGTTGAGGAAATCTGGACCCTATTCTTGATGAGAAGATGAAGTGATAACCTACACAAACCTTTTCCAGGAGGAGTATTGCTAGGAACTGTCATGTTGCACTCTGTAGGATAAATGACTCATAGACATGGAGAATAATCACTCTTTTGATACTTTTATAATGCGGAAAAATGTTTGTATTGTTGACACTCTCTGTCGTGTCACTGCATATGCCAGGGTCCCCTATGATGCCTGGGATAATTACACCTCCAGGGAACCTCATCAAACGGACATCAGATTTCACAGATCTGGTCAGGCAGACAACTGCACAATAGGTTATTCCTTATTGAAAACCATTCAATATTTTACTAATGGCATCATATCACTGCCATCCACAAGTTTCAAGGGAAAAACAGATCCCTGCACATCCTGGTCATAGCAGAGAGAAGACATGCCCTTTCAAGTTCGCAGCTGGGGTATGACTAAAGACAAAAGGTACAAGTGAAGAACTCTTGTCAGAGAGAGATATTGCTCTTAAAGCCCCACCTATCCAAGTGTGTGAGAATCACTGCTTTCACTGAAAAGTAAACTAAGTTCTGATCCCAGGACTCTGCTGAATCTGGCCTGTTAGCTCACTGAATGCCTGCAAAACGTTGAAGCAAAAGCAAGAAAGAAATGTTTACCTTTGGTTTAATTTACACCCAGTGAATCTGGGACTATTCTTATACCTCCCTTACTGGTCAGCAAGAGTGCTTGTCCACTCAGAAGACAAGAAAGACGAGTTCAGACTAATACTGTGCTAGAGTTAAATCCCACAATTTCAAACTATGGATGGAACTTATCACACTGAGATAACAAAAATGGCACTATCTAACACAAGAAGTTATTTTCAAATTCTTGCCTCCAGCAAAAGCAATGATGATGGGTTTTGCACAGCTTATTCTATAGGGAGATCATGGGCTCAACATTTAGCTTAATTGTGAGGCTTAGACAGCTGCTTTTTATCAGAGGGTACACAAAAGGAGGAAGAAAGCAGACAGTTAATGAGAGATGATTTGGAATGGGGCAGGTAGGGGATAGCAAGTGGCAGAGAGTTACAGTCCTGTGTTGCTTCAGACACTAAGGCAGCATGTTTGTTACACTGTTTTTGATTTCAAACAAGTTTTCACTCCACTCTTCTGTTTACGATCATGCAGCTATAGGATTACATGTAGAGAAACCAGACTGTGAAAAGTCAGAAATCAACTGTGAAAAGATTTTGAAAGCTGGACGTAATACAAAACTGAAATAATATGAGAAAGGAACTCCTAAGAAACAGCATGAAACCCATCGTGCCATTCATTAAGTGCCTCCAGTGGAGTGCAACAGTTTGCCTTATGGAGGATGTAGCCCCTGACTTTTAACTTGGTAATTTGCCTTTAAGAATCAGATAAATAAAAATGTCAATGACCTTGGCAACATGATCTGAGTGTCTTAGTTTCACTAGGATGAACTGTTCTTGGAAAAAATTTCCCCCTGTCTGAGTCACAACCAGGTTTTTCCTTCTGGAGTAGGAATGTGTGCTGTTCTTCCCCCTGCTCCATTCCTAGCTAGCAACGCAGGCAAATTCCAGCTCACTAGTCTGGCATTTCAATTTCTGTAGGGTCTTCTCATGTTATGCCAGTGTAGAAGCTTTCACATTTTTTGTAACATTCTTTTGAAACAGAACTCTTCCAAAGCACCTTGCTAGAGTCCAGTGACTGAACTTTAAAAAGGATGGGGTTTGGTCTTTGTTCACAAAATGTGCAAAAGTGAATTTCATTATCTGTGGCATATTAGAGAGGCCTGTGAGCAGCAATTGCAAAAGGTACTACATTTAGGCTTAAGAATACAGTGGGAGGGATAGTCACATGAGAAACAAGGTGACAGAAACTATACCAATTAAACATTCATTATCTTGTGTGAAAAAGGTATTTTTACCTTCTGTTGAACAAAAAAAGCAAAAATGTATGCATTCTTTAGATCAACTGCATTTAGTGATTTTTTTGTTTCTTTTTTTCTGTCACACTTTCCACAGGCATATAGACTATCTATCCAGAAAACAAATCATGCAACTAGTTCATATGTTTTTAAGAATTAATTTAAGAGTTTAAAGTTTTCTGCAGTTAAATTTTTAACGGTGAACGCCAATGACAGTGCTTTTAATCATTATTGGAGTCTCCAGAGCACTCAGTGATATGCAGGATGCAGATCTGATACCTCCCTCGGGTCGCGGGAGTTGTGGTTTTAACATCCTGAAGCGAAGAAGAGCTACCTGCTCAGCCAACCAGGAAATATTGAGATGGCTGGGCTCTCAACCCCCCTGGCCTGACGCTGTCTTGTCTCAGAAGCTGGTCATGTTCACCTCCAGACTGCAGAGTCCTTCTCTCCCAGTAGCTGTCAAATTTGTTTTGAGAGCAGCAGGTTAAGTCCTTGTGCTAAGACACTAATGTGACAAGTAGGTTCAATCCTTTTCCTGCATCACGCTAATTTTTACTGGGGTTTCCAGCCTCTTAGTCTGACCGTCAGTAACACCATTTTCTCTCAAAGAAAGAAACCATTCTCTGGCAAGAGCCTATTTTGCATTACACTATTTTGAAATAGTTTTTAATGGCAGTTGTCCAGCCAAAAATAATTATGGCGAATTCTCCATTATCTGATGGAAAGACACAAACATAGCAGAAAAACATGGATGATGCAAGTACCAGGAGCAGTCATGGAACCAGTTCTCATAAGACCAGCCAGACCTAGGAGTATCCCTTCACTGTACCGCACCTGACACTCCAAATTGGAGGAGGAGTGCACTCATTCATGCACAACACCCGACCTTAACTGATCTCTAAGTGCACCACATTTCAACAGAGCTAATAAGCTTTCTAGGAATCCCGAGTGCTCTGCAGCACAGTGGGAGCCAGATGATGCCTGAAACAGCATGAACACAAGTGCATAAAATCTGCTGGCCATTGGATGCAGTTTCAGAGGGTTCCACAGTTCTAGTTTTGTGTGTGTTGCACACAGACAACAAATCTGGATAAAACCCAGTCCAAGCCTATACTACAGTCTGCATAAACTGCATTTTCCCCAAAGATAATAACCCAAGGAAACTAGATAGGTTCGTGCAGAGCCAGCATTGTCTTGTCTTCTGCGACACAATTAATTAGTGGTACAGATCCATTACTGACCAACAGACAAGTGGGAAATATATGGAGAAATATGTTATGCTTGTGCCACTTGATTTCTTGATGTTTTCTGTCTTCCCACCTGTAAGGAGGACATGAAAGTCAAACAACACTGTGTTTGACTGTGTTTGTCCATGAAACACAATGCTATTGCTCTCTTATTACCTACAACAACATCCTTAAGTATCTTGAAGGCAAATCTGCAAGAGTCAGCTACTGGCAATACCTGCAAAGACAATTAGGGGAGGTGAAAAGGAAAAAGCAAGTATGAAAGGATGATACAAGTAATGTAGCTTTAGTCCATATCCAAAATTGCCAAACTTATACATTGTCTTTAGCAAAGATCTCATGTTTTATTAATAGACTCAAAACTTTTAATCATGGTATTGTACTTATATTATAACTGATGCCAAGTAAATAACAACATAAGCCCCATTCTGACCTCTAAAAATACTGAAGTTGAAAATTCAAATGTGTCATAGCATTTTTACAGTTGGCAAATACCTGTTACAAAGTGGTTGTTAATATTTTTGCTCTTTGTAACACAGGCAACCTCAAAAAGGTCCTCAGTGAGCTCTGAACTACCCTTCAAGTTTCTTCTGTAACACAGTTTTAAAAAGCAAATTCAGCATTTGCCATTAAAACAAAAACAAAAACAAAAACAAAACTATGGAGACAGGACTTGCAACATTTTCAGCTGCATTTCCAATCATTGTAGAGTAAACTTTTCTAAATTATTTGGCCACACAATGTTCATTAAAAATAACTTCATATGACCTCTTTAATCTGTATTGACAGCATTCAAATCACAGAGCACAGTGAAATTAAAGTGAAATAGCTCAGCAAACAACTCATATTCTCAGTCTTCAGAAAACAGGATTGAAAGTAATCTTGAATTTTCTCCTAATTATTTCCTTAAAAATAGGTTTCATGTATATACAATACCTTCTTTTTTTTTTTCTGATTTAGGTAATAAAAATTTCACTCTTCTAAGGGCTCACGAAATCTCCTGCTAATTCTGGTAACACCAAAAAGTCCTGTTAATGTATAGCCAGAAACAGAACATAGAGGTCTGCTGTACAACAAAGGATGAGACGAACTACAAGAAAAGTACTGTCCATACAGCTTGTGAGCAATTCAATAAAAGGGAACTGTAAATTCCTGTCTGGTGAGTCTAGATAATACCACAGGTATCCTCAGCCAAGTACAAAAAAAAAAAGCGGAGCAAACAAACAAAATACCCAAACCGCCTACAAAATTAAGTGAAATACTGCTCTAAATCCTTTATTTTCTTGTTATTAATATTTCTGTTTTTGTCTCCCTCCTGCAGCTCTTGGCAAACACTGAACCTAAACTATTTGGAAAAGCAGTCCATTCTTCCCACCTCATCTGTGCCTCTTCTTAACCCCCGAAATCATTAAGCATTGTGGTCTTTGC